>NC_086098.1:2517851-2830976 GCF_963921235.1 Mobula hypostoma
CGGCATCTTGGACCTCCAGAAAGTGGTCCACAGCAGGGGTGATTGATAAGTTTGTGATGTAAGATAGAAGGAGATGAGTCATTAACTTCAAACTTTCTGCATTTTCACTCAAAGAGTTGAACTGCACGTGCATGTAACGAGAGCTGTATAACTCATCTCCTTCTACCTTAGGCCACGAACCAATTAATCACCCCTGCTGTGGACCACTTTCTGGAGGTCCAAGACGTGACTCCTACAAAGAAGGGATCCATATGCTCCATGACCGCTGGACTAAGTGTGTAAACGTAGGTGGGGACTATGTTGAAAAATAAATATGCTAGGTTTTCTAAAATTGACTCCTTCTACCTTAGGCCATGAACTTATCAATCACCCCTTGTAAATAAATATTAATGGACAGATATAGAGTATACCTAGTAGAGAGGCCACCAAGTGCAGATTTTAAGTTTTCCATCTTAAAATAACTGAGCAAAGTTATCGTGCTACTTCACATCCTGACTTAAATGTTGCACATTTCTTCAGATGAGGTCATCAGCAACCTCTGCAGTGACTTCCATGACTTCGGTCGAGTGAAAACCTTAGAAGCGCATGGTGATTTTGAGACGAGAAAGGAAAACTGGGGAAGGCTGTATGAATACTAACATGTATGAATACTAGTTCAGGACTTACTTGGCTTCCAGGACCAATGCCAGGACTCCCGCAGCCAATGGTGCAGCACTTGAGGTGCCTCGGAAATGTGAATCACACCCCCTCACGCTGTTGGAAGTTGTCACCTGAAAATGACAAATGCAGTGAGCACCAAAATTAATGATGCAGATTCTAGAAAAGCAACAGGCATAAATCTCCATCATGTTTTTACACCATCAACAATGAGAGCGTTACTGTATTTTTTCTTTTAATTCAACAAAAGTCATAAAACTAGGTCATTACTACTGGAATGAGACAGCTGTACTTGGTCCTTTGGGAAAATCTTAATAGTAAGCAACAGGAAATAAAATGAAATGGCTTTCCATATTCCTCTGTTACTGCTCTGAAATGGGGCCTTTACAATTATTTTGGGTGCTTCTAATTTTGCATAAAGTTGCTCTTTTTGCTGCAGACAATGTAAAATTTAACACTTAGGTGAGTAACTTTCTCTTCCTCTTAATGTAAGTGGGAATCAAATAAATCACAGATATAATTAAAGTGTCTACAGGAATGACAGCAGTGAAAATCAGGTGGATGGTGGAAAAGGTGTTTCCTAATGAAGGTGACAATGGTAGGACACAAGAGACTGTACCATTTTTCATTGATTCTATTTTGTTGCTTTCTACAGTGCCTATCAAAAGTATACACCCCCCCCCCCAGAAGTTTTCATGTTTTATTGTTTCACCACATTGAATCACTGTGGATTTAATGTGGCTTTTTTCGACACAGATCAACAGAAAAAGACTCTTCTGTGTCAAAGTGAAAACATATCTCTACACAGTGATCTAGATTAATTACAATTATTAAACACAAATAATTGATTGCATAAGTATTCATACCTTTCAAGTCAGTATTTAGTAGATGCACCTTTGGCAGCAATTACAGCCTTGAGTCTATGGGATAGGTCTCCATCAGCTTTGCACATCTGGACAGTGCAATATTTCCCCATTCTACTTTACAAAACTGCTCAAGCTCTATCAGATTGCATGGGGATCGTGAGTGAACTGCCCTTTTCAAGCCCAGCCACAAATTCTCAATTGGATTGAGGTCTGGACTCTGACTTGGCCACTCCAGGACATTAACTTTGTTGTTATTTAAGCTTTGTATAGCTTTGGCTTTATTCTTGGGGTCATTGTCTTGCTGGAAAACAAATCTTCTCCCAAGTTACAGTTCTCTTGCAGATTGCATCAGGTTTTCCTCCAGGATTTCCCTGTATGTTGCTGCATTCATTTTAGTCTCCACCTTCACAAGCCTTCCAGGGCCTGCTGCAGTGAAGCATCCCCACAGCATGATGCAGCCACCACCATGCTTCACAGTAGGAATGGAGTGTTTTTGATTATGTGTGGTATTTGGCTTATGCAAAAGATAGCATTTGTTCTGATGGCCAAAAAGCTCAAATTTGATTTCATCAAACCGTAGAACTTTCTTCCAGCTGACTTCAGAGTCTCCCACATACCATCCAGCAAACTCTAGCTGAGATTTCATGCAGGTGTTTTTTCCCCAACAGTGGCTTTCTCATAAATCTGTGACTGATGAAGCACCCTGGCAACAGTTGTTGTATGTGCAGTCTCTCCCATCTCAGCCACTGAAGCTTGTAACTCCTCTAGATTTGTCATAGGTCTCTTGGTGGTCTCCCTCACTAGTGCCCCTCATAGCACAGTCACTCAGTTTTTGGGGACGGCCTGCTCTAGGCTGAGTTACAACTATGCCATATTCTTTCCATTTTTTGATTATTGATTTAACTGTACTCCAAGGGATATTCAGTGACTTGAAAATTTTCTTAAATCCATCTCCTGACTTGTGCTTTTCAATAACCTTTTTGCAGAGTCGATGGAGTGTTCTTTTATCTTCATGGTGTCATTTTTGCCAGGATACTGACTCTGCAGCAGTTGGAGCTGCTGAATACGGGTGTATTTATACTACAATCAATTCCAACACCTTGACTGCACACAGGTGATCTCCATTTGATTAATTACATGACCTCGAAACCAATTGGCTGCACCAGTAATGATTTGATCTGTCATATTAAAAGGGGTCAATACTTATACACTCAAGTATTTTGTGTTTTATGTTTGTAATTAATTCAGATCACTTTGTAGAGATCTGTTTTCACTTTGACACGGAAGAGTCTTTACCTGATGATCAGTGTCTAAAAAGTCTAATTAAAGCCATTGTGATTCAGTGTTGTAAAATAATAAACACGAAAACTTCCAAAACTTTTTATGGGCACTGCATTTAATGTGAATGCCCACAAGAAAATGAACTTCAGAGAGGTGATGTACACAGTCCTGAGCACTTATAGTAATGTTATATATTGCACTGTACTGCTGCCACAAAAAAACAAATTTCATGACATATTTGAGTGATGATAAAGCTGATTCTGATATGGGTCTCTATTGTGGACTGAGAGTGGGAGGGGACAGGGAAAGAGAAATCATGGTTGGGAAAGGTGGAAGGGAAAGGTGGAAGGGAGAGGGGAGGGAACGGGAAGCGCCAGAGAGACATTCTATAATGATCAAGAAACTAATCGTTTGGAATCAAGTAACCTTGCCTTGTGTCTTAGGACTGAGTGTGTCCACACACACACAACCACCCCCACCCCCACCCCTGGCACATGTTCTCGGCCACCTGTCCCATACACTTCCCGTGGTGCTTCCCTCTCGACATTCCCAACATCTATTGCTCCCACAAACACGAGAAAATCTGCAGATGCTGGAAACTTAAAGCAACACACACAAAATGCTGGTGAACGCAGCAGGCCAGGCAGCATCTACAGGAAGAAGTACAGTCGATGTTTCGGGTCAAAACCATTCGTCAGGACTAACGGAAAAAAGAGATAGTAGGAGATTTGAAAGTGGGAGGGGGAGGGGTGCCCAAAATGATAGGAGAAGACAGGAGGCGAGGGATGAAGCTAAGAGCTGGGAAGTTGATTGGCAAAAGGGATACAAGGCTGGAGAAGGGGGAGTATTATAGGATGGAAGGCCTTGGAAGAAAGAAGGGGGGAGGGGAGCACCAGAGGAAGATGGAGAACAGGCAAGGAGTTATTGTGAAAGGGAAAGAGAGAAAAAAAATTAAAAATTAGGGATGGGGTAAGAAGGGGAGGAGGGGTATTAACGGGTTAATTATCCATCTCCCCCCCCCCCCAACTTTCCTTTGCTACATCGAGGACTGCATTGGCACTGCTTCCTGCATGCATGCTGAGCTCGTTGACTTCATCAACTTTGCCTCCAACTTTCACCCTGACCTCAAGTTTACCTGGTCCATTTCCGACACCTCCCTCCCCTTCCTTGATCTTTCTGACTCCATCTATGGAGACAGCTTATCTGCTGATATCTTCTATAAGCCTACGGACTCTCACAGAGGAAATTAAGAACCCGGTGCATGGTGCAAAGACAATAACCTATCCCTCAACGTCAGCAGGACAAAGGAATTGGTTGTTGACTTCAGAAGGAGTAGCGGACTGAACGACCCAATTTACATCGGTGGTGCGCAAGTGGAACAGGTCAAAAGCTTCAAATTCCTCGAGGTCAATATCACAAATGACCTGACTTGGTCCAACCAAGCAGAATTCACTGCCAAGAAGGCCCACCAGCGCCTTTACTTCCTGAGAAAACTAAAGAAATTTGGCCTGTCCCCTAAAACCCTCACTAATTTTTATAGATGCACCATGGAAAGCATTCTTCTAGGGTGCACCACAACCTGGTATGGAAGTTGTCCTGTCCAAGACCGAAAGAAGCTGCAGAAGATCGTGAACACGGCACAGCACATCACACAAACCAATCTTCCGTCCTTGGACTCACTTTACACCGCACACTGTCGGAGCAGAGCTGCCAGGATAATCAAGGACACGACCCACCCAGCCAACACACTTTTTGTCCCTCTTCCCTCCGGGAGAAGGCTCAGGAGCTTGAAGACTCGTACGGCCAGATTTGGGAACAGCTTCTTTCCAACTGTGATAAGACTGCTGAACGGATCTTGACCCGGATCTGGGCCGTACCTTCCAAATATCCGGACCAGCCTCTCAGTTTTTTTGCACTACCTTACTTTCCATTTTTCTATTTTCTATTTATGCTTTATAATTTAAAATTTTAATATTTACTAATTTTTACTATTTTTAATATTTTTAATATTTAATATTTGTAATCCAGGGAGCGGGAAGCGCAGAATCAAATAAGGCTGTGATGATTGTACGTTCTAGTATCAATTGTTTGGCGACATTAAAGTATAAAGTATAAAGCTACCTGGACTATTCCTCTTCCCACCCTGTTACTTGTAAAAATGCCATCCCCTTCTCTCAATTCCTCTGTCTCAGCCACATCTGCTCTCAGAATGAGGCTTTTCATTCCAGGAGATGTCCTCCTTTTTTAAAGAAAGGAGCTTCCCTTCCTCCACCATCAACTCTGCTCTCAGATGCATCTCCCCCATTTCACGCTCATCTGCTCTCACTCCATCCTCCCACCACCCCACTAGGAATAGGATTCCCCTTGTCTTCACCTACCACCCCACCAGCCTCCGGGTCCAACATATTATTCTCTGTAACTTCTGCCACCTCCAACGGGATCCCACCACCAAGCACATCTTTCCCTCCCCCCCCACTCTGCTTTCCGCAGGGATCGCTCCCTACGCGACTCCCTTGTCCATTTGTCCCCCCATCCCTCCCCACCGATTTCCCTCCTGGCACTTATCCTTGTAAGTGGAACAAATGCTACACCTGCCCCTACACTTCCTCCCTCACCATTCAGGGCCCCAGACAGTCCTTCCAGGTGAGGCGACACTTCACCTGTGAGTCTGCTGGTGTGATATACTGTGTCCGGTGCTCCCGGTGTGGCCTTCTATATATTGGCGAGACCCGACGCAAACTGGGAGATCGTTTCGCTGAACACCTACGCTCTGTCCACCAGAGAAAGCAGGATTTCCCAGTGGCCACACATTTTAATTCCACGTCCCATTCCCATTCCGATATGTCAATCCATGGCCTCCTCTACTGTCGAGATGAAACCACACTCAGGATGGAGGAACAACACCTTATATTCTGTCTGGGTAGCCTCTAACCTGATGGCATGAACATTGATTTCTTTAACTTCCGTTAATGCCCCTCCTCCCCTTCTTACCCCATCCCTAATTTTTAATTTTTTTTCTCTCTTTCCCTCTCACAATAACTCCTTGCTTGTTCTCCATCTTCCTCTGATGCTCCCCTCCCCCTTTCTTTCTTTCAAGGCCTTCCACCCTATGATACTCCCCCTCCTCCAGCCTCGTATCCCTTTTGCCAATCACCTGTCCAGCTCTTGGCTCCATCCCTCCCCCTCCTCTCTTCTCCTATCATTTTGGGTCTCCCCCTCCCCTCCCACTTTCAAATCTCTTACTAACTCTTCCTTCAGTTAGTCCTGACGAAGGCTCTCGACCCAAAATGTTGACTGTACTTCTTCCTATAGATGCTGCCTGGCCTGCTGCGTTCAACCAGCATTTTGTATCTATTGTTCCCACCAGATTCACAAACATACAGTATTTCTGTTTTTGCACATTTAAAAAAATCTATTCAATATACGTAATTGATTTACGTGTTTATTTATTATTATTTTTCTCTCTCTCTCTGCTAGATTATCTATTGCATTGAACAGCTGCTGCTAAATTAACAAATTTCATATCACATGCCAGTGATAATAAACCTGTTTCTGATTCTGAAACTCACTCTCGGCTCCATATTGTCAAATACAGTACTGTGTAAAGGAGTTGGGCACCCTAGCTATATACATCATATATACCATCTTGGGGTCCGAGTCCATAGGACACTCAAAGCAGCTGTGCACATTGAGTCTGTGGTTAAGAAGGCATATGGTGCATTGACCTTCATCAACCGTGCGATTGAGTTTAAGAGCCGAGAGGTAATGTTACAGCTATATAGGACCCTGGTTAGGCCCCACTTGGAGGACTGTGCTCAGTTCTGGTCACCTCACTACAGGAAGGATGTGGAAACCATAGAAAGGGTGCAGAGGAGATTTACAAGGATGTTGCCTGGATTGGGGAGCATGCCTTATGAGAATAGGTTGAGTAAACTCAGCCTTTTCTCCTTGGAGCGACGGAGGATGAGAGGTGACCTGATAGAGGTGTACAAGAAAATGAGAGGCATTGAGCGTGTGGATAGTAATGGTTGCCACAAGAGGACACAGGTTTAAGGTGCTGAGGAGAAGGCACAGAGGAGATGTCAGGGGCAAGCTTTTTACTCAGAGAGTGGTGAGTGAGTGGAATGGGCTGCCGGCAACGGTGGTGGAGGCGGATACAATAGAGTTTTTTAAGAGACTTTCAGATAGGTACATGGAGCTTAGTAAGATAGAGGGTTATAGGTAACCCGAGTAATTTCTAAGGTAGGGACATGTTCAGCACAACTCTGTGGGCCGAAGGGCCTGTATTGAGCTGTAGGTTTTCTATAACTTCTATGTATATATTATATGCTTTGAGAGCTTTTCAGAGTACTGTACATACCTTGATCATAAATTTATTTTGAACATTTGAACACAGATGTTAGGATCTGGAGTAAAAACAAACTGCTCGTGTAACTCAGTGGAAGGAACTGGATTGCCAATTTTTCAGTCCCATCATGCACACTCTTTTTCCGTTTTTTTTTCATATTATAGATAGAACATAGAATAGTACAGCACAATACAGGCCCTTCAGCCCACAATGTTGTGCCGACCCTCAAACCCTGCCTCCCATATAAGCCCCCACCTTAAATTCCTCCATATACCTGTCCAGTAGTCTCTTAAACTTCACTAGTGTATCTGCCTCCACCACTGACTCAGGCAGTGCATTCCACGCACCAACCACTCTCTGAGTAAAAAACCTTCCTCTAATATCCCCCTTGAACTTCCCACCCCTTACCTTAAAGCCATGTCCTCTTGTATTGAGCAGTGGTGCCCTGGGGAAGAGGCGTTGGCTATCCACTCTATCTATTCCTCTGATTATCTTGTACACCTCTATCATGTCTCCTCTCATCCTCCTTCTCTCCAAAGAGTAAAGCCCTAGCTCCCTTAATCTCTGATCATAATGCATACTTTCTAAACCAGGCAGCATCCTGGTAAATCTCCTCTGTACCCTTTCCAATGCTTCCACATCCTTCCTATAGTGAGGCGACCAGAACTGGACCGAATACTCCTAGTGTGGCCTAACCAGAGTTTTATAGAGCTGCATCATTACATCGCGACTCTTAAACTCTATCTCCCGACTTATGAAAGCTAACACCTCATAAGCTTTCTTAACAACCCTATCCACCTGTGAGGCTACTTTCAGGGATCTGTGGACATGAACCCCCAGATCCCACTGCTCCTCCACACTACCAAGTATCCTGCCATTTACTTTGTACTCTGCCTTGGAGTTTGTCCTTCCAAAGTGTACCACCTCACACTTCTCTGGGTTGAACTCCATCTGTCACTTCTCAGCCCACTTCTGCATCCTATCAATGTCTCTCTGCAATCTTTGACAATCCACTACACTATCTACAACACCTCCAACCTTTGTGTCATCTGCAAACTTCCTAACCGACCCCACATCCAGGTCATTAATAAAAATCACGAAAAGTAGAGGTCCCAGAGCCGTTCCTTGTGGGACACCACTAGTCACAACCCTCCAATCTGAATGTACTCCCTCCACCATGACCCTCTGCCTTCTGCAGGCAAGCCAATTCTGAATCCACCTGGCCAAACTTCCCCGGATCCCATGCCTTCTGACTTTCTGAATAAGCCTACCGTCTGGAACCTTGTCAAATGCCTTACTAAAATCCATATAGATCACATCCACTGCACTACTCTCATCTAGATGCCTGGTCACCTCCTCAAAGAACCCTATCAGGCTTGTTAGACACGATCTGCCCTTCACAAAGCCATGCTGACTGTCCCTGATCAGACCATGATTCTCTAAATGCCCAGAGATCCTATCTCTAAGAATCTTTTCCAACAGCTTTCCCACCACAGACGTAAGGCTCACTGGTCTATAATTACCCGGACTATCTCTACTACCTTTTTTGAACAAGGCGACAAATTTCGCCTCCCACCAATCCTCCAGTATCACTCCCGTAGACAACAAGGACATAAAGATCCTAACCAGAGGCTCAGCAATTTCTTCCCTCGCCTCGTGGAGCAGCCTGGGGAATATACCATCAGGCCCCGGGGACTTATCCGTCCTGATATATTTTAACAGCTCCAACACCTCCTCTCCCTTAACATCAACATGCTCCAGAACATCAACCTCACTCCTATTGTACTCACCGTCATCAAGTTCCCTCTCATTGGTGAATACTGAAGAGAAGTATTCATTGAGGCTGTCGCTCACATCTTCCCACCTTTATCTCTAATCGGTCCTACCTTCACTCCTGTCATCCTTTTGCTCTTCACATAATTAAAGAATGCCTTGGGGTTTTCCTTTACCCTACACGCCAAGGCCTTCTCATGCCCCCTTCTTGCTCTTCTCAGCCCCTTCTTAAAGCTCTTTTCTTGCTTCTCTGTATTCCTCAATAGACCCATCTGATCCTTGCTTCCTAAACCTCATGTATGCTGCCTTCTTGCACCTGACTAGATTTTCCACCTCACTTGTCACCCATGGTTCCTTCACCTTACCATTCTTTATCTTCCTCACCGGGACAAATTGATCCCTACACATGTGCAAGAGATCTCTACACATTGACCACATGCCCGTAGTACATTTCCCTGCAAAAACATCATCCCAATTCACACCCGCAAGTTCTAGCCTTATAGCCTCATAATTTGTCATTCCCCAATTAAAAATTTTCCTGTCCTCTCTGATTCTATCCTTTTCCATGATAATGCTGAACGCCAGGGAGCGGTGGTCACTGTCCCCCAGATGCTCACCCACTGAGAGATCTGTGACTTGACCTGGTTCGTTACCTAATACTATGTCTAGTATGGCATTCACCCGAGTCAGCTTGTCAACATACTGTGACAGGAATCCGTCCTGGACACACTTAACAAACTCTGCATCGTCCAAACCCTTGGAACTAATCAGGTGCCAATCAAGATTAGGGAAGTTAAAGTCACCCATTATAACACCCATGATAACTCCGTCTCCGCCGCATCTGCTCTCAGGATGAAGCTTTTCATCTCTAGGACGAGGGAGGTGTCTTCCTTTTTTAAAGAAAGGGGCTTCCCTTCCTCCACTATCAACTCTGCTCTTAAACGCATCTCCCCCATTTCACGTACATCTGCTCTCACTCCATCCTCCCGCCACCCCACTAGGAATAGTGTTCCCCTGGTCCTCACCTACCACCCCATCAGCCTCCGAGTCCAACATATTATTCTCCGTAACTTCTGCCACCTCCAACGGGATCCCACCACTAAGCACATCTTTCCCTCCCCCGTTCTCTCTGCATTCCACGGGGATCGCTCCCTACACAACTCCCTTGTCCATTCGTCCCCCCCATCCCTCCCCACTGATCTCCCTCCTGGCACTTATCCATGTAAGCGGAACAAATGCTACACATGCCCTTACACTTCCTCCCTTACCACCATTCAGGGCCCCAAACAGTCCTTCCAGGTGAGACAACACTTCACCTGTGAGTCGACTGGGGTGATATACTGCGTCCGGTGCTCCCGATGTGGCCTTTTATATATTGGCGAGACCCGACGCAGACTGGGAGACCGCTTTGCTGAACATCTACGCTCTGTCCGCCAGAGAAAGCAGGATCTCCCAGTGGCCACACATTTTAATTCCACATCCTATTCCCATTCTGACATGTCTATCCACGGCCTCCTCTACTGTAAAGATGAAGCCACACTCAGGTTGGAGGAACAACACCTTATATTCCGTCTGGGTAGCCTCCAACCTGATGGCATGAACATCGACTTCTCTAACTTCCGCTAGGCCCCACCTCCCCCTCGTACCCCATCTGTTACTCATTTTTATGCACACATTCTTTCTCTCACTCTCCTTTTTCTCCCTCTGTCCCTCTGAATATACCTCTTGCCCATCCTCTGGGTCCCCCTGCCCCTTGTGTTTCTTCCCGGACCTCCTGTCCCATGATCCTCTCGTATCCCCTTTTGCCTATCACCTGTCCAGCTCTTGGCTCTATCCCTCCCCCTCCTGACTTCTCCTATCATTTTGGATCTCCCCCTCCCCCTCCAACTTTCAAATCCCTTACTCACTCTTCCTTCAGTTAGTCCTGACGAAGGGTCTTGGCCTGAAACGTCGACTGCACCTCTTCCTACAGATGCTGCCTGGCCTGCTGCGTTCACCAGCAACTTTGATGTGTGTTGCATGATAACAACCCTGTTATTTTTGCACCTTTCCAAAATCTGCCTCCCAATTTGCTCCTCCGTATCTCTGCTGCTGCCAGGGTGCCTGTAGAATACTCCCAATAGTGTAACTGCTCCCTTCCTGTTCCTGACTTCCACCCATACTGACTTAAAAGAGGATTCTGCTACGTTATCCACCCTTTCTGTAGCTGTAATATTATCCCTGACCAGTAATGCCACCCCTCCTCCCCTTTTACCCCCCTCTCTATCCCTTTTAAAGCACTGAAATCCAGGAATATTGAGAATCCATTCCTGCCCTGGTGCCAGCCAAGTCTCTGTAATGGCCACTACATCATAATTCCATGTAGGTATCCAAGCTCTCAGTTCATCACCTTTGTTCCTGATGCTTCTTGCATTGAGGTACACACATTTCAGCCCTTCTACCTTCCTGTCTTTACACCGTTTATTCTGCTTCTCTTTCCTCAAAGCCTCTCTGTATGTTAGATCTGGCTTTACTCCATGCACTTCTTTCACTGCTCTATCGCTCCGGATATTGATTTCTTTATTTAATTTAGAGATTTAGAAATTAAAGATTTAAAGCAGGGAATAGGCCCACTGAGCCGCACTGCCCAGCAGCCCATGTATTTAACACCAGCCTAATCACAGGACAACTTACATCGACCAGTTGACCTACTCGCTAGCACGTCTTTGGAATGCAGGAGGAAACCGGAGCACCCAGAGAAAGTCCACGTGGTCACTGAGAGAAAGTACAATCTTCTTGTAGAGGACACTGGAATTGAACTCTGAACTCCAAATGCCCCGAGCTGGAATGTCATCGCGTGAAGCACTATGTTACCATGGCACTTTAATGTTTTATTTGCCAATAATTTGTATTCAAGTTTTTCTGCACTGCACCTTGACACTCATTTTCCATTCAATCCAGAGTAACACACTCTCCATACTAGAGGAGCTCACTCTTCATCTACCTGGAAAGGAGGGGGAAGAAGCCAAAATGAAAAGACTGCGGGGGGGGGGGTAGTGGGGGAAGAACAAACTGGCAGGTGAGACCATGTGAGGGAAATGATGGGTGGGTGGAGGTGCAGGATTCTTAGAGTTACAGGGAAGTAGTCACCCCGAAAATGCAGGTGGCGAGTAGCTGGGTGACCGTCAAGAGAAATGGAAATAGGAAGTTAGAGCAGAGCACCCCTGTGGCCATTCCCCTCAAAAACAAGTATACTGCTTTGGGTACTTTTGTGGGGGATGACCTCCCAGGAGAATGCCACGGAGACCAGGTTACAGGCACTGAGCATGGGTCCATGGTGCAGAAGGGAAAAAGAGAGAAGAAGGGAGTGGTAGTGATAGGGGACTTGATACCGAGGGGAACAGACAGGAGATTCTGTGGATGTGAACGGGACACCCGGATGGTATGTTGCCTCCCAGGTGCCAGGGTCAGGGATGTCTCAGATCACATCCACAACATTTTGGACAGGAAGAGAGAACAGCCTGTACCAATTGTTACCAATGACATAGGAAGGAAAAGCAAAGAGGTCCTGAAAAGAGAATTTAGAGAGCTAGGTAGAAAGCAGAGAAGCAGGACTTGCCGGGTAGTAATTTTTGGATTGCTGTCTGTGCCATGCGCCAATGAGGGTAGAAACAGTAGCAACTGGAAGATAAGTGCGTGGCTGAGAAGCTGGTGCAGGGGGCAGGGCTTCAGGTTCTTGGATCATTGGGATCTCTCCTGGGGGAGGTATGACCTGTTCAAAAGTGATAGGTTGCACCTGAACCTGAGGGGACAAATATTCTTGCAGGCAGGTTTGTTAGAGCTGTTGGGGAGGGTTTAAACTAACTTGGCAGGGGGGTGGGAACCAGAGTGAAGGGACTCAGGATAGGATAGATGATAAAAAAGTAAAGATAGCGTGCAGTCAGACTATCAGGAAGGGCAAGCAGGTAATGGGACATAGTTGCAGCCAACAGGCTGAGTATCAAATTATTAGGGATGCAGAGTCAGAAATGATAGCAAATACAGTACTCAAGGTGTTGTATCTAAATGCACATTGTATAAGAAATAAGGTGGACTGTTTTGTTGCAGTGTTACAGATTGCCAGGTATGAGGTCAAATTAGTTGAAAGATGTGACACAGGATGAGAAAAAGTTGAATCCTTGTGGGCTGAGTTAAGAAACTGCAGAGGTGAAAGGACATGGATGGCAGTTATATACAGGCCTCTCAAGAGTGGCTGGGAAGTGGACCATAGGTTACAACAGGAAATAGAAAAGGTGAGTCAAAAAGGCAATGTTATGGAAGGTTTTAACATGCAGGTCAATTGGGAAAATTGGGTTCATAATGGATCTCAAGAGAGTGATTTAGTTGAATTCCCAAGAGATAGCTTTTTAGAACAGTTTGTCGTTGAGCCTACTAGGGGATCAGCTATACTGGATTGGGTGTTACGTAATGAACCAGAGGCGATTAGAGAGCTTAAGGTAAAAAGACCCTTAGGAACCAGTGATAACAATATAATTGTGTTCAACATGAAATGTGATGGGGAGAAAGTAGTCTGATGTATCAGTATTTCAGTGGAGTAAGGGAAATTCCAGTGGTATGAGAGAGGAGTTGGCTAAAGTAAATTGGAAGGAGCTGCTGGCAGAGATGACAGCAGAGCAGAAATGGCGTGCATTTCTGGGGAAAATGAGGAAGGTGCAGGACATATGTATTCCAAAAATGAAGAAACACTCAAATGGTAAAATAGTACAACTGTGGTTGACAAGGGAAGTTAAAGCAATCGTAAAAGCAAAAGAAAGGAGCAGAGTGAAGTGATGGTGATGCTAAATGGTGGCTCCTTTGCTTGCATCTTCAGAAACAGCTCTATTTTCATCTTTAATATCTTTATTTTTCCCTTTCAGGGTCCTTTTGAAGACCTTGACCTGGAGTTACACGTTGACTACGGTTCATTGTGAGAATGGGACCTGCTCTCAGGGTTTCATAACCGGCCGTTGTTCAGCTCGCCAAGGGCTCGGCCTAAGAGTTCGGCTTGGCTTTGGAGGCCTAGGATCTCGGGGCTCTGGACGCGGGCAGTTCGAAGGTTGGTGTCATGGCAGGAGATGCATGTGTCATTGGTGGAGTCAGAGTGTGACCGGAGACTCGAGATCTTTGGACAAAGAGCTTGAAAAAAGTGACGTAGCAGACTTTTAACATTGTAAACCAGTGAGTTGTTTGTTATGTCTCCCCGCTCACTGTGAAACGAAGACATCTCTTTCTCTCTTATTAGGGATGCTGAGTGAAATGCAAAGTCTGTGGGGTACAGCAAGTCTGTGTCTTTGCTGTTGCTTTCCTCATGCTTGAGTGCTCAGTGGTGGCTGCCGATGGTTTTTTTTGCCGGTGGGAGCAGGGGAGATTGTTGCTTGCTACCACTTACGCGTGGGAGGGAAGGGAGCTGGGGCAGGACTTTGGGGTTCTAACAATTAATTCTTGTTCATTCTTTGGGGCACTCCTCTGTATTCATGGCTGGTTGCGAAGAGAAAGCATTTCAGGATGTAACAACACACATCAAAGTTGCTGGTGAACGCAGCAGGCCAGGCAGCATCTCTAGGAAGAGGTACAGTCGACGTTCCGGGCTGAGACCCTTCATCAGGACTAACTGAAGGAAGAGTGAGTAAGAGATTTGAAAGTGGGAGGGGGAGGGGGAGATCCAAAATGATAGGAGAAGACAGGAGGGGGAGGGATGTATATTGTTTACATTTCTCTGACGTTAAATGTACCTTTGAAACCTTTGAAAGAGCACACAACAAAGCAAAAATTAGTGAGAAGATAGAGGATTGGAAGTTTCTAAAACCTACAGTGATAACTAAAAAAGTCATTAGAAGGGAAAAGATGAAATATGAAAGTAAACTAGCAAATAATATCAAAGTGTATAGAAAAAGTTTTTCAAGTATGTTAAAAATAAAAGAGAAATGAGAGTGGATATAGGACTGCTAGAAAATGAGGCAGGAGAAATATTAACAAGGGACAAGGAGATGGCAGATGAACTAAATGAGTATTTTGCATTGATCTTCACTGTAGAAGACACTAGCATCCTGATGTAGTGTGTGAAGTGGGTGCAGTTAGTGTTACAGGAGAGAAGGTGCTCAAAATCTGAAAGATCTAAAGGCACCCGGACCAGAGGAACTGCTAGGGTTCTGAAAGAGGTAGCGTTAGAGATTGTGGTGACATTAGAAATGATCTTTCAAAAATCTTTGGGCTCTGGCAAGGGCCAGAAGACTGGAAGATTGCAAATGTTACTCCACTCTTTAAGAAAGGATGGAGGCAGCATAAAGGAAATTATAGACCAGTTAGCCTGACCTCAGAGGTTGGGAAGATTTTAGTGTCAATTGTTAAGGATGACGTGGTGGAGTACTTGGGGACACAATACAAAGTCAGCAGGGTTTCCTTGAGGGAAAATCCTGCCTGACAAACCTTTTCGTATTCTTTGAGGAGATTACAAGTAGGATAGATAAGTGGATGTTGTATATTTGGACTTTCAGAAGGCCACACATTGGCTGCTTACCAAGTCAAGAGCCCGTGGTGTTACAGGAAAGTTACTAACATGGTTAGAGCAGTGGCTGGTTGGTAGGAAGCATCAAGTGGGAATAAAAGGATCCTTGGAGTTTAGAAGAATGAGGGGAGACCTCATAGAAACATTTTGAATGTTAAAAGGCATGGACAGAGTGGATGTGGCAAAGTTGTTTTCCCTGATGGGGGAGTCTAGTACGAGAGTGCATGACTTCAGGATTGAAGGGCGCCCTTTCAGAACAGAAATGTAAAAAAATTTTTTTAGTCAGAGGGTGGTGAATCTATGGAATTTGTTGCCACGGGCAGCAGTCAAGTCATTGGGTGTATTTAAGGCAGAGATTGATAGGTATCTGAGTAGCCAGGGCATCAAAGGTTATGGTGAGAAGGCGGGGCAGTGGGACTAAATAGGATAAAATGGATCAGCTCATGATAAAATGGCGGAGCAGACTCAATGGGCCAAATGGCCTACTTCCGCTCCTTTGTCTTATGGTCTTATGGTCTTATGGTCTTTTCTGGTTGGCTGCCAGTGACTAGTGGTGTTCCACGGGGATCGGTGTTGGGACCACTTCTTTTTATGTTGTATTTAAATGATTTAGATGGTGGAATAGGTGGCTTTGTTGCCAAGCTTGCAGATGATACGAAGATTGGTGGAGGGGCAGGTAGTGTTGAGGAAACAGGTAGGATGCAGAAGGACTTAGACAGATTAGGAAATGGGCAAGAAAGTGACAAATGAATACAGTGTTGGAAAATGCATGGTCATGCACTTCGGTAGTAGAAATAAATGTGCAGACTATTTTCTAAACGGGGAGTAAATCCAGGAATCTGAGATGCAGAGAGACTTGGGAGTCCTTGTGCGGAACACCCTAAAGGTTAACTTGCAGGTTGAGTTGGTGGTGAGGAAAGCATTCATTTCAAGAGTTCTAGAATACAAGAGTAAGGATGTGATGCTGAGACTTTATAAGGCACTGGTGAGGCCTCACCTTGAGGATTGTGAACAGTTTTGGTCCCCTTTTCATAGAAATGATGTGCTGGCATTGGAGAGGGTCCAGAGGAGGTTCACAAGGATGATTTCAGGAATAAAAGCTTTATCATGTGAGGAACGTTTGATGGCTCTCAGTCTGTACTCGCTGGAATTCAGAAGGATGACGGGGGATCTCATTGAAACCTTTCAAATGTTGAAAGGCCCAAACAGAGTAGATGTGGATAGGTTGTTTCCCATGGTGGGAGAGTCTAGGACAAAAGGGCACAGCCTCGGCATAGAAGGGCGCCCTTTCAAAACAGAGATGCGGAGAAATTTCTTTAGCCAATGGGTGGTGAATTTGTGGAATTTGTTGCCACATGCATCTTTGGAGGCCAGATTGTTGGATGTATATAAGGCAGAGATTGATAGGTTCTTGATTGGACATGGCATCAAAGGTTACAGGGAGAAAGCCAGGAACTGGAGTTGAGGAGGTGATTTAACAAAAGGATCAGCCATGATTGAATGGCAGAGCAGACTCGATGGGCCAGATGGCCTAAGTCTGTTCCTATGTCTTATTGTCTTTTGGTCTTATGGTCTGACTGAGAAGCTGTGAAGTGATAGGTGGAGAAGGTAAATGCCTGAAAAAGCAGGAATCTGATAGAAGAGGACAGTGGATCATGAAAGAAAGGGAAGCAGGAGGGAGTTGAGGCCCTAAGTGGAGTTGATGAGGTGAGGAGAAACGAAGTGGTGAGAGGGAAGCCAGAATGGGGAATGGAAAAAGAGAGTGGGGGTGGGGGAGGGGCAGAAATGACCACGTGAAACCAGGTGAGGGCTTTAATCAATTTAACCCGATTGTTTCATTCATGTTAACAGTGAGCATTCAGTAATGTCTTAAAAACAGCAGCTGACGATAATGTATATATTTTAGTCCTTCAAAGCCCTTATTTGCCCCATTTCCAATGATCAGGTATCTGTCATTGTTAACTTGCATGAACTCATAATAAACTGTGCTTTCTACAGTGTCTCCGGTAACTGTAGAGGCTACCTTTCATTTTGCATGGCTGCGTATATTATTTGTGTTTCTGAGCTACCCTGGTTTCTATGAATTCATAATTGAGAAATGCAACAAATATGATAGCTCAATATACCTGCCAAGGAAAATATGACTGGATAATGATTGATATTGCAAAGAATCTGGCTTTGCATTGTGTGCATCTCCAGTTTGCTCTGACACATGGGATTATAATGAATAGGGATGTTTAATCTGAAATGGAGGGTGAACATTTCATTGTGTCATCCATTCTCTGTCCCTATCATTGAGAAAGCACATGGAAGTTGCTCATGAATTGAAAAGATATAAAAGAAATTGCATATATCTTTGAGAAAGAACAAAAAAAAATCCATGGCTGTTGGTAAAGTGGGCTAGATGGGCAGCACCCTCACGGGGCTGAATAGTCACCTTCCACCAGGAAAGGAGGGTGAAGCCTCTACATGAAGGTACAGTAGTCGAAATCATTCTCAAAATGCAAACGTCTGTATGTGTGTCAACCCATTAGTTATAAAGAAACTATTCTTATTCTCAGTAGCCACTTTATTACATACCTCCTGTACCTAATAAACTAGCCATCCAGCGTATGATTCTATTCACAAACAACAGGAATTCTGCAGATGCTGGAAATTCAAGCAACATACATCAAAGTTGCTGGTGAACGCAGCAGGCCAGGCAGCATCTATAGGAAGAAGCGCAGTCGACGTTTCAGGCCGAGACCCTTCGTCAGGACTGAAGGGTCTCGGCCTGAAACGTCGACTGCGCTTCTTCCTATAGATGCTGCCTGGCCTGCTGCGTTCACCAGCAACTTTGATGTATGTTGTATGATTCTATTCCTTTGCTGCTGTACCCATACATGTCAAGGTTCAGCGTGTTGTGTGCTCATGAATGTTTTCCTGCACACCTCTCTTTGTGTCTATGGATTCACTTATAGACCATAACACCACTAGGAGCAGAATTAGACTATTTGGCCCATTGAGTCTGCTCCACTGTATCATCATTGCTGGTACAATTTTCCTCTCAACCCCAATCTACTGCCTTCTCCCCATATCCCTTCACGCCCTGACCAATCAATAATCTATTAGGTTCTACCTTAAATATAATTAAAGATATCCTCCACAGCTGCCTGTGGCAAGGGATTCCACAGGTTCATGACACTCTAGCTAAAGAAATTCCTCCTCATCTTTGTAATAAAAGGACGCTCCTCTATTCTGAGATTATGTTGTCTGGTTTTAGACCCTCTCACCATAGGAAACATCCTCTCCACATCTACTCTACCAAGGCCTTTCACCATTTCATAGGGTTCAGTGAGGTCACTCCTCATTCTTCTGAATTCCAGTGATTATATGCCCAGAGCCAATCAAACACTTTTAATATGACAAGCCACTCAATCCTGGAATCATTTTCATGAACCTCCTTCAAACCCTCTCCAGTTTCAACATATCTTGTCTAAGATAAGTGGCCCAAAACTGCTCACAATACTCTTAGTAATGCCTCACCAGTGCTATGAAGACTCAACATTACATCCTTGCTTTTATATTCTAGTCCTTTCAAAATGAGTGCTAACATTGCATTTGCTTTCCTCACCACTGACCTTTAAGGAATCCTGCACAAGGATTCCCAAGTCCCTTTGCACCTCAGATATTTGTACTTCCTCTCTGCTTAAAAAATAGTTAACCCTTCCATTTCTTCCACCAAAGTGCATGACCGTACACTTCCCAACATTGTATTCCATCTTTGTCCATTCTCCTAATCCATCTAAGTCCTTCTTTAGTCTCTCTACTGCCTCAAAGCTACCTGCCCTTTCATCTTTGTTCATGTGGGTTGCAAACTTTGCAACAAAACCATCAATTCCATCATCTAAGTCATTGAAAAAGAAATGGTCCCAATACAGACCGCTGTGGAACACTACTATTCGCTGGCAGCCAAACAGAAATAGCCCCCGATATTCCCACTCTTTGCCTCCTGCCCATTAGCCACTGCTTCATGCTAGAATCTTTCCTGTAATTTGTTTTGAATGCTATTTTTTACTTTTTATAGTTTGCATGATTTGTTTGTTATTCTTTTCTCTGCTCATTGGGTATTTGTCTGTGATTATTTTATGTGTTCTTTTGGGTTTCTTTGTATTGTGCGGCCTGAAAGGAGGCAAATCTCAAGGTTGTATAATAGAGACATACTTTGATAATAAATGTAGTTTGAACTTTGAGCTTTGAATTAGTTTGGCCATTTTCCTGTGACCTCTCTCATTAACAAGGCATTTACACCCATAGAACATCTGCTCAATGGATGGTTTTTGTTTTGTTTTCCACACTATTCTCTGTAAACTTCAGAGAATGTTGTGCGTCAACATCCCAGGAGATAAGCAGTTTCTGAGATACTTAGACCATTCCATCTGGCACCAACAATCATTGTATGGTCACTTAGATCACATTTCTTCCCCACTCTGATGTTTGGTTTGAACAATAGCTGAACCTCTTGACTCTGTCTGCATTGAATTGCTGCCACATGATTGGCTGATTTGGTATTTGCATTAATGAGCAGGTGTGTAGATATACCTAATAAAGTGGCCACTGAGTGTCCATTCAGGTCACAGGCTTTCAGATAGCATAATCCTGAGGGAAATGTTAGTATCAATGTCCTTGAACTGTTGGTACAGTTTTTCAAGTTTCAAACTTGTATTTCTTAGATTTGATTTCCATTTTTGTTTGCTTCTTTCAGAGTGCCTTACTTTACAGAAAAATGAAAAATTATACAAAGGAAGCCGAGTTTATCAAACCTGTCACTGTTAGTTTAGGAATGAATGGATGAAATGTTGCATCAGAGGAGTTTACAAGAGCATCATATTTGAATTTATTCACGCTTTTAAATTGTTGACAAGGAAAAGTACCTTTGCCACAGAAATAGGAAATAACTTTAGACATG
This sequence comes from Mobula hypostoma, assembly GCF_963921235.1. Classification (NCBI taxonomy): domain Eukaryota; kingdom Metazoa; phylum Chordata; class Chondrichthyes; order Myliobatiformes; family Myliobatidae; genus Mobula; species Mobula hypostoma. The sequence goes on from NC_086098.1 coordinate 2,538,248, forward strand.
CTTGGTTATTGAAATTGTACTCTTGATATTAGTAATCAATGAGTTAATACATTCACATGGGTTTCCTAGGCAATTTCAGTGAAAAAAACAAGTAGATAAAAGAAACAGGTTAGCAAAATAATTGAAAGATTGAAGTGAGAATAAAAGTGCTAACAGACAAAAAATGCTATGTATTTAATTACAATCATTTGTAGATATATACAATATAATAGATACAGTGTATATATTTCTCCTCCCTTCCCCTCCACTCTTCTCCTTTCCTCACTCTGGCCTCTTATCTCTTCTCACCTGTTTATCACCTCCCCCAGGGTCCCCTCCTCTTTCCCTTTCTCCTATGCTCCACTCTCTCCTAGCAGATTCCTTCCTCTCCAGACCATTACCGTTCCCACCCACCTGACTTCACCTATCACCTCCTTCTCCCCCCACCACCTAATTGTTAATCTTTAACACACAGGTCCCAGAATTACCCTCAGACTATCAGTGCTTCAGCCCATTTCTACAGCCTGGTTTTCCTTTTACCCTCTTCATGGTAAAAGGCAAATAATTTTAATTGAAGTGCTGGGTAATAAACAGACTGTAGTTTTTGACGGATTATAGATTATGGTATTTGGGGGCTTGCTAATGCTTGGTGGGCAGTGAGGGGGCTGATGCTTCCTGCTGGAGCACATTGGGGTAAGTGGGGGGGGGTTGCTGCTCGTGTGTGGGAGGCAGGGGGAAGGACCTTGGGTTTCTAACATTGTTCTGACATTCATTCTTTAAGGTTTTATTCTGTTTCATGGATGTCTGTGAAGAGTAAATATTTCAGGCTGTATACTGTATACATTCTCTGATACTGAATTGAACCATTGATGTGGATTGAAGCTATTTACAAAGAAATATCACTGTCAAATCAAAACAGGAAAAGCTGGAAACCATTAGGAATCAGTTAGTATCTCTGAAGAGCAAAGAGCAGAATTATTGCTTCAGGTCCAGAATCCTTCATCAGAACTCTGCAGTTTTTGATTCAATCATATTATGATCGCTTGTCCCTAAGCTTCCTAATCAAATCCAGTTCATTGTACAACACCCAAACCAGAATAGCCTTCCCCTAATGGGCTCAACCACAAGCTGCTTGAAAAAGTCATCTTGTGGGCATACCATAAAATCTCTCTTAGGATCCAGCACCAACCTCTTGTTCCCAATCTACCTGCATATTGAAATCTCCCATGGCTACCAAAATATTGCCTTTTGGCATGCATTTTCTGTCTCCTATTGTAATTTGTAGCCGCATCCCAGCTACTAATTGGATGCCTGTATTATCTTACATCAGGGTCTTTTTACACCTGCAGTTTCTTAGCTGTACCTGCAAGGCCTCTCCATCTTTGGATCCTATGTCACCTCTTTCTGAGGATTTGATTTCATTTTTAACCAACAGAGCTACCCCACTCCTTCTGTCCACCTGCTTTCCGTCCAATACAATGAGCTCTACCAATTGTCATTAAGTTGCATCTCACGCCCTGAACAACACACCACAGCAAATTCCGACTATACTGTGTGTAAATGTATCAGATCCTTGATCCTAGTCGGAATTAAATAAAGCAGAACAGAATTAATAAAAACAGTAAACATCTCTTTTTCGCCATTCTGACTGGTTGTATCACCGTCTGCTATGGGGAGAGGATCAGAAAAGGCTGCAGAAGGTTGTGAAACACTCACAACACGCTGGAGGAACTCAGCAGGTCGGACAGCATCCGTGGAAATGATCAGTCAACGTTTCGGGCCAGAACCCTTCGTCAGGACTGTAGAGGGAAGGAGCAGAGGCCCTATAAAGAAGGTGGTGGGGGGAGGGTGGGAAGGAGAAGACTGGTAGGTTCCAGGTGAAAAACCAGTAAGGGGAAAGATAAAGGGGTGGGAGAGGGGAAGCAGGGAGGTGATAGGCAGGAAAGGTGAAGAAGGAATAGGGGAAAACACAATGGGTAGTAGAAGGAGGCGGGACCCTGAGGGAAGTGATAGTCAGCTGGGGGAGGGGGCAGAGTGACATAGGAATAGGGGAAGGGAGAGGGAGGGAAGTTGGAGAATTCTATGCTCATACCAAGGGGCTGGAGACTACCTCGGCGGTATATGAGATGTTGTTCCTCCAACCTGAGTTTAGCCTCATCATGGCAGTAGAGGAGGCCATGTCTGGACATATCTGAATGGGAGTGATTCAAGTATGGACTCCCAAGAATGGGAGTGGCCATGTATAGACATCTGAATGGGAGAAGGTTGTGAACTCAGCTCCATCATTGGCACTAGCCTCCTCAGCATCAAGCCTGTCTTCAGAGAGCGATGTCACAGGAAGGCTGCAGCTATCATGAAGGAACCCCATAATCTAGGACTTGCTCTTTTCTTGTTGCTACATCAAGGAGCAGGTACAGGAGCCTGAGACACACTCAGTGACTCAGGAACAGCATCTTCCCCTCTGCCATCAGATTTCTGAACGGACAATGAACTCATGAACACTACCTCACTGCAAATTTTTCTCTTTTTGAATTGCTTTTTTATTTCAACTTTTTAAAGGTATATATATTTCCTACTGTAATTTATAATAATTATTATTATGTATTGCGATGGCCTGTTGCCGCAAAGCAACAAAATTTCGTGACGTATGCCGGTGATATTAAACCTGATTCTGATTTTTATTTTGAAGCTTGATCAGTTGATGAAATGAGCTCAGTTGAAAGAATCACAGAACATCAAACAGTACAGCACAGGAATTGGACCTTTGGCCCACAATGTTGTGCTAAAACCAATTCAGGTAGCAATCAAATCGTCAACTAATCTCTTATGCCTACACAATATTCATATCCTTCAATTTTCCTCACATTCATTTGTCTATCTAAATGTCTCTTAAAGCTCCCTAATGTATCTGCCTCTACCACCACCCCAGGCAGTAAATTCCAGGCACCGACCACCCTCTATGCAAAAAACTTGCCCCTCACATCTTCTTTGAAATTACCTCCTCTCACCTTAAATGCATGGCCTCTGGTATGAGACATTTCAACCCTGGGAAAAAGACACTGTATGTCTACTCTATCTATGCCTCCCGTCATCTTAACAGATCTCAATCAGATCGCCGATGCTCCAGAGATATCAGGAGGGCTTATTCTTGCTCTCCCTCAGGACCAAGCAGAGGGTTCCTGCTTATCAAACCTCGCCTCTCACCAGTGGAAAACAACCTAAGCAGCGGAATAGAACAAATGGCTGCTGAAGTGAGTGATGTGAGTGACCATGGTCAAAATTCCATCTTGCAGAAAATCTAGTAAAATCAGATTAGTCCTAAAGAACGGTCTTGCCAGAGATGTTGACTGTTTGCTCACTTCAACAGATGTTGCCTGAAAAGTACAGTACAGAAACAGGCCCATCAGCCCATCTAGACCATGCTGAACCATTTAAACTACCTACTCCCATCGACTTGCACCAGGAACATAGCCCTCCATATCCCTACCATCCATGTACCAAAATGAACTTCTCTTAGATATTGAAATCGAGCTTGCATCCACCACATAGTCTGGCAGCTCTTTCCACACACTCACACCACTCTGAGTGAAGAAGTCTCCCCTCATGTTCTCTTTAAACTTATTATCAATCACCCTTAACCCATGACCCCTAGCTCTAATCCCATCCAACTTCAGTGGAGAAAGCCTGTTTGCATTTACCCTATCTATATCCCTCTTTATTTTGTATACATCTATCAAATCTCAGCTCAACTTCTACATTCCAAGGAATAAAGTCCTAACCTATTCAAACTTTCTTTATAACTCAGGTCCTCCAGTCCCAGCAACATCCTTGTAATTATTTTTCTGTACTCTATCAACCTCATTTACATCTTACCTTTGGGTAATGACCAAAATTGCACACAATACTCTAAATTATGCCTCACCACCATTTTATACAACTTCAACACAACATCCTATCTCCTGTACTCAATATTTTGATTATGAAGTCTAATGTGCCAAAAGCTTTCTTCACGACCCCGTCTACCCATAATGCCTCTTTCAATGAATTATGGAAATGTATTCCCAAATACTTTTGTTCACCGCACTCCTCGTTGTCCTACTGTCGACAGTGTAAGATCTACCCTGATTAATCCTACCAGAGTGCAACTTGTCTGCACTAAATACCATCTACCATTTTCAGTGCATTTTTCCAGCTGGTCCAGATCCTTCTACAAGCTCTAATAGTCTTCCTCACTCTCCATTACACCCCTAATCTAGATGTCATCCACGAATTTGCTGATCTAGTTAACCACATTATCATCCAGATTGGTACATTGTGTGTACCCTGAAGACACACACTCAGTGATTCAGGAACAGCTTCTTCCCCTCTGCCATCCGAGTCCCAAATGGACATTGAATTCATGAACATTACCTCACTTTTATTTCTGTTTTTGCACTATTTTAATTTAACTATTTAGTATTAATATATATACTTATTTACTTATTTTGTTTCTATGTTATCATGTATTGCATTGTACTGTAGCCACTAAGATGGTAGTGCAGTGGTCCTTCCTGATGGTAACAATGAGGAAAGGGCGTGCCCTGGGTGATGGGGGTCCTTAATGGTAGACGCTGCCTTTATGGGGCATCTCTCCTTGAAGATGTCTTGGAGACTACAGAGGCTAGTAGTCAAGATAGAGCTGACTAATTTTACAATTTCAAAAGCTTCTTTTGATCCTGCACAGTAGCTCCTCCCCCCACCGTACCAGCCTGTCAGAATGCTATTTGAACCATGGACATCAATCAAAACATTGAAACGTACGGTGAAAAACAATCTTTCTATCAACAACCAACACAATGTGCCGATGTGCTGAGAGCAGCTGCAAGTATCACCATGCTTCTGGTGCTGGCATGGCCACAGGTCACTAACTCCTTATAGTGTGGATGGAAACAAAAGCACCCAAAGGAAACCCACAAGGTCATAGGGAGAATGTACAAACTCATTCTAGACCGCCGTGGGAATTGAACCTCAATCGCTGGCACTGTAAAGCATTACACAACTGTGCTGCGATTCCATTTTCCATTGTAGCTCCTCCCTGGGTAATGCAACTATTCAAACAACTAGGGATACACAGTAATATTGATGTAAATCTTGAGAAAGCTGCAATGCTGAACCCCACTAGAATAGGCCGAAGGTTCCGAGCAATTGACAAATGTACGTGCTTGGCTATGCCTGTACCTCAGGTTTTACCAGCTTGAGCTGAGAAAAAATAAAAATAATAATAATGATAAATAAAAGATAAATATAGAGAACATGAAATGAAGAGTCCTTGAAGGTAAATCCATATGTAGTGTCCTGGTTCATATCTTTACTGTTATGCTGTATGTAATTCATTTTGTGTAGCTCTGTAAGATGCTATGAAATGCTATCATCCTGTTTCGGTAATTGTTGAAGATAAGGAATGATGAGGAATGTCTGTCATCCAATTAGCAGGGGCTTTTTCTTGGCGAGGGACAATAAGTTTGGTCTTGGGCTTTTATTTGAAGGAGATGAAGAGAGAAGACACTGGGGAGAAATGGTTGTAGCATACGATCCGGTGGGAGACCCGATTGTTTGCGATGAATTGCTAGCGACATCGGAAGGTTGTGTGCTTTCACATTCACGAGGGCCCAGTGCGTGAGTGACCGAGAAGTTCAAGATGAGCTCCAACTTGTGCACCTCTGCATGGAGGTTGGTGACCAGTAGTGTGCCTCAGGGATCTGTTCTGGGACCCCGACTCTTTGTGATTTTTATAAATGACCTGGATGAGGAAGTGGAGGGATGGGTTAGTAAATTTACTGATGACACAGCGGGTGTTATGGATAGTGTGGAGGGCTGTCAGAGGTTACAGTGGGACATTGGTAGGATGCAAAACTGGGCTGAGAAGTGGCAGATGGAGTTCAACCCAGATAAGTGTGAGGTGGTTCATTTTGGTAGGTCAATTATGATGGCAGAATATACTATTAGTGGTAAGATTCTTGGCAGTGTGGAGGATCAGAGGGATCTTGGGGTCCCAGTCCATAGGACACTCAAAGCAGCTGCGCAGGTTGACTCTGTGGTTAAGAAGGCATACGGTGCATTGGCCTTCATCAATCGTGGGATTGAGTTTATGAGTCGAGAGGTAATGTTGCAGCTATATAGGACCCTGGTCAGACCCCACTTGGAGTATTGTGCTCAATTCTGGTCACCTCACTACAGGAAGGATGTGGAAACCATAGAAAGGGTGCAGAGGAGATTTACAAGGATGTTGCCTGGATTGGGGAGCATGCCTTATGAGAATAGGTTGCGTGAACTCAGCCTTTTTTTCCTTGGAGCGATGGAGGATGAGAGGTGATCTGATAAGAGGTGCATAAGATATTGACAGGCATTGATCGTGTGGATAGTCAGAGGCTTTTTCCCAAGACTGGAATGGCTAGCACGAGAGGGCATAGTTTTAAGGTGCTTGGAAGCAGGTACAGAGGAGATGTCAGAGATAAATTTTTTATTCAGAGAGTGGTGAGTGTGTGGAATGGGCTGCCAGCAACAGTGATGGAGGCTGATACGATAGGGTCTTTTAAGAGACTCCTGGATAGGTACATGGAGCTTAGAAAAATAGAGGTCTGTGGGTAATCCTTGGTAACTTCTAAGGTAAGGACATGTTCGGCACAGTTTGTGGGCTGAAGAGCTTGTATTGTGCTGTAGGTTTTCTATGTTTCTATGTAATTAGAATGGGCTCTTTATTAACCCTTTAGTTAAGATTCATAAATATACTTCCTTTAATTGTATGAAGTGTACTGCCTGTTATTATGTGGCATTAATTTGTAACGTTGGCAAGTTACACAGTATCCACACAAACAAGGGTATTTTTTTGGGGGGGGCTCGCACCTCAATCTCACAAGTTAGGCGGGGCCAGGAGGTCATCTTCCCTAGACCTACACAGCTGAGGAAACCAGAGTGTTTTACATCTGTTGTGGGAACAGTTCAGTTTTGGGTCAAGTGAAATTGATTGAATTTTTTTCCTCTGGTTCAAATACCTGATGGTTGAGGGGTAATAACTGTTCCTGAATAGTGGGAAGTTCTCATCTCCAGATGCGCTGGGCTGTCTGCACCACTCTCTGCAGAGTCCTGTGATTGAGGGAAGTACAGTTCCCATACCAGGCAGTGATACTGCCAGTTCTTAGGATTTGAGGACCCAAATCAAACTTCTTCAACCATCTGAGGTGAACGAGGCGCTGTTGTGCCTTTTACACCACACAGCCAGTATGTACAGACCATCTGAGATCCTTGGTGATGTGTATGCCGAGGAATTTGAAGCTGTTCACCCTCTCAAACCCAGTTCCATTGATGTCAATAGGGATTAGCCTGTCTCCATTCCTCCTGTAGTCCACAACCAGCTCCAAACATTCTCACAACTATGACACCATGATTAGTACTAAATGGGCATCTGCTTAAGTAAAACAGGTAATACAGAAACCCCAAGCCTATCAAAATAAACTTAACACGTTTAAGCAGAAAACACCAGGAGACCACATTACACAGAAAGAGTTCACTAAGAAAAACACACGGAATTCTCAACAACTAACGGCTCCCATTAAACAACAATTAACCAATACAGGTGCTCTAAGAACCTCGGAGCCTAACAGTCTCAAGCCTGAAGAGCTCATTACATATGTTGTCCTCAGGACTATGTGGGCTTCCTCTAGATGCTGTGGTTTCCCCTCACTCCCCAAAGACGTAAGAGTTAGGGTTAGTAAGTTACGGGCATGCTCTACTGGCGACACTTGCTGACTGTCCCGAGTGCATCCTCAGTCTGATTTGGACACCAGTGCGAATCACACATGTGACTGTTGGTTTCAATGTACATGTAACAACTAAAGATAGCCTGAATTCTGATTATGCAGCAGATTAACTTGAAAAGACAGACATGAGAGTTGTACAGTGGCACAGAGGTTAGCACGATCACGTTACAGTGGCAGTGATCATTGATATGCTTTGAAATCCCACCATCTGTAAGTTTGTACATTCATTCTTGACAGCGTAGGTTTCCTCCGGGTACTCCAGTTTCCTCCCACATTCCAAAGACATTAGATGTACCAAAGACAAAGACAAAGATGTACCAGCTACGGTTAGTAAGTTTTGGGGATGTTATGTTAGTGTCGGAAGCATGGTGACACTTGCAGGCTGCACCCAGCACATCCCCAAACTGTGTTGGTTGTTGATACAAAAGACCCATTTCACTGTACGTTTCAGCGTTTTTATGTACATGCGACAAATAAAGCTAATCTTTGCAGAAAGTAAAATGATTTCTAACTTTCTCTGCCATCATAGGCTCATTGCAGTCTTTTTTTAGTGTGGACTGTTTTCTAAGAATGAGAATGAGTATCCTGTTCACAAAATCTTCTCAGATGTGATGTTCTCTAGTCTCTTTTCCTTCTGTCTCTTTATTGTTTATTTATTTATTGTGATACAGCATGGAATAGGCCCTTCTAGTGCTTTACGCCCAGCAATACCCCGACTTAACCCTGACCTAATCACAGGACAATTTACAATGACCAGTTAACCTACTAACCCACGTCTTTAGACTTTGGAGGAAATCGGAGAATTAATTAATTGATTAACGGTAATATTTGTTGAAATATAAACTAAAATGTGACTTAACTAAAGGTTCTTCAATGTGCAAAGAGCTATGTGCTTCAGTGATGTAAATCTAATCTATTAGCGTAATTGCACATACCCTAGCACCCTCATGATATTAATTTGGTGAAGACGACAACAATTCACTTTCCTTTCGTATGACTCACAATAGCAGGGTGGTGGGGTCAGACGGACATAGGCATCACAGCCAAGAAAGCTTATCGACACCTCAACTTCCTCAGGGGGCTAAAGAAATTTGACATGTCCCTGTCAACTCTAACCAATGTTTATTGATGCAGCACAGAAAGCATCCTATCTGATACATCACAACTTGGTATAGCAACTGCACTCAGTCACCAGCCTCCTCTCTGTGGACTCTGCCTACACCTCTCACTGCCTCAGGAAAGGCAGTGAAAAATGATGAATTTGACACTGAATTTGAAAGGCTGCAATGTTGCCTGGACAGAAGAGGAAGTGTCAAGGACGTGTTGGTCAGATGGGGTGTGGGATGGACAATTGAAGTGGCAGGCAATAGGCATTAGACCATAAAACCATAAGACCTCGGAGCAGAATTAAGCCATTCAGCTAACTGAGTCTGCTCTGCCATTCTATCATGGCTGATTTATTATCCTTCACAACCCCATTCTTCTGCCTCCTCCTCATAACCTTTGATGTTCTTCTATGAACCTATCAACCTCAGCTCTAAATATACCCAATGATTTGGTCTCCATAGCCATCCATTGATTCCACTGGCTAAGGTAATTCCTCCTCACCTCTGTCCTAAAGGGTGTCCTTGTATTCTGAGGCTGTGCTTTCTAATCCTCTACTCTCCCACTGTGTAACCAGTGTGACTATTTAACCCACTAATTAGCGGAAAAAGTGGGGGGAAATTGGAGTACCTGGAGGAAGCCACAAGTTCATCGGGAGAATGTACGAACTCCTTACAGACAGTAGCAGAATTGAACCCGGGCCACTGGTGCTGTAATCCAGATTCAGATTCAGACTGAACTCTGTAACTGTGTTGTGTGCAGAATTTGCAGCAAGATACCCCTTTGCGATAAAGGGGTATAAGATTGATTGTGTGGATAGACAGGGGATTTCTCCCCGGGCTGAAGTGGCTAATATGAGGGGACGTAATTTTAGGGTGCTTAGAAGTAGGTACAAGAGGGATGTCAGAGATAAATTTTTCACACAGAGAGAGTGGTGGGTCCATGGAATGCACTGCCAGCAAAGGCGATAGAGGCCATTTCAACAGGGTCTTTTAAGAGACCCTTATAGAGGCACATAGAGTTTAGAAAAATAGAGGGCTATGCACTAGGGAAATCCTAGGCAGCTTCTAGAGTAGATTAAATGGCTGGCACAACATTGTGGGCCGAAAGGCCTGTAATGTGCTGTAGATTTATGTGTTTAAACTAGGGTTCCCACAGACCCCTCAGTTAATGGGATAAAAAAGGATGGGAATCCCTATTCTGAACTAAGTTTATTTCTTTTTTAATCATTTCTGTTTTAGTGAAGATGAAAAGAACAAGAGCACGTGGAGTCATTTACGAATATTGAATCAACATATCACCGAGAAAATTACACTAAGAATGACATCACGATGGAGTTGAATGCTTATTTCTTTTCTCAAATGATGACTGCTGGTTTAATCACCAAAGTTAATTTCAGGTGGATAAGACGGTTAAGCTGATTAAGTCCTGGGATCAAGAATTACTCTGATGAAACTATCAGCATTAATTATATAAACAATGTCGTGTAAAGTGAGAGATAAAGAGGAAATAGTTTATTTTCTTTATTTTATTTAGAGATACAGGGCAGAACAGGCCTTTCCATCCCAGTAACCCACCTATTCAACCCCAGCCGAATCACAGGACAATTTACTCATTTACCCTGTTAACCCATACGTCTTTGAAAAGCGGCAGGAGACCCATGTATTCACAGGGAAGTCACTGGGGTGATAGGTTCTTGATTAGTCAGGCATGAAGGGATATGGGGAGAAGGCAGGAGACTGGGGGTGAGAGGGAAATAGATCAGCCATGATGAAATGACAGAGCAGACTCAATGGGCCAAATGGCCGAATAGTGTTTCTATATCTGATGGTCTTATGGATATACAAGCTCCTTACAGACACCATCGGAAATTAATGTTAGAACAATTGGGATTAAAATCCCCTAGTGTTCATGCTACTATCTAACATAAGATATTCGAGATGGAATAAAGGGTAAGTTGTAGAAAACACGTGTCAGCCTCCAAAGCATATGAGTGCAATTATGGACACAATACTGGAGATGCCAGCCTGAGAGAGAACACTAATCTCCACAATCCTTTTCACCTCTTACCACCAGGCAGAAGGTACTGCAGTATAAACACAGAACATAGAATAGTACAGCACATTACAGGCCCTTCGGCCCACAATGTTGTGCCAACCCTCAAACCCTGCCTCCCATATAACTCCCCACCTTAAATTCCTCCATATACCTGTCTAGTAGTCTCCTAAACTTCACTAGTGTATCTGCCTCCACCACTGAATCAGGCAGTGCATTCCACGCACCAACCACTCTCTGAGTAAAAAACCTTCCTCTAATATCTCCCTTGAACTTCCCACCCCTTACCTTAAAGCCATGTCCTCTTGTATTGAGCAGTGGTGCCTTGGGGAAAAGGCGCTGGCTATCCACTCTATCTATTCCTCTTATTATCTTGTACACCTCCATCATGTCTCCTCTCATTCTCCTTCTCTCCAAAGAGCAAAGCCCTAGCTCCCTTAATCTCTGAACAAGGATAATCTAAGAACAAGGACCATTGGACTGAGTAACAACTTCTTCCCCCAATGACGATGTACTAGGTTTTGCATTTTTGTCCCAGAGGAACATTGTTTTGTTTAGCTGTATAGGTGTACAGTTGGATGACAATAAACTTGAATTTGAACACGAACTAATATTGGATTACTTTTCCTTCTAGTGAATTTTGGATTTTACAGAGACACCATTTGTTTTTTTTATTGCAGGTAATATAGGCTGTGGAAGCTTTCAGGAAGTAAAGATCACTGCTGCTACAGTAGATCACTAAATCTCTCAGCAGTCTGAGATCTTGTTCTTCAAACGGTAAGGAGCAAACTGGTGACATTTTGGGCCATGACTCTTCATCAGAACTTAGCCTGAAGCATGACTGTTTGCTCTTTTCCATCGAAGCTTCCTAGTTTGCTGAGTTTCTCCAGCATTTTATATGTTTTCTTTTGGATCTCCAGCATCTGCAGATTTTTTTTCGTGTTTGTTCCTCAAATCCCTTTTTGCTCAAATAATTTTAGGTCATTCATTTTCATCAACAATCACTTTCAAGGACTCTTCACCTCGTGTTTTCGATATTTCTTTCCTATTTATTTATTATTATTAATTTTTCTTGTATTTGCACAGTTTGTTTTCTTTTGCACATTATAGTTAACCGTTCTGCAAAACTACAAAATTTACAATGGGCATAGATAGAGTAAGTGTAAATACAAGCAGACTTTTACCACCAAGGTTGGGTGGGACTGCAATGAGGTTATGGCTTAAGGGTGAAAAGTGAAATATCTAAAGGGAACATGAGGGGAAACTTCTTCACTCAGAGGGTTGTGAGAGTGTGAAGTGAGCTGCCAGCACAAGTGGTGGACGTAGGATTAATTTCAAGAGGAATTTGGATCGGTATATGGATTGGAATGGTATCTAGCACATTTGTTGATGTGCTGTTATGTGGTGTTCTTAGACAGTGATTTGAAGCTGTTGAGGACATCTTCTGGTTTTAGGCCATCAATATTGTACCAAGATGTTGTAAAATTGTGCGTGAAACTGCGCTTTGCTTAAACTAATTTCCACTTCAAATGTGATCACTATGCACGTCATAACCAAACTGAGTTAATTGAATTGCAACATACCAAAGGAAGATCATTCAGAATTTCTTTGGTGACTCCGTTTAACGTAACAGCCATGACAGCGGGGCAAGGTTCTCCGTAACTTGCTGGCAGGCCCTCCTGTGTGACTGCACCAATGGGAATGGTATAGATGCTGTTAACAAATCCATCTGCTCCACAATGATCGTTGAACAAGCCACCATTGCCAGACGCCCAGACAAAAATACTCCCCTTGCCTTTACGTCCCTGGTATCAGTAAAAAAAAAGCTTTAAGGATCATGATTAATTTAGTGTTCACATAAAGTGACTGTAGAAAATACTTGATTTAATTTTAATTTATTTTATTTAGAGATACAGTTCCTTCCGGCCCTTCGAGCCATACCACCCAGAAACCCCTGATTGAACCTTAAACTAAACATGAAACTGTTTACAATGATCAGTTAACCTACTAGCCAACTGGTGGTGTTGTGACATCCACACCATACTTCAAGGCTCGTGTTTTGGGTTTGAATCCAGCCGTCTCCTTGCATGCTTTCCATCTGTGCTCGGTTGAGCGTTGAGCTAACAACTCGGCCTTGTAAAAAGCAGTCAAAGATGCTAAAGAAGGTTGCTGCCTGATGTACCACAAGGTGCAGAAAGGAACAGCAATAGCAATTAACTAACCTGTACGTCTTTGACTGTGGGGGGAAACCAGAGCACCCAGAGGAAAGCCACATATTTCAAGGGGAGAACATACAAGCTCCTCACAGAAAACGTAAGGACTAAACTCTGAACTCTAATGCCCTGTGTTGTAATAGTGTCATACAAACCTGTATGTTACTGTGGCACCGTGATTAAAATACACTCAGTGGCCACTGTATAATGTAAAGGAGTGTACCTGATAAAATAGCTTCAAGACTAGACTCAGTGGCCAGATTAATGACACCTCTGTACCTAATAAAGTGGGCACTGAGTGTAAAGTACAGTGCAAAAGTCTAAGGCACCCTAGATTTTTTATATGGCTTTTAGTAAATTTTATTATCGAAGTGCATATACAGTATGTCACCATATACAACCCTGAGATTCATTTTCTTGTGGGCATACTCAACAAATCTATAGAAGAATAACTATAACAATCAATGAAAGACCACCCAGCTAGGGTGTTCAACCAGAATGCAGAAGACAACAAACTGAAACAATAATATAAATAAATAAGCAATAACTATTGAGCCAATGAGGTGAAGAATCTTTGATAGTGCATCTATTGGTTGTGGGATTATTTCAATGATGGAGATAGAGAAGCTGAGTGAAGTTACCCCCTTTGTTCAAGAGCCTGATGGTGGGGGGAAGTAACTGTTCCTAAAACTAGTGGTGTGAGCCCTGAGACTCTTGGACCTTCACCCTGATGGCAGCAGCAAGATGGGAACATCCCCTGGGTGATGGCGGTCTCTGATGGTGGATGCTGCTATTCTGCGATAGCGTTTTGAGTAGATGTGCTCACTGTTGAGGAGGGTTTTACCTGTGATGGACAGGGCCGTATCCACTACAGATGGTAGGATTTTCCATTCAAGGGCATTGGTGTTTCCATACCAGGCTGTGATGCAGCCAGTCAGTATACTCTACACCACACACCTATAAAACTTAGTGAAAGGTTTAGGTGTCATGCCGATGGCTTCAGATGGCATGGCCTCCACAGTTCTTTGATCTCAACATCATCAGGCTGTCTGGGATTACGTGGAGAGACAGAAGCAAGCAAAATAGTCAAAGTCTGCAGAAGAATTGTGGCAAGTTCTCCAAGATGCTTGGAACAACCTACCAGCCGATTTTCACATAAAACTACACAACAGGTAACTAATAAAGTTTTTAAGGCAAAGGGGGATTACATCAGATATTGATTTGATTTAGTTTTTACTGCTTTTTATAGTTTTTTAATACTGTATTTAGAAACTTTTCATTTCATTATTTTTGAAAGCATCTTTGCTTTACAGAATTATTTTATGTGTGCCTAAAACCTTTGCACAGTATGGAATGAGTGTAGTCTTTTATTTCTTTTTTCAGGGAAGAATGCGAACACAGTCCCTAACTACCACACATTATGGAATCGAGTGTCCCGCCTTTGGGAATATCGCAGCCGTCAGCACACCCGAAGTGCAATGGGAAACCCTTTTTCTGAAACCTCGGCTCTCTTGATCACCTCGGCTCCCTGCCAGGTAAGTCTTCGGCTGCTGTAGCCCATCCGGTTCAAGGTTTGACATGTTGTGTGTTCAGAGAGGCCCCGCACACTGCTGTTGTTATGCATTGTTATTTGAGTTACTGTTGCCTCCCTGTCAGCTTGAACCAGTCTGGCCGTTCTCCTCTGATCTCTTTCATTAACAAGGTGCTTTCGTGCTTTCGCCCACAGAGCTGCTGCTCACTGATTTTGTTTTTATTTGTTTTTTTGCACCATTCTCTCTAAACTCTAAATATGTTCATGCATGAAATTCCCAGAGGATCAGCAGTTTCTGAGGTATTCAAACCACCCTATCATCACATGCAAAGCCACTTAGATCACATTCCTTCCCCATTCTGATGTTTGGTCTGAGTAACAACTGGAAGTCTTGCTCATGTCTCCATGCTTTTATGCATTGAGCTGCTGGCACATGATCAGCTAATTAGATATTTGCATTAACGAGCCGGTGCACACGTGGCAATACAACGAAGAGACTGTTCCTCCCATCCTGCCCGACATGGTATACTGTGATTATATACTGTGTGACTCTCTGCGGAGGGGATTGCTTTCCAACTCAAGCTGGACTTCCACTTACTTGACGGGCTCTAGTTATAAAGCAACAACATGATTTTGAATTTAATTTAATTGAATTGACTTTATTTCTTTCATCCTTCACATACATGAGGAAAAAAGATCTTTACATTATGTCTCCGTCTAAATGTGCAATGTGCAATGTGCTATCATAGTAATTTATAATAAATAGAACAGTCAATGTAACATAGAAATACATTCATATCAGTGTGAATTAAGCAGTCTGATGGCCTGGTGGAAGAAGCTGTCCCGAAGCCTGTTGGTCCTGGCTTTTATGCTGCGGTACTGTTTTCTGGATGGTAGCAGCTGGAATAACAGAGAAACATAGAAAACCTACAGCACAATACAGTACCTTCGGCCCACAAAGCTGTGCCAAACATGTCCTTACCTTGGAAATAACCAAGGGTTACCTACAGGCCTCTATTTTTCTGAGCTCCATGTATCTGCCCAGGAGTCTCTTTAAAGAACCTATCGTATCCACCTCCACCGCCGTCGCCGGCAGCCCATTCCATGCACTCACCATTCTCTGCATAAAAAATTTATCCCTGACATCTCCTCTGTACCTTCTTCCAAGCACCTTAAAACTGTGCCGTCTCGTGATAGCCATTTCAGCCCTGGGAAAAAGCCTCTGTCTATCCACACGATCAATGCCTCTCATCACCTTATACACCTCTATCAGGTCACCTCTCATCCTCCGTTGCTCCAAGGAAAGAAGGCCGAGTTCACTCAACCTTTTCTCATAAGGCATGCTCCCAAATACAGGCAACATCCTTGTAAATCTCCTCTGCACCCTTTCTATGGTTTCCACATCTTTCCTGTAGTGAGTCAACCAGAACTGAGCACAGTACTCCAAGAGGGATCTGACCTGGGTCCTATAGCTGCAACATTACTTCTCAGCTCCTAAACTCAATTCCATGATTGATGAAGGCCAATGCACCGTATGCTTTCTTAACCATAGAGTCAACCTGCGCAACATCTTTGAGTGTCCTATGGACTCGGACCTGAAGATCCCTCTGATCCTCCACACTGCTAAGAGTCTTAACATTAATGCTATATTCTGCCATCATATTTGACCTACCAAAATGAACCACCTCGCACTTATCTGAGTCAAGCTCCACCTGCCACTTGTCAGCCCATTTTTGCATCCTATCAATGTCCCGCTGTAACCTCTGACAGCCCTCTACACTATCCACAGCACCTCCAATCTTTGCGTCATTAGCAAATTTACTAACCCATCGCTCCACTTCTTCATGCAGGTCATTTATAAAAATCACAAAGAGTAGGGGTCCCAGAACAGATCCCTGAGGCACACCACTGGTGACCGACCTCCATGCAGAATATGATCATTCTACAACCACTCATTGCCTTCTATGGGCACACCAGTTCTAGATCCACAAGGCAATTTCCCCTTGGATCCCATGCCTCCTTACTTTCTCAAAAGATTGTGGTTGGGGTGACTCAGGTCCCCAATGATCTTTTGGGATCATTTAAGTTTTCTTTAAATTTGTTCATGGGAGCAAATGGTAATGCTGCCATTTGTGTAACTTCATTCAAAGAATAATCATTGTCTGGTGTCGAGAACAATTTAAAAAATTCACCACATGGCACTTCATAAAGTGATTCACAATCCATACAAGATGGTGCGAAAAACAAAAAAAAAATCCAGTGAGCAGCATTTCTGAGGGCAAAAACACTTCGTTAATGACAGAGGTGAGAGGAGAATGGCCAGACTGGTTCAAGCTGGTAGGAAGGTGACAGTAATTCAGCTAACCACACATTACAACACTGATGTACAGAAGAGCATCTCTGAACACACAACCCATTAAACCTTGAAGTGGATGGGCGACTGCAACAGAAGACCACAAGCATACACTGAGTGGCCACTTTATTAGATAGAGGAGATAATAAAGTGGCCACTGAATGCAGGTTACTTATCAAAGTAACACTCTTCACCAGCAGAAAAAGTATTGGTTAGGTTTATGGATCTGTAACAATTTAATATTAGATCAGTTCAATTTTTTTAATATCAAAAACTAAAAGTTCCATCAAAATAAAAGAATTTTGGAAACTTCCTGAAACAAATATCAAGTTTTCAGTCAGTATAGCAAATCAAAGATATTTGCCTGGGCTTTGGGATTTTACTGATGGCAAGATTTTTGGTCTCTGGCATTATTTGCTCATAACTGGGAGTGGCTCGGCAGTATAGTTGTCAGCACAGTGCTTTGTAGTACCTGCCACTGCCTGTCAGCATTTTCTATGTGTCTCCCTGTGAACTGCATACTTTTCCTCCGGGTGCTCCAGTTTCCTCCCATAGTCCAAAGATGTATGGGTTGGTCATTGTAAATTGTCCCATGATTTGGCCAGAATTATATCGGGGCATTGCTGGGTGTTGTGGCTCCAAGGGCCACAAAGCCCTATTCTGCACCATTTCTCAATAAATAAATCATACATTTACAAATCACCTCTTTTCTGCAACATCTCAAAATGTTCTAATTCATTTCATGGGACACAAGCAAATGTGTGATGGCATATTAGACCATAATTCTTGTTCGAAACTTTCTGACCTAAAGCATTTTGTAAATCTGCTAGCCTAGTATTTCAAAATACTTTGGATCCAAAGTGAACAAAGAGCCAGTAGCATTATACAGTTTACTTTTTAACTTGTATCATAAACACACTTTATTATTCATTAATTTAATATTACTTTAGGGACATGCCTGTCTTAACATCTGAAGTAACCTCTGGCAGACTGGGTCTCTGGAGAGGGAGTTTGTAGAATGCCTACGGGATGGCTTTTTGGAGCAACTTGTCCAGAACCTCACCAGGTGACCGGCTGTTTTGGATTGGGTGCCGTGTAATGAACCTGAGGCGATTAGGGAGCTGGAGGTAATGGAACCCCTTGGAAGTAGTGATCATAATATGATTGAGTTCAGTTTCAAATTTGAAAAGGAGAAGCTGGTATCAGGTGTATCGATATTTCAGTGGAACAGGGGAAATTACAGTGGTATGAGAGAGGAACCGGCCCAAGTTGATTGGAAAAGTAAGCTAGATGGAGGGACGGCAGAGCAGAATTGGATGAAATTCCTACAAGAAATAAGGAAAATGCAGGAAAAATATACTCCAAGAAAAAAGAAAATCATGAATGGAAAAATGGCACAAATGTGGCTAACGAGAGAGGTTAAGGCTAAAATAAAAGCAAAAGAGACAGCGTACAAGGAAGCAAAAATTAGTGGGAAAACTGAGGACTGGACAACTTTTAAAAACTTACAGAAGGAAACTAAAGTCATTAGGAAAGAAAAGAGGAATTATGAAAGGAAGTTGGCAATTAACATTAAAAAGGATACTAAGAGTTCTTTTTAAATATATGAAGAGTGAAAGAGTGACACGGGTAGATATAGGACCGATTGAAAATGATGCTGGAGAAATTATAATGGGTAACAAAGAGATGGCAGAGGAACTAAATGAGTATTTTGCATCAGTCTTCACAGTGGAAGACATGAGCAATATACCTGATAGCCAGAGGTCTCAGGGAATAGAATTAGGTACAGTCAAGATTACTAGAGAGAAAGTGCTTGGGAAGTTAAATGGACTAAGAATAGATAAGTTTTCCGGACCGGTTGACGTGTACCCATGGGTTCTGAAGGAGGTGGCTTTGGAGATTGTGGAGGCATTGGAAATAATCTTCCAGGAATCAATAGACTCTGGCATGGTTCCGCAGGACTGGAAGGTCACAAATGTAGTTCCGCTGTTTAAGAAAGGAGGGAGGCAGCAAAAAGAAAATTACAGACCTATTAGTCTGACATCGGTAGTTGGAAGGTTATTGGAGTTGATCCTCAAGGACGAGGTTATGAAATACCTCGAGGTGCATCACAAGATAGGCCCAAGCCAGCATGGTTTCATGAAGGGAAGATCCTGCCTTACCAACCTATTGGAATTTTTTGAGGTAATCTCAAATAAGATTGACAAGGGAGAGGCTGTGGATTTGGATTTTCAAAAGGCCTTCGATAAGGTGCTGCACATGAGGCTGCTTAATAAGATGAGAGCCCATGGAATTATAGGAAAGATATTGGAATGGGGGAGCATTGGCTGATAGGCAGAAAGCAAAGGGTGGGAATAAAGGGATCCTATTCTGATTGGTTGCCGGTTACTAGTGGTGTTCCGCAGGGGTCAGTGTTGGGGCCGCTTCTTTTCACAATGTATATCGATGATTTAGATTATGGATTAAATGGTCTTGTGGCTAAGTTTGCGGCTAACACCAAGATAGGTGGAGGAGCAGGAAGTGTTGAAGAAACGGAAAGGTTGCAGAGAGACTTGGTCAGTTTAGGAGAGTGGACAAAGAAATGGCAGATGAGATACAATGTTGAGGAATGTACAGTGGTACATTTTGGAAGAAGAAATAATCGGGCAGATTATTATTTAGACGGGGAGAAAATACAAAAATCGTAAGTGCAAAGGGACTTGGGGGGTCCTCGTGCAGGATACCCTGAAGGGTAACCACCAGGTTGAATCAGCGGTAAGGAAAGCGAATGCTATGTTGGCATTCGTTTCAAGAGGAATAGTGTATAAGAGTAAGGAGGTGTTGATGAGGCTCTATGGGGCACTGGTGAGGCCTCATTTGGAATACTGTGTGCAGTTTGGGCCCCCCATCTTAGAAGAGATGTACTGATGTTGGAGAGAGTTCAGAGAAGATTTACGAGGATGATTCCTGGAATGCAGGAGCTAACATATGAGGAGCGTTTGTCGGCTCTTGGACTGTATTCATTAGAGTATAGAAAAATGAGAGGGGATCTCAGAGAAACATTTTGAATGTTGAAAGGGTTGGACAGAGGAGATGTGGAAAGGCTGTTTCTCTTGGTGGGTGAGTCCAGGACAAGAGGCCACAGTCTTAGAATTAGAGGGTACCCATTTAAAACAGAGATGAGGAGAAATATTTTTAGCCAGTGGGTTGTGAATTCGTTGCCACCTACAGCTGTGGAGGCCCGATCATTAAGGGTGTTTAAGGAGGAGATTGATAGGTATCTAATTATTCAGGGTATCAAAGGATATGGGGAAAAAGCCGGAAATTGGAATTAGATGGGAGAATAGTTTAGCTGATGGTGGAGTGGCAGAGCTGACTCAATGGGCCGAATGGCCTGCTTCTGCTCTTTTGTCTTGTGATCTTGTGACTGGGTGCATGAGATCTACCGCGAGATCCAGTGGCGAGGAAGGCGGCTCTGCAGCTCTCTGTGGAGACCAAAGGTCATGACAAGGCTCAGAAGATGACATGGTCATCCACTGCAGCCAAGGAAGACCCCCGTTTGTGATGGAGAAGGGGTTAAAAGGGGATGAAGTGAGAATGGGAGGTGACTGGTGCAAGTTGTAAAGGGCGGAAGAAGTTGGTGCTGATGAAGGGTCTCGGCTTGAAATGATGACTGTTTATTCCTCTTCCGAGATGCTGCCAGCACTTTGTGTATGTTGCTCTAGATTTCCAGCATCTGCAGAATCACTTAAGACCATAAGACCATAAGACATAGGAGCAGAACTCGGCCATCTGGTCCATTGAGTCCGCGCTGCCATTCAATCATGGCTGATCCTTTTTTCCTGTCTCCTCCTCAATCCCAGTTCCCGGCCTTCTCCCCGTAACCGTTGATGCCATGTTCGATCAAGAACCTAAATGCACTTGTGTATGAATAAGAAGGAATCTAAAAAGAGAGGACAGTGGACATGGAATAAAGGGAAGGAAGCAAGAACTAGCGGGCAGAAAATACAAGTGATGGGCAGGTCGTAGTGTGGGAGACGAGTAACAGTGGGGTGAAGGGGTCTGTCGGATATTTTAGAATTTGTCTGATAGTTTAATTGACAGACATCGTTGGAAATCAATGGAAATACCTTCAAACTGAAGAAAACACACAGAACTTAATTTTCAGTTGCCATGGAATAATCAGATTACCTTTCTTGCTCCAAACTGCAAGGCCTTTTGGCCGAGTTTTTTTGGTCCACCCAGAGTCTTGCCGTTATCTGTTGGCCCCCAACAACAGTTGTAGATGTCAATGTAATCATTGTTGTAAGTGAAAGCTGTGGCTTCCGTAGCGTCCGTAACAAGACCACCCAACAAGCGAATACCTGTCATTTAAAACATGCTTTTAACTTCAAAGTTAAAGTCAATTTATTATCGAAGTAGGTACATGTCACCTTATACTACCTTGAGATTCATTTTTCTGCAGGCATTCACAGTAGAACAAAGAAATAGAAATATAGAAACATAGAAAACCTACATCACAATGCAGGCCCTTCGGCCCATCATGCTGTGCCGAACATGTCCTTACCTTAGAACTACCAAGGGTTACCCATAGCCCTCTATTTTTCTAAGCTCCATGTACCTATCCAGGGGTCTCTTAAAAGACCCTATCGTATCTGCCTCCACCACTGTCACTGGCAGTGCTTTCCACGCACTCACCACTCTCTGCGTAAAAAACTTAGCCCTGACATCTCGTCTGTACCTACTTCCAAGCACCTTAAAACTATGCCCTCTCACGCTAGCCATTTCAGCCCTGGGAAAAAGCCTCTGACTATCCACACAATCAATGCCTCTCATCATCTTTCACACCTCTATCAGGTCACATCTCATCCTCCATCGCTCCGAGGAGAAAAGGCTGAGTTCACTTAACCTATTCTCATAGGGCATACTCCCCAATCCCGGCAACATCATTGTAACTATCCTCTGTTTCCTTTCTATGGTTTCCACATCCTTCCTGTTGTGAGGTGACCAGAACTGAGCACAGTACTCCAAGTGGGGTCTGACAGGGTCCTATATAGCTGCAACATTACCTCTCAGCTCCTAAACTCAGTCCCATGATTGATGAAGGCTAATGCACCGTATGCCTTCTTAATCACAGAGTCAAACTGCGTAGCAGCTTTGAGTGTCCTATGGACTCAGACCCCATGATCTATCTGATCCTCCGCACTGTCATTACCATTAATGCTATATTCTGCCATTATATTTGACCTACCAAAACGAACCACCTCACACTTATCTGGGTTGAACTCCATCTGCCACTTCTCAGCCCAGTTTTGCATCCTATAGATGTCCCTCTGTAACCTCTGACAGCCCTCCACACTATCCACAACACCTCCAACAAATTTACAAATTTGTCATCAGCAAATTTACTAACTCATCCCTCCATTTCCTTATCCAGGTCATTTATTAAAATCACAAAGAGAAGGGGTCCCAGAACAAATCCTTGAGGCACACCACTGGTCACCGACCTCCCTGCAGAATATGACACATCTACAACCACTCTTTGCCTTCTGTGGGCAAGTCAATTCTGGATCCACAAAGCAATGTCCCTTGGATCCCATGCCTCCTTACTTTCTCAATAAGCCTTGCATGGGCTACCTTATCAATTGCCTGCTGAAGTCCATATACACTACATCTACTGCTCTACCTTCATCAATGTGTTTCGTCAGATCCTCAAAAGATTCAATCAGGCTCATAAGGCACGACCTGCCTTTGATACAACAGAATAAAAAAAAACTATACACAAAGACTGACAAGCAGCCAATGTGTAAAAGAAGACAACGTGTGCAAATTAAAAATAATAATAAATTATTAACTAAGTAATAATATTGAGAACATGAGTAAAGACACCTTGACAGTGAGTCCATAGGTTGTGGAATCAGTTTAGAGTTGAGGTGAGTGAAGTTATTCCCTCTGGTTCAGCAACCTGATAGTTGTAGGGTAATAATTGTTCCTGAACCTGGTGATGAAGTTCCTGTACGTCTTGCCCCATAGCAGAGTGACAGAAGAACATGGCTTGGATGGTGGGGCTAACTGATGATGGATGCTGCTTTCTTAGGAAGCGCACCTTAAATAGCTACAATATATTTTAAACCACGAAGACTTGTTGACTGTATTTGAAATTAAACCATTTGGCCAATCTCTAACAAAAGAGAATCAAACACTAGTGTCTTGTGAGATATGTTCTGGTGATGATGCATTCTGCCAAATGGCTTTGACTACCTGCTTGGGGTACCATCCTTTTCCAAAGTTGATACAATTGCCCTTGACCCACTTTTGGTTTCTGAACATCTCTGAGGATGAAGAACCTCTTGATGTTCTCCACAATCACTTCCCGATTTTAGGTCATCCTGCCAACTTTGAATGATTAGCAACACACATCAAAGTTGCTGGTGAACGCAGCAGGCCAGGCAGCATCTCTAGGAAGAGGTACAGTCGATGTTTCAGGCCGAGACCTTTCGTCAGGATGGAGGGTCTCAGTCCGAAACGTCGACTGTACCTCTTCCTAGAGATGCTGCCTGGCCTGCTGCGTTCACCAGCAACTTTGATGTGCGTTGCTTGAATTTCCAGTATCTGCAGAATTGCTCGTGTTTACATTTTTAAACTTCGAATGATTGTTGCTCAAACTCAAACTTGTTAACTGGTATTAATATCTAAGCCCATTGAGGTCATAGGCTGCCAACAGTAGTTCATTAGAGTTTCCTGTCCTGGGACAATCTTTCAAATGGGACAGGTGTAGCCCATCTTCAAAGATCCTTGCTTCCCCAGGGATAAGGTCTTTGGAGCTTCTGTTAGTGTTTCTGTAGCTCTGGGTTTTTACTGGATGAGATTGTCAGCCCATGTCCTCGACTCCATCCTTCACAGCAGGGTTTGAGACTGTCCATACGGGAGTTAGTACAGTTATATCTACACTAATATAAGGCTGAATTAAAAGCTCCGATATATATTTGCTAACAAGCCAGCATATGGTTTTACATTGGAGAGTTACTCACATGGATTACACCATTACTATTTGATTAGTATACTTAGTGACACATAGACAACTCCAAATGGTTGAGTTCATCATTTATATGATAATGAATGTATGTTATATGCTAATATGTTGACTGTTCATACAGATTATGTGGCAGGAAGGAGAAATGGTGAGTAGCTGGGAATATAGCCAATTCCATCTATTCCGATACGTTACTTATTGCATTGGTATTATCCTAAAGTGTGTCTTTCACTGTAACACACTCTCAGATACATTAGCTATTTGCAAGTTAATATACACCTAGTGGCCACTTTATGAGGTACACCTGTACACTTGCTTGTTAATGCAAATATCTAATCAGCCAATGATCTGGCAGCAATTCAATGCCTAAAAGCATGCAGACATGGTCAAGATGCTCAACTGGTGTTCAGGCTAAATATCAGACTGGGGAAGAAATGTGATCTAAGTGACTTTGACTGTCGAATGATTCTCGGTACCAAAGAGGGTGGTTTGAGTATCTCAGAAAATGCTGATCCTCAGGGACTTTCATGCACAACAATCTCTAGAATTACAGAGAATGGAGTGAAAAACAAAACTCATCCAGTAAGCAGCAGTTCTGTGTGTGAAAACACCTTGTTAATGACAGAGGTCAGAGGAGACTGGCCAGTCTGGTTCAAGCTGCCAGAAAGGGGACAGTAACTCACCGTCCCTTCTCTCCCAACTACCTACCTTCCCCCTCACTTGGTTTCATCTACCCGCTGCCAGCTTGTACTCCTTCCTCTCCTTCCCATCTTGTTAGTTTGGTGTCTTCCACTTTCCTTTCTAGTCTTGATGAAGGGTTTTGGCCCAAAATATCAACTGTTTATTTCTCTCCATAGATGCTGCCTGACCTGTTGAGTTCCTCCAGCACTTAAGACCATAAGACCATAAGACATAGGAGCAGAATTAGTCCACCTAGCCCATCAAGTCTGCTCCGCCATTCATTCATGGCTGATTCTATTTTTTCTCCTCCTCAACCCCAGTTCCTGGCCTTCTCCCCATAACCTTTGTTGCCATGTCCAATCAAGAACCTATCAAGCTCTGCCTTAAATACACCCAACGACCTGGCTTCCACAGCTGCATGTGGCAACAAATTCCATAAATTCGCCATCCTTTGGCTAAAGAAATTTCTCTACATCTCTGTTTAGAAAGGGCACCCCTCTATCCTGAGTCTGTGCTCTTTTGTCCTAGACTCTCCCACCATGGGAAACATCCTTTCCACATCTACTCTGTCTAGGCCTTTCAACATTCGAAAGCTTTCAATGATATTCTCCCACCCAACCTTCAGAATTCCAGAATTTTGTGTGTGTAGCTCTGAATTCCTACGAATCTGTTGTGTTGACATCTAATTTTATTCTCAGAATGCAAGATTAACATCTAAGATAAATAATCAATTTCAACTACATGTGCAAAGAGATCCTACTCTCTGTAAATCCAGTATGGTTGTATGCAGAGTTATTGGTTTTGCTAGATTTAAATAAAAAATACTGGATACGTATGTTGTGGAAGTGCATGACTTCTGAGTACAAATGCACAAACTGTGTCAAGAAATTTGCAGAGAGGGTACCAAAGGCACACACATGTTTCCTTGTGAGCCAGGTACGCTTTTAGCATGTGAATGAAGTAATTTATTCTCCCTCTCCCAAAAGTCTCTGTCACCTCTGCAACTAAAGAGAGGCATAAGAGCAGTCCAGTGAGTGCTCTTCTTTAAGGAAGGCACTCATCCTTAACTGGGATTCCTCCCCTGATGGTGCGATTCACCTGTGCGTGGGAATACAGACAGAAACTCCATCCAGCGAAAGTCAGTCTCAACAACACTTTCCTTTGCAGATTCATAAACGCCTCTCCACCTCTCTTTAAATGTGATCATGCAAAACACAACGATACTTGAGTTGCTATAGAAACAGCCATTGAAAAATTGGTACCTTTGAAATTCTCTTTTATCCTTATGTTATCAGTGCATGTAACACTGGGAGGGGGCAGACGTTGTTCTCTATTTTGGATATGCAATAAACAATATAATAGCCCTGGATCAAGGAGAAAGCTTGACGCATGTGCAAAACATCCAACCATTAGAAACTCTGCAAAAATTCAACCATTGGACCGGTTTTATGACAGCTCGGTTCTTCAACCTTTCCAAAGAAAGTACAGATATAATGTACTCTTACTTCAGTGGTTGGTGAGTTGATGGAGGAAATCCCGAGAGGCAGGATTTATGAACATTTGGAGAGGCATAATATGATTAGGAATAGTCAGCATGGCTTTGTTAAAGGCAGGTCGTGCATTATGAGCCTGATCGAATTTTTTGAGGATGTGACTAAACACATTGATGAAGGTAGAGCAGTAGATGTGGTGTATATGGATTTCAGCAAGGCATTTGGTAAGGTACCCCATGCCAGGATTATTGAGAAAGTAAGGAGGCATGGGATCCAAGGGGACATTGCTTTGTGGATCCTGAACTGGCTTACCCACAGAAGGCAATGAGTGGTTGTAGATGGGTCATATTCTCCATGGAGGTCGGTGACCAGTGGTGTACCTCAGGGATCTGTTCTGGGACCCCTACTGTTTATGATTATTATAAATGACCTGGATGAAGAAGTGGAGGGATGGGTTAGTAAATTTGCTGACGGCACAAAGGCTGGAGGTGTTGTAGATAGTGTAGAGGGCTGTCAGAGGTTACAGCAGGACATTGATAGGATGCAAAAATGGGCTGAGAAGTAGCAGATTGATTTCAAACCAGATAAGCATGAGGTGGTTTATTTTGGTAGGTCAAATATGATGACAGAACGTAGTATTAATGGTAAGACTCTTGGCAGTGTGGAGGATCAGAGGGATCTTGGGGTCCGAGTCTATAGGAATTCAAAGTCAATGGAATATAGTGTTCCTTATGTGATTCCATTGTCTCTAAGTTCCTCTCTTCTAATCTCCCCCGGCACGTATCCCTGCAAGTGACTGATGTGCTACACCTGCCTATTCACCACCTCCTTCATCTCCATGCAGGTGAGGCAATATTTCACCTGTGGATCTGCCGGTGTTGTCTACTGTATCCAATGCTCCCAATGAATCCTCCTCTACAATGGTGAGACCCACTGAAAATTGGGTGACTGCTTTGCTGAGCACCTACACTTTATCTGCAAAAAAGCAGAATTTCTCGGTGGCCATACATTTTAATTCCAATCCCATTCTCATCAGCCCATGGTCTCCTCCTCATGAGGGTGGAGAAGCAGCACCTTATATTCCATCTAGCTAGCCTCCAACCTGATGGGATGAACACTGATTTTTCCTTCCCCCTTCCTCCTTCTTTCATCCCCCCACTCTGACCTCTTACTTCCTCTCCTCACCTGCCTCTCACTTCCCCTTGTTGCTCTTCCTCCTTCCCTTTCTCCCAAGGTCCACTCTCCCCCCCTATCAGATTCCTTCTTTTCCAGCCCTTCACCTTTTCTACGTATCTTCTCCCAGTCTCTACTTCATACCCCATCCCCAGACACCTGGCTTCACCTATCACCTTCTAGCTTGTCCCCCTTCCCCTCCCTCCACTTTCTAATAGGTTGTCTTCCCTCCCTCCTTTCCGGTCCTGAAAAAGGGTCTCGGCCTGAAACTTCAACTGTTTATTCATTTCACCTGCTGAGTTCCTTTACCATTTTGTGTGGGTTGCTCTGTGTACTGTGTTTGGTGCATGAGGTCAAAGATGAATCTCTGCTCCTGGAGTTCTTACTCAGGTTTAGTCATAGAAATCTTCTGTTCAAACAGTATTGAAGGTGGGGAAAGTAACTTGAGAAATCAGTGACAATGAGTGGGCTAGCAAGCTGATGAAGAAGTAAGTGCCAGATTCTGACACTTAGTCGTCAAATGGAATAGCAGATGGAATGGAAATAAGGGAATGCTAATGATGGATGTTGAGGGAGCTGACAGGAAGTGATGCAGGAGATCTCTCAATATGACTCGATAATTAGGATTGGAAACAAGGAAGAACATCTTCAACAAGCTGAGAGACAGGGAAACGGCTAGAGTTGTCACGTTCATTGATGCCTGCAGATCGAGTGAAAAGAATAAAGGATAGTTGTAAACAAAAAAGATGCTGGAAATCCAAAGCACACACATAAAATGCTAGAGGAACTCAGCGGGTCAATGGAGAGGAATAAATAGTCAACATTTCAGGGTGAGACCCTTCGTCAGATCAATTTCAGAGCTAGTTGATCTTTTCTGGAAGTTTGCCAATGAGGGATATTACATGCAAGTGTATATTATTTCTGTTCTATTATAAAGTGTAAGAATATTATGTTTTGATCATTCTCAGAATTTCACTATTTTGTAAATTATTACTTAATTCCCAGAAGTAGAGTTGTCAGTCTTCTGCCATAGATATTTGTAGCCGTGAAATATATAAAAAGTATGTATTATATAGTTTGTACACTATGTTTTGGAATTATGGAGCAAATATGATTCACTAACACTCTATACTATGGTTAAACACTTACCTCCAACTCTTGCATTGTAAGCGATGCCTACGCCACAAAAGGAATTATTGGCCTCCATTGCAACCTCACCAGCACATCGAGTACCATGGCTGTGGAACAGAATAGTATGTTTACTGCAGTGACAACTTGCCTTCATCAGACGGCTTTCAGAACTCAACATCTCTAAACAAGTGTACCATGCATCTTTCATGTACTTGTGTAAGCAGCATTTCTAACAGTCTGATGAGTAAACAGTAAAGGATTTCTTCATTTAATTGATTCGCTATAAACATTATGCAGATAATTCTTAACTTAATATTTCTATTTAGAGATATGGTGCAGAACAGGCCTTGCCGGCCTATTGAACCACGTGACCCAGCAACCCACCGATTTAACACTAGCCTAATCACACGACAATTTACAGTGACCAATTAACCTACTAACTAGTTAGTCTCTGGACTGTGGGAGGAAACTGGAGCACCCGGAGGGAAACCACACAGACACACAGCGGAAGAAAGTACAAATTATTCACAGAGGACACTGGAATTGAACTCCAAACTCGGACACTTCAACCTGTAATAGCATCTCACTAATTGCTAAGCTACCGTGGTGTCCCACAGGAAAGGTGGAAATGTGGCTATTTAGATAAGTGAAGAGCATTTGTTGACCATAGACGTAAGACTCAAGGATTCAAAGTACCTTTATTATCAAAGTGTCTCTGCAGTATACAACACTTCCCACAGACAGCCACAAAAACATGGAACCAATTTAAACGAAAAACCATCAACCCCTCCCATGCGCAAAACAAAAACAAATCGCACAAAACGGCAACACAAAAAAATGAATGAAAAACAGAACATAAAACACAAAATCAAAAGAGTCCAGGCATATTCAGTTCAACTCAGTGTTAGTTATCTGAAAGGCATGCCAATTCAAAATCAAAAAATGGAGAGACCAGAAACCACAAATGCGTCATGACGTGAACGACAGACTCCAAACCACAAACCACATTAATTGATCCTAGCCCAAGACTCAGGAATCCAGCACCATCCTCTGAAAGCATTGAAAGACAAGAGAGACCACTTGAATGCAGGGACCTTCCTTCGGGTGTAGCGAGCAAGAGGGAGAGAGAGAGATTGCTACACACAGACATCTTCCCCTAGCAGCAGTGAGCAAGGAACTGGTAGTCAAAGCTGAACACCAACTTACTCTCTGCACTCACCTCAATGATTTCAATTTTCCTTGGTGCTTTAACCAGCAACGTCAGTGAGAAATAGAGCTGACTATTGGTTCACACTCTGTCTCTAGGCTTCCTGGCCTGCAGGCCACAGGCTTCGCCCAAAACCTCACAGAACCCTCTCAGAGACAGCAAAGCGGCAGATAGCTCAATAACCCAAAAACACACACCCGTATGTATAACACAGACTCCGACAGTAGTAGAACCACATTTGAAAGAAAAAGAAGAGGTAAAAGAAGTAAAAGAAGTAGTTTCATGAACCATCTGAAGGACATAGAAAATGTCCAAAGAAAAGAAGGACATTGCCCTTGGTCGTGTTGTTCAGGGGTGACACTGAAGATCCCTCATCACTGATGTGTGGATGCTTTGTGGAAGCACTTGCTTGTGTGATCACTTCATAACCTCCTCCGATGCACAGCATAGTAGACACGAGGTGTGTCACAAACAAAATGATGGAGAAACTTAGCAGGTCAGGCAGCATCTATGAGAAAAGTCTGAGGAGAATGGCCAGACCGGTTCAAGCTGACTGGAAGGTGACAGTAACTCAAATAACCACGCGTTACAACAGTGGTGTGCAGAAGAGCATCTCTGAATGCTCAGCATGTCGAACCTTGAAGTGGAGAGGTTCAAGACCCTGACTGTACAGGAGGTACCTAATAAAGTGGCCAGAATGTACAGAAGCTGCCACTTCACTTTTTAGAACAGCAACTCAGCCAGTAAACACATCCACAGATACAATAAAAATCATTAGCAGTGGACAGGATTAGGATTAAAGGCAAATTGAATAGGAATAAGGAACCTTAGTTCTCAAGGGATATTGCAACTCTGATAAAGAAGAAGAGGGAGTTGTATGACATGTATAGGAAACAGGGGGTAAATCAGGTGCTTGAGGAGTATAAGAAGTGCAAGAAAATACTTAAGAAAGAAATCAGGAGGGCAAAAAGAAGACATGAGGTTGCCTTGGCAGTCAAAGTGAAGGATAATCCAAAGAGCTTTTACAAGTATATTAAGAGCAAAAGGATTGTAAGGGATAAAATTGATCCTCTTGAAGATCAGAGTGGTCGGCTTTGTGCGGAACCAAAGGAAATGGGGGAGATCTTAAATAGGTTTTTTGCGTCTGTATTTACTAAGGAAGCTGGCATGAAATCTATGGAATTGAGGGAATCAAGTAGTGAGACCATGGCAACTGTACAGATTGAAAAGGAGGAGGTGCTTGCTGTCTTGAGGAAAATTAAAGTGGATAAATCCCCGGGACCTGACAGGGTGTTCCCTCGGACCTTGAAGGAGACTAGTGTTGAAATTGCGGGGGCCCTGGCAGAAATATTTAAAATGTTGCTGTCTACGGGTGAAGTGGATTGGAGAGTGGCTCATGTTGTTCCGTTGTTTAAAAAAGGATCGAAAAGTAATCCGGGAAATTATAGGCCGGTGAGTTTAACACCAGTAGTAGGTAAGTTATTGGAGGGAGTACTAAGAGACAGAATCTACAAGCATTTGGATAGACAGGGGCTTATTAGGGAGAGTCAACATAGCTTTGTGCGTGGTAGGTCATGTTTGACCAATCTGTTGGAGTTTTTCGAGGAGGTTACCAGGAAAGTGGATGAAGGGAAGGCAGTGGATATTGTCTACATGGACTTCAGTAAGGCCTTTGACAAGGTCCCGCATGGGAGGTTAGTTAGGAAAATTCAGTCGCTAGGTATACATGGAGAGGTGGTAAATTGGATTGGACATTGGCTCGATGAAAGAAGCCAGAGAGTGGTGGTAGAAAATTGCTTCTCTGAGTGGAGGCCTGTGACTAGTGGTGTGCCACAGGGATCAGTGCTGGGTCCATTGTTATTTGCCATCTATATCAATGATCTGGATGATAATGTGGTAAATTGGATCAGCAAGTTTGCTGATGATACAAAGATTGGAGGTGTAGTAGACAGTGAGGAAGGTTTTCAAAGCCTGCAGAGGGACTTGGACCAGCTGGAAAAATGGGCTGAAAAATGGCAGATGGAATTTAATACTGACAAGTGTGAGGTATTGCACGTTGGAAGGACAAACCAATGTAGAACATACAGGGTTAATGGTAAGGCACTGAGGAGTGCAGTGGAACAGAGGGATCTGGGAATACAGATACAAAATTCCCTAAAAGTGTCGTCACAGGTAGATAAGGTCGTAAAGAGAGCTTTTGGTACATTGGCCTTTATTAATCAAAGTATTGAGTATAAGAGCTGGAATGTTATGATGAGGTTGTATAAGGCATTGGTGAGGCCGAATCTGGAGTATTGTGTTCAGTTTTGGTCACCAAATTACAGGAAGGATATAATTAGGTTGAAAGAGTGCAGAGAAGGTTTACAAGGATGTTGCCGGGACTTGAGAAACTCAGTTACAGAGAAAGGTTGAATAGGTTAGGACTTTATTCCCTGGAGCGTAGAAGAATGAGGGGAGATTTGATAGAGGTATATAAAATTATGATGGGTATAGATAGAGTGAATACAAGCAGGCTTTTTCCACTGAGGCAAGGGGAGAAAAAAACCAGAGGACATGGGTTAAGGGTGAGGGGGGAAAAGTTTAAAGGGAACATTAGGGGGGGCTTCTTCACACAGAGAGTGGTGAGAGTATGGAATGAGCTGTCAGATGAGGTGGTAAATGCGGGTTCTTTTTTAACATTTAAGAATAAATTGGACAGATACATGGATGGGAGGTGTATGGAGGGATATGGTCCGTGTGCAGGTCAGTGGGACTAGGCAGAAAATGGTTCGGCACAGCCAAGAAGGGCCAAAGGGCCTGTTTCTGTGCTGTAGTTTCTATGGTTCTATGGTTCTATGGACAGTTTGAACTCAGTATGTAGACCCTTGTAATTGCAATGAGGTAACACATCTGCCCTTTCTCACCTTCTAAAACATAAAGTGTGAGTCCCAATGTTTGCTATGCTAACCATATGGAATGGCTGTTTATTTAATTGAGAATGTGTTAAGAATGGTCTATTAACCTGCACTGGGCTTTGCGCTATGTGTCCATCGGTCATTAGTGGGTGATTAATGGTGAAGATTGCTCAAGGTCATCAGATCACAGGGAGCACTGCAGCAGGGAAAGGAACAGTGGTTCACATTAAACTGTATTTCAATCATGTTAAATGATCAGCCACCTTTTTCTTAAATACATGGAACAAATTTAATCCGGAAAGGAAAACTAGTTTCAACAGATTTCCTCGATGGATGCTTCATCTACAACTTGGACTTATTTAGTTATTTTTAAATGTTATTTTGAAACACAGCACAGCACAGAACAGGCCCTTCTGGCTCATCAAGCTATGCTACCCAGCAAATACTTACTTAACCCCAGGCTAATCACAGGAACACCTGCTGGAAACCCAAACATTTACGGGAAGTATGTACAAGCCTTTTACAAAAGACTCTAGACATGAACTCTGACATACAAAGCCCAAAACTGTAATAGTGACATGTCAACCACTACACCACCATGTTGCCCAGCGACGGTCAACCTCGATTCCATTTTATGCCCCTTGGGCCAATCCCTTCCAACCAACATCTGTGACACTTCATTCATTTCTGGCTTCTTCCACTTCCTTTCCAGTCTTGATGAAGGTCTCACCCCAAAATGCCAACT
This sequence comes from Mobula hypostoma, assembly GCF_963921235.1. Taxonomy (NCBI): domain Eukaryota; kingdom Metazoa; phylum Chordata; class Chondrichthyes; order Myliobatiformes; family Myliobatidae; genus Mobula; species Mobula hypostoma. Next base: position 2,571,615 of record NC_086098.1, read on the forward strand.
GTTTATCCATTTCCATGGATGCTGCCTGGCCTGCTGTGTTCCTCCAGCATTTTCAGGACCAGCCAGGATAGTTTTTCGCAGTGAACAGCAGGGCACTGAGGAGTGTGGTGGAACAAAGGGATCTGGGAATACAGGTCCATAATTCATTGAAAGTGGTGTCATGTGAAGATAGGGTGGTAAAAGCACATTGGTACATTGGCCTTGAGTTTTGAGTACAGGAGATGGGATGTTACGTTGAAGTTATGATGAGGCCGAATTTGGAATATCCTGTGCAGTTTCATTCACCTGCCTACAGGAAAGATGTAAATAAGGTTGAAGATGTAGAATACACCTTCTGGTGCTACATGGGGCATGTCTTCAGTGATGAACCCCAGGTCATAGGGTGTTTCGGGTCTTTAATCATCAGACAACCTCGACCGGGCGACCCAGCCGGGAGTGATCAGCCCCCGACTTGTGTCCAAGTGGCGCACTAATCCACGGATCCCCCCCTCTGGATCCACAGCCACCGCGTTGTCTTTTCAGCAGCCTCCAGAATGTTCTTGGTGGCTGCTCTGCACTGCAGTCCTTTAACTCCAAGGAGTTATGGGAAAACTACAGAGAAACATTATAAGGATGTTCTCAGGTCTGGAGGACCTGAGTTATAAGGAAAGATTGAATAGCAAGGGACTTTATTCCTCGGAATGTAGAAGATTGAGAAAATATTTGAGGGAAGTATACAAAATTACAGTATTAGGGAATTTAATGTAATGGAACCCTTAGGAGAAAATGATCATATTATGATTGAAATTATTCTGCAAGTTGAGAGGGAGGTAACGTCGAGGTTATGTTACATTACCTGAGAGGGAGAAGCAAAAGCCACATAGGATCATAGAATCATAGAAATCTACAATGTATTAAAGGCCCTTCGGTCCACGATGTTGAGCTTACCATATAACCTACTCTAGAAACTGCCTAAAATTACCCAACCGAATAGCCCTCTATTTTTTGAAACTCCATGTACTTATCTACGAGTCTCTTATCATAGAGTCTCTATGGTATCCGACTCTACCGTTGTTGCTGGCAGTGTATTCCACATACCCACCACCCTCTGTGTTAAAAAAAAGACTTACCTCTGATATCCCCCTTGTACTTAAGCACATTAAAATTATGCCCTTGTGCTAACCATTTCAGCCCTGGGAAAAAGCCTCTGACTATCCACAATATCAATGCCTCTCATCATCTTATACACCTCTCATCCTCCGTCGCTTCAAGGAGAAAAGGCCAAGTTCACTCAAGGTGGAGCTTAGGAGGGTTAATGGTGCCTAATGATGATTCCTTTGCCTGCACCTTCGGAAACAGCTCTATTTCCATCTCTAGTATCTCTATTTTTCCCTTTCAGGGTTCTTTTGAAGACCTGACCTGGAGTTACATGCTGACTTTGGTTCTTTGCGGGAATGGGTTTTATGGGTTTTATGAATGGCCGTTGTTCGGCACGCCAAGGGCTTGGCCTAAGATCTCCGCTCGCATTCGGAAGACCGCGTTTTCATGGCTCTGGAGGCCGGGGGATCAGAGGTCAGTGTCCGAGCAGAAGACCAGTGTGTGAAGGGAGAAGGAAGTTCTGAGGCTGTGTGCCCAGAGACCCAAGATCTTTGGGCACAGAGCTCAGAAAAAGTGACACAACGGACTTTTAACATCGTAAACCAGCGAGTTGTTTGTTATGTCTCCCCTCTTGCTGTGAAACGGAGACACCTCTTTCCCCCTTATTAGGAAGAGAGAGAGTCTGTGGTATGTTGATTGCCGGGTAAACAAGTATTCTTTGGGGTGCTGCAAGTTTGTGTCTTTGCTCTTGCCTTGCTCACGCTTTAGTGCTTGGTGGCAGGTGCCAATGCCTTTTTTGCTGGTGAGGGGATTGTTGCTTGCTACCGCTTACATGCGGGAGGGAGGGGAGCTGGGGGAGGACTTTGAGGTTCTAACATTTAACCGTCGTTCATTCTTTGGGGCACTCCTCTGTTTTCATGGATGGTTGCGAAGAAAAAGCATTTCAGGATGTATATTGTATACATTTCTCTGACATTAAATGCACCTTTAAAAACTTTGAACCTTTGAAACCTATTCTCATAAGACATGCGCTCCAATCCAGGCAACATCCTTGTAAATCTCCTCTGCACTCCCTCTGTAGTATCCACATGTATCAGTATCACAATGGAATGAAGGGAATTACAGGGGCATGAAGGAGGAGCTTGCCCAGGTGGATTGGAGGGGGATACTGGCAGGGATGAGAGCAGAGCAGAGATGGCTGAAGTTTCAGAGACTAGTTCACAAGGTGCAGGGTAGATATGTCCAACAGAAGAAGTTGTTCTCACTTTGCAGGAGTAAGCAACCATGGCTGACAAGGTAAGGACTGCATAAAAGCCGAGGAAAGGACAAAAGTGAGTGGGAAGTTGGATGATTGGGAAGCTTTTAAAATCCAGCAAAAGACAACTGAAAAAAATATAAGAATGGAAAAGATGAAATGGAAAAACATAGAAACATAGAAAAACTACAGCACAAAACTACAACACAATGTTGTGCCAAGCATGTACTTATTGTAGAAACTACCTAGGGTTACCCATAGCCCTCTATTCTTCTAAGTTCCATGTATCTATCTAGGAGTCTCTTAAAATACCCTATCGTATCGCCCTCCACCACAGTTGCTGGCAGCCCATTCCACGCACTCACCACTCTTTGTGTAAAAAACATACCCCTGACATCTCCTCTGTACCCACTTTCAAGCATCTTAAGATTACCCAAGTCACAAAAAGGTCTGTTAAGTAAAATAAACTGGAGAGAGACAGGAATATTTAGGAATCGAATTTAGGGCAAAGAGCCAGGACTAATTCCAAACACCTTAAAACTGTGCCCTCTCATGTTAGTCATTTCACCCTGAGAAAAAGCCTCTGACTATCAATGCCTCTCATCATTTTATACACCTCTATCAGGTCATCTCTCATTCTCCATCGCTCCAAGGAGAAAAGGCCAAATTCACTCAACCTTTTCTCATAGGACATACTCCCCAATCCAGGCAACAAACTTGTAAATCTCCTCTGCATCCTTTCTATAGCTTCCACATCCTTCCTGTGGTGAGGTGACCAGAACTGAGCACATTACTCCAAGTGTGATCTCACCAGGATCTTATATAGCTGCAACATTTGCTGATGACACTAATCTGAGTGGAAAAGTAAACTGTACAGAGGATGTGGAGAGTCTGCAGAGGAATATAGATAGGATAAGTGAGTGTGCCAAGGTCTGGCAGATGGAATACAATGTTGGTAAATGTGGGATCATCCACTTTGGAAGGAATAATAGAAGGGCAGATTATTATTTAAATGGTGAAAGATTGCAGCATGCTGTTGTGCAGAGGGACTTGGGAGTGCATGTGTATAAATCGCAAAAAGTTGGCTTGCAGGTACAACAGGTTATTAAGAAGGCAAACGGAATGTTGGCCTTCATTGCTAGAGGGATTGAATTCAAGAGCAGGGAGGTCATGCTGCAACTGTACAGGGTACTGGTGAGGCTGCACCTGGAGTACTGTGTGCAGTTCTGGTCTCCATACCTGAGGAAGGATATACTGGCTTTGGAGGCAGTGCAGAGGAAGTTCACCAGGTTGATTCCAGAGATGAAGGGGTTAACCTATGAGGAGAGATTGAGTTGCCTGGGACTATACTCACTGGAATTCAGAAGAATGTGGAGGAGATCTTATAGAAACATACAAAATTTTGAAAGGGATAGATAAGATAGAAGTGGGAAAGTTGTTTCCATTGGTAGGTGAGACTAGAACTAGGGGACATTGCCTCAAGATTCAGGGGAGAAGATTTAGGATGGAGATGAGGAGAAACTGTTTTTCCCAGAGAGTGGTGAATCTGTGGAATTCTCTGCCCAGGGTAGCAGCTGAGGCTTCCTCACTAAATATATTTGAGAAACAGTTAGATAGGTTTTTACATAGTAAGGGAATTAAGGGTTATGGGGAAAAGGCAGGTAGATGGAGCTGAGTTTACAGACAGATCAGCCATGATCTTATTGAATGGCGGGGCAGGCTCGATGGGCCGGATGGCCTACTCCTGTTCCTATTTCTTATGTCATAGTCATAGTCATACTTTATTGATCCCGGGGGAAATTGGTTTTCGTTACAGTTGCACCATAAATAATAAATAGTAATAGAACCATAAATAGTTAAATAGTAATATGTAAATTATGCCAGTAAGTTATGAAGTAGGTCCAGGACCAGCCTATTGGCTCAGGGTGTCTGACCCTCCAAGGGAGGAGTTGTAAAGTTTGATGGCCACAGGCAGGAATGACTTCCTAAGATGCTCTGTGCTGCATCTCGGTGGAATGAGTTTCTGGCTGAATGTACTCCTGTGCCCAACCAGTACATTATGTAGTGGATGGGAGACATTGTCCAAGATGGCATGCAACTTGGACAGCATCCTCTTTTCAGACACCACCGTCAGAGAGTCCAGTTCCATCCCCACAACATCACTGGCCTTACAGATGAGTTTGTTGATTCTATTGGTGTCTGCTACCCTCTTATGTTCTTATGTTCTTAACATTACCTCTTGGTTCCTAACTCAATCCCATGATTGATGAAGGCCAATGCACCGTATGCCTTCTTAACTACAGAATCAACCTGCGCAGCAGCTTTGAGTGTCCTATGGACACAGACCCCAAGATACCTCTGATCGTCCACACTGCCAAGAGTCTTACCATTAATACTATATTCTGCCATCATATTTGACCTTAAAATATGAGGGCAAACTATCCAGTAATTTAAATAATTTAGGATACTAAAAGCTTTTCAGTCATATAAAGAGTACAAGGGAGCTGAGAGTTGACATTGGACCATTGGAAAATGATGCTGGTGAGGTAGTAATGGGGACAAAGAAATGGCAGATGAACTTAATGAGTACTTTGCATCAGCCTTCACAGTAGATGCCACTAGCAATGGCCTAGAGGTCCCTGAGTGTCAGGGTGCAGGAGTGAATGCTAGGCAAATTGAAAGGTCTTAAGGTGGATAACTCACGTGGACCAAATGGACTGCATCTCAGAGTGCTGAGAAAGGTTGCTGAAGAGATAACGGATGAATTGGTCATGAACTTTCAAGAATCTCTTGATCCTAGATGGTCCCAGAGAACTTGAAAATTGTAACTATCACTCCACTCTTTAAGAAGGGAAGAAAGCAAATGAAAGGAAATTATAGGCCAGATAGTCTAACCTTAGTGGTTGGGGAAGTGTTGTATTCTATTATTAAGGATGAAGTTTCAGGGTACTTGAAGATTAATGATAAAAGGTCAAGTCAGCATGGTTTTTGTGAGGGGATTTTTTTGCCTGACATGTCTGTTAAAAGTTCTTTGAGGAGGGTGGACAAAGGAGAGGCCATGGATGTCATTTACTTGGATTTTCAGAAGGCATTTGATGACTTTCTGGATGATACAAAGATAGGTGGAGGAGCAGGCTGTTTTGAGGAAGGAATGTGATTGCAGCGGGACTTAGACAAATTGGAAGAAGGGGCAAAAAAGTGGCAGATGGAATAAAGTGTTGGAAAATATATGATAATGCATTTTGGTAAAAGGAACAACAGTGCAGACTATTAACTAAATGAGCAGAAGTTTCAAACATCAGAGGTGCATTGGGACAAGAGTCCTCGTGCAAGACTCCCAGAAGGTAATTTACAGGTTGAGTCTATGGTAAAAAAGACAAATGCAATGTTGGCATTTCAAGGGAAATAGAATATAACAGCAAGGAGATAATGCTGAGGCTTTATAAGACTCTAGTCAGGCTGCACGTGGAGTATTGCCAAAGTTTTGGGCCCCGTATCTCAGAAGGGATGCGTTGTCATTGAAGAGAATCAAGAGAAGGTTCACGAGGATTATTCCAGGAGTGAAAGGGTTAACGTAATACAATAGGAGTATTTGGCAGCTTTGGGATTGTACTCACTGGAATTTAGAAAAATTGGAAGGGGGGGGAATCTCATTGAAACCCACCGAATGTTGAAAGGACTTACGGTGGTTGCGAAGAGGGTGTATCTTGTGGTGGAGGTATCCAGAACTAGAGGGCACAGCCTCAAAATGGAGGGGCGACCTTTTAGAGCAGAGGTAAGGAGGATTTTGTTTTCTCCAGGGAGTAGCAAATCTGTGGAATGCTATGGTGGAGGTCAAGTCAGTGGGTATATTTAAAGCGGAAGTTGATAATTTCCTGATTGGTCAGGGCATCAAAGGATACGAAGGAAGGTATATGGGGCTCAGTGGGATCTGGGTTCAGCCATGATGGATTGAATTGTCTAATTCTGCTCCTATGCCATAGGGTCTTAAGGTGGCTGGTGATAGGTGAAACAGAGAGGGGGAGTGGGTGTAGTAAAGGGGTGGGAAGTTGAATGGTGAAAGAGATAATGGACTGGTGGAGGGGTAAACAAGGGGACAACAGAAAAGCATGGAAGAAGGGGAAGGGGAGGAGCACCAGAGGGAGGTGATGGGCAGGTAAGGAGATGGGATGAGAGAGGGAAACGGTCATGGGGGAATGGTGAAGGGAAGTGGGGGGGGGGGCATTTACCAAAAGTTTGAGAAATCGATGTTCATGTCCTCAGGTTGGAGGCTACCCAGACGGAATATAAGGTGTTGCTCCTCCAACCTGAGTGTGACTCATCAGAGAAGTAGACGAGGCCGTGGGCTGACATGTCAGAATGCATTTTACATCACTCTAGTATTGCAGTTACAAAGAGAACTAGAAAAAGAAACGAGAACTCTTCAAAATAATGGACAAATTGTGCTAATGTAGTCAATGAAGCGCTAAACTTCGAAAGAGCTTTATCTGAACAGCCACATTAATTGAAAAACAAACATATTAAAATTATTTCTTGTGGAACTATCTGACAGATCTGTCAACAGTATTTTTGAATTTCCAGACTTAACCTTCATTAAATATTTATCTTCTTTTCTATTTTATAAACAAGTGAATAAAAGTGTTTTTTTTCCTGGAAAACACTATTAAAACAATGAAGTACACTAGCATAAACTAGAAATGTAAAGTACTCTGAACCATAGCGTTGCCTCGGAGAACAAGAGATTCTGCAGATGCTGGAAATCCTGAGCTACACACACAACGTGCTGGAGGAACTCAGCAGGTCGGGCAGCATCTATGGAGAGGATAAACAGTTGACATTTCAGGTGAAGCCTCTTCACTAGGACTGAAAAGAAATGGGGAATGAAACTGGAATAAGAAGGTGGGAGGAGGGGAAGGAGAACCAGCCGGTAATTGATAGGTGAGATCAGGTGAGGGGAAGGTGGGTGGATGGGATAATGAGAGGGAAGCTGGGAGGTATAGATGGAAGAGGTAAATGGCAAAAGGAATCTGATAGGAGAGAACAGTGGAGTATCAAAGAAAGGGATCAGGAGGGAAACCAGAGGGAGGTGACAGGCAAACGAGGAGAAAAGCTGGGTTGAGAAAGTAACCGGGTGAGGTATGGTATAAAGAGGGAAAAGGGATGGTGGAGAAATCACCACAAGTTAAAGAAATCAGTGTTCATGCCATCATGTTGAAAGATTAATCGGTGAGATATAAAAAACAAGAGAAAATCTGCAGGTGCTGGAAATCCGAGCAACACACACAAAATGCTGGAGGCACTCAGCAGGCCAGGCAGCGTCTTTGGAAAAGAGTATTGTCGACGTTACGAGTCCTGCCGGAGGGTCTCTGCCCAAAACATTGACTGCTCTTTTCCATTGATGCTGCTTGGCCTGCTGAGTTCCTCCAGCATTTTGTGTGTTCGACCAGATGTAAGGTGTTGCTCTTGTAACCCAAATATATTTTGACTCCGTCCACCACAAAAGACAGGAATTCCTGGTAGCCACCCATTTCAGTTTGGCTCCCCTTCCCATTGGTACCCCCATGGGCTCCTCTACTGCTATGATGAGGTTTTAGTGTGTGTTGCTTAGCATATCAACTCTCCAGCCCAAGGAACTACCAAATCATTCAAAATGATACACACACACACACACACACACACACACACGAAGGATAGTTAAGGGAGGGTGCAGGAGATTCACCAGGATGTAGATAGAGCAAACAGCAAAGGAGTGAGCAAATTTTCCTTTACAGATTTTCATCATCATATTATTATTTGAATCCAGTCCCAATGAAGAGTCCCAACCTGAAACATTGACTCTTTATTCCTCTCCATAGATGCTGCCTGACCTGCTGAGTTCCTCCAGAATTTTGTAAGTATTGCTCTGGATTTCCAGCATCTGCAGAATCTATTTTGTTTAAAATTCTGAAAATGATTCAGGTCACACAGATACAGAACAATAATGAAACATTTATGAGAGATTCTGAGAATGAACCAGAGCAAGCAGATTTATGTGAGCACTTCATTCCTCATCCTTCTTCACATCTGCACTAATTTTTCCCTTGTGATTCTAACCATATTTGCTGCTAATTGTCCCCAAAGTATGCATTTTTATACAGCATTCTTGTATGGCACATCACTTCAGCATCCCACCCTCCCAAAACGGAGAGCTAATACATCTCCTACGCACGAGGATCAGGTTCCAAAGTACATCTGCATTCATTATCAAGTCAGGAGCAGTAAGTATGTTGGCTGCAGGTTTAGTTTGGGAATTGAGTGTTAGATCAATAGCCAGTCAGTACAATAAGACAGTAAGTTATTATATAATCTGTACCATAAGCACAAGCGAAGCCCTCCCCACCATTGAGCACCTCTACAGGGAGTGCTGCTACAAGGAAGCAGCACCTGTCATCAGGGACCCCCACCATTCAGGCCATGGTGTCTTCTCGTTGCTGCCACCAGGAAGGAGGTACAGGAATCTTAGGTTCCACACCACCGGGTTCAGGAACAGTTATTGCCCTAAAACCATCAGCCTCCTGAACTAGCATGGATGACTTCACTCACCACAACACTGAACTGATTCCATAACCTACAGATACAATTTCATATTCCGGGAATTATCGTCCATCGAGTCTGCTCCCCCATTTCATCGTGGCTCCCCCATTTCCCTCTCAGCCTTCTCCCCGTATCCCTTCAGGCCCCGACGAATCAAGAATCTAACAACCTCTGCTTTAAATATACCCAAATCCTGTAATACCACGGGCTCTAACTTATTGAGCAGCCTAATGCATGACACCATGTTAAAGGCCTTCTGAAGATCCAAGTTCACAACTTGTTAATTTGTAGAAATAGGTTAATTGATAGAACCCTTAATACTTTGAATTCCAAGTTAAGGTGTTATCCCTAGCAGGAATTACCACTGACAAAATGCCTCCTGGAGATTTACTTGGGTGTATATGTGTGTGTGGTAGGAACAGGGCTTGCTTCTGCTGTTATTGTTTTGTTGCTGTTGTGTCCTGTGTTGTTCTGCTGAGCATTGTGGGGATTCTATGTTGGTGCTGGGATGTGTGGAGATACTAGTGGGCTACCCTCAGCACATCTTTGGGTGTTGGGTATTAATGCAAACAATGCATTGCACAGGTGACAAATAATCTTGAACCTTGATCCATCCTCCCTCCCCACCCCCCACCCCCAGATACAGCACCTTCCTTGTGTCTCTTCAAAACCCTCTAATATACATCCAAGCTCTTTCTCACCTCAAAGCAACACACACAAAATGCTGGGGAACTCAGCAAGTCAGGCAAAGTCTATGGAAATGAATAAACATTGGATGTTTCGGGCCAAGTCCCTTCATCAGGACTGGAAAGGTAGGGGGATGGCAGAATATGAGGGGGGGGGGAAGGGAAGCAGCACACGGTAGAAGACGATAGGTGAAGTCAGGTGGGTGGTGGAAGAGGTGAAAAGAGGAAAAGGCAAAAGGCTGGAGAAGAAGGATTCTGATAGGAGAGGAGAGTGGATCATGGGAGAAAAGGAAGGAGGAGGGGAAGCAGGGGGAGGTGATAGCAGATGAGGAGGAAAGGTAGAGCCAGAGTATGGAATTGAACAAGTGGGAAGAAAAATTAAAACAAGTTGGAGAAATCAATGGTCATGGCATCAGGCTCGGAGGCTACGAGACTGAATATGAAGAGTTGCTTCTCCAACCCGGGAGTGGCCTCATCATGACAGAGGAGGGAGGAGACCATGGCTAATGTGCTGGAATAGGATTGGGGACTGGAATTAAAATGGTTGGGCATTGGGAAATACTGCTTTTTGCAGATGGAGCAAAGGTGCCTCACCTAGCTATTGTAGGATTCTTCACTATTTTCCAGGACATTCGCTTCTCACATGACTCTCGGCATCTGTTAACAGCCGTGAAAGCATTTTCCCTTTAAGAAGCTTGGATGGGTGTAGGCTGTTTCTAACAGGTGCTAGAATTCTATGATTTTGGGTTCCCTGCTGATACACATAGCCACTGAAGAGCACACCGAATAGGGGCAGGATGAAGATATCACTCTAATGAACAAGGCGTACCGGACTAGTGTGCCACCTGCATTTCAATGTGTGCACACAAGTTACTCACCTATTGAGATCCCTGCACACATTTTGGAGCTTACCAAATTTAGCTCTCCCCGCTTAATGCAAGACTTTGTTCGATGAAATTTCTACCAGACATTAGGAAGGCAGATAATTCAGGGAAAAAAGATAAAGGAAGTATCATTTTTAGCAAAAATAAAAGTTTTAAAATGGTGGTCTTTCTTCTAGCTTCAAACAGAATGTCATGTCAGAACTTCACTGGTTTGAAAGGCCTTTGTTTTACAATTCAAGGAACAGATATTCAGCAATAAGGAAACATACTGAAACGGCTTCTTTCTCCTGAAAATAGTGTTCTTCTGGAATATTCCATGAGCTCTACGGATATCAAAGCTGGCCTGTAGATCCTGAAAAAGAAAGCAAGTAACTTTTTAATATCCGTGTTGCAGCAAAAATGTATTTCAAACAAATGTCAGTATCACAATTAATTTATTTTATTTTTTATTGTATTTAAAGATAGCGCAGAATAGGACTTTTTAGCCCTTCAAGCTGTGCTGCCCAGCAACCCCCAGTTTAACACTAGACTAATCACGGGACAATTTACAGTGTCCAATTAACCTACTTACTGGTACGTCTATGGACTGAGGGAGAAAACTCGACTACCGGAGAAAAACCACGCATTCCATCGAGAGAACGTACAGATGACTTCGAAATTGAACTCTGAACTCTGACACCCCAAGCTGGAATAGCATTGCGCTAACCACTACATTACTGTACATGAATCAGCCACTTCCACTCTGGGAAAATTCTCTGGCAGTCCACTCTATCTCTGCCTCATCATCTTGTACATCTCTATCAAGACACCTCTCATTCTCTTTCATTCCAATGAGAAAAGCCAATTTCTCTTCTCTTCTAATCACTCATCCTTCCTACCCCTCGTGGTCACACTGCCCTCTCCTATCTCTGCCTACCTCTTCATTGTTTTAGACCTATCCTCTCTTCATTAAAAATGCAAAAGACACTGCTGTCAACCTTTCCCTAAGATCTTCCCATGCCTTTGTTACCAACTGTCAAAGCGTGTTGCTTCTGAACCCTGGAGCTGAAGTATCTGTTGTGCAAAATATTTCCATGCAGAGAACTATTCACATTTGTTTCAGTAGGAAATTTCCAGAAACTCCAATTCTCTGCTTTGTGTTAAATATCAGAGGATCTTATTTTCATCAACAATGTAATCCCATCACTATTTAGGATCACTTAAGGGCAGTCATTGTCCTATATAATCATAAAAGAGAAATATGATTTTATTCAGTCAATAAAGACGATCTGTAAGGTAAAAGTAAGGAAGATAATAAAAAAAATAGAAACTAGTAAAGATGGGTCTGAGTCTGCAGAGACATGAACGAGGCAATTGCAGAGGTGGTTGAATAGAGATCTTGGCTAACAATCCATTTCCTGACATATCAAATTACCATTCTACAGCAAACAACAGCCTAAACTCAGTGTTGCCAAATCTGGTCTCAATCTCAATAGCATGCAAACCTTATTCATCTCAGTGACTCAGAGATAGCAGTCCCTTACGGTCTAATGAGACCACACTACCCAGTTACACCGATGTGACCAACTAACCATACATCATCACTGAAATGATCACTGAACACAACCTGTGGACTCACTTTCAAGGACTCGTTCTCGGTATTTGTTTATTGTATTTGCACATTTTCTCCTTTTGCACATTGGCTACTTTTCAGTTTTATTAGATTAGATTATGAGGACACGCAGTCCTCTTTTATTGTCATTTAGTAATGCATGCATTAAGAAATGATACAATGTTTTTCCAGAATAATATCACAGAAACACATGACAAATCAAGATTGAAAAACTGACAAAAACCACATAATTAAAACATATAGTTACAACAGTGCAAAGCAATACGGTAATTTGATAAGAACAGACCATGGGCACGGTACAGTCTCAAAGTCTCTCGAAAGTCCCATCATCTCACACAGACAGTAAACTTCCAGTGGTGCAAACTTGCCGATGCAGCATCCCGGAAGCATCCAACCACAGTCCGACTCCGAGTCCGTCCGAAAACTTCGAGCCTCCGACCAGCTCTCTGACACCGATGCACCGAGCACCATCTCTGCCGAGCGCTTCGACCCCGGCCCCGGCAACAGGCGATACGCAAAGCTGAGGATTTGGGGCCTTCCCCTCCGGAGATTCTCGATCGCTCAGTAGCAGTGGCAGCAAAGCGGGCATTTCAGAAGTTTCTCCAGATGTTCCTCTGTGCTCCTTCATGTCTGTCTCCATCAAATCCAGATTGTGCACGGCATTTGTTTGGTTTTCATTGATTCTATTTTTTTTTGTTCTACTCTGAATGGCTGCAAGAAGATGAATCTCAGGGTAGTGTATGGTGACACGTATGTGCTTTGATAATGAATTTACTTTGAACTTTGGAAGAAACCAGAGCACCTGGAGGAAACACATGCAGCAACAGGGAGATCGTTCAAACTCCTTAACCTGGGTCATGGGTATTGTAAAGCGTTGTGCTTTACAGTACATTTTAACCACTATGCTACTACGCCACCTTATTTTTAAACCAATGGATGCAGAGTTTGAGAGAAGTATCTTAATGGTCCAAATCTTGGGTTAATATTGGAGCATAAGGCTCCTGTTAGGTTTCAGCGAGGAACGATTGAGATGAGAAGGCCACTTCAACATGGAGTTCTCTCTTTGGAAAACAGAAGCTGAATAGACACAATAATGAACAACAGGTTTCCTCAGCAGCTGGACAGAAGAATTCTGTCTGAGGTACCTGGGTAAGAGTTTATATTCCAAAATGCTATATAAGGTCAGTAATGTATTACCCTCATGTAGAAAATGCAGTGAAGCAGGCACTGAAGGAAATGTACTTGTACACTCTACCTATGATGTTATCTGAACACGCATTTACCTTTAGTACAAGTGATTGGCACAGGTGGCAAATGCATCCAAGCACAAAGAACTCCCTCTTCGTCATTTGCAGCAGCAGATTCTCTGTCAATACTGTGTCGCATTTGGTCACAAATGGCTTTAGCTGAGGCAGCAGGGTAGCATCATGGTCAGCATAATGCTTTACAGTGCCTGAGATCAATATCAGCTTTCAATTCCCTCTGCTGACTGTAAGGATCATTCTCCCCATGACAGTGTGGGTTTATGCAGGCTGCTCCGGTTTCCTAATACATTCCAAAGACCTACTGGTTAGGGTTAGTAAGTTGTGGGCATGCCAGGTTGGCACTGGAAGCATGGCGTCACTTGCGGCTTGTACCCAGCACATCCTCGGACTGTGTTGGTGGTTGACACGAATGACGCATTTCACAACTGAAAACGTTTCATTGATTTGATGTTCAAATAAATAAGGCTAATCTTTAAGAGGTGAGAAAATTAGGCAGCATGGGAACTGGGCCCACTTGTTCCTGCTCAAGATTCAAGATTGTTTAATGTCATTTCCTGGACACAAGTGCCAAGCAGTACAAAATAATCGTTACACTGAATCTGATGCAGCACAATAAAAAATTAAAAAATACAATAAGATAAAAAACTCTATAATAAAAAAAACACAATTCATATAAATACATAAGATAGCTTATATCCGTAGCTTGATTGGAATGCCACTAAGTGATGCTCATGGCAAGTTAGTGGGTGGAGGTGTAGATCAGACTTGGGGAAAGTAACTGTTTGGAATTTGGTGGTCCTGGTGCCAATACTATGCCCCCTATGGGAGAGGATTAAAGAGTCCATGAGCAGGGTGGGTGGGATCCTTCATAATGTTACTGACCCGATCAAATCAAGAGAGGAGGTTACCCATAGGTCAGGGCAAGAGATTTCAAGAGGAGCATTCGCGGGTTAACCACTTTTTCGGGCAGCCCAGTAAAATTGTGATTCATTCGCAAGGGTAAATAAAAACAATCAGTGAACCATTGTGTGAGAGAACCAGTGTTAGAGTGGGAAGACTTTGGCTCAACAGAATTGGGTGAAATAAATATATAGTAAGTTTCTTCTTCATTCTTCATCTGTTAGTGCAAAGTTAGTGCACTTAGGGGAAAATGATCATAATATGATCGAATTTACCCTGTAATTCGAGAAGGAGAAGCTAAAGTCAGATGTATCAGAATTACAGTGGAGTAAAGGGAATTACAAATGAGAGGGAAGTTGGCTAGAATTGATTTGAAAAGAACCCTGCAGAGTAGCAATAGCTGGAATTTCCGGAAGCAATTCAGAAGGCACAGGGTATATACTGTACATCCCAAAGAGGAAGAAGTATTCTTAAGGCAAGATGACACAATTGTGGCAAAGAAGAGAAGTCAAAGCCAACATAAAAGCCAAAGAGAGGGCATATAATAGAGCAAAAATTAGTGGGAAGTTAGAGAATTGGGGAGCTTTTAAAAACCACCAGAAAGCAACAAAAAAGTAATTAAGAAGTAAAGATAGAATACAAGAGTAAACTAGCCTTTAATATTTAAGAAGATACCAAAAGTTTCTTCAGATACATAAAATGTAACAGAGAGGCAAGAGTGCATATCGGTCATCGGAAGATGATACTGGAGAGGTAGTAATGGGGGAACAAGGAAATGGTGGATGAACTGAATAAGTATTTTACATCAGCCTTCACTGTGGAAGACACCAGCAGTATGGTGGAAATTCCAGGTGTCAGGGGTCATGAAGTGCGTGAAATTACCATTACTAGGGAGAAGGTTCTTGGGAAGCAGAAAGGTTTGAAATTAGATACGTCACTTAAACCAGATGGTACACACACAAGGGTTCTGAAAGAGGTGGCTGAAGAGATTGTGGAGGCATTAGTAATGATCTTTCAAGAATCACTAGATTTTGGAATGGTTCTGGAAGATTGGAAAATTGCAAATGCCGCTCCACTCTTCAAGCTGGGAGGCAGGCAGTAGAAAGGATATTATAGGCCTCAGTGGTTGGGAAGATGTTGGAGTCAATATTTAAGGATGTGATTTCGGGGTACTTGGAAGCACATGATAAAATAGCCCACAGTCAGAATGATTTCCTCAAGAGAAAATCTTGCCTAACAAATCTGTTGCAATTCTTTGAAGAAATAAAAGCAAGATTGGCAAAGGAGAATCTGTTGATGTTGTGCACTTGGATTTTCAGAAGGTCTTTGACAAGGACTCGATGGAGACACATGGATTGCATGTTGCCTCTGAGATGCCAGGGTCAGGGATGTCTTAAATTGGGTCCATGGACTTCAAAAGGGAGAGGGGGGCAGCTGGAAGCCATGGTACATATTGGCACCAATGACATAGGTAGGAACAAGGAGGAGGTCCTGAAAAGAGGTTAGGGAGTTAGGTAGAAAGCTGAAAAGCAGGATCTCCAAGGCAGTAATCTCAGGATTGCTGCCTGTGCCATTCATAAGTGAGGGTAATACAAAGATATGCCAGATGTATGCGTGGCTGAGCAACTGGTGCAGGGGGCAGGGATTCAGATTTCTGGATCATTGGGATTTCTTCCGGGGAAGGTATAACTTCTATAAAAAGGATGGGTTACACATGAATCCCAGAAGGACCGATACCCTTGTGGGCAGGTTTGCAGAAGCTGTTGGGGAGGCAGGAGGATGGGAACTGGAGTGATGGGGCCAAGGATGGGGTATTTGCCGTACAATTAGAGGCAGTGTGCAATGAGACTGTGAGGAAGGACAGGCAGATGATTGGGCAGGGTTGTAGTCAGTGGGATGAGTTGCAGTGTAACCTGATGGCATGAACATCGATTTCTCGAAATTCCGGTAATGCCTCCCCACCCCCTTTACTATTCCCCATTACCATTTCTCTCTCTCACCTTCTCTCCTTACCTGCCCATCACCTCCCTCTGGTGTTCCTCCCCCTTCCCTTTCTTCCATGGTCTTCTATCCTCTCCTATCGGATTCCCCCTTCACCAGTCCTTTATCGCTTTCACCTATCAATTTCCCAGCTCGTTACTTTACCCTTGCCCTCTCCCAGTTTTACCTATCATCTACCGCCTTGTAATTCCTCCTCCCTCCCCCCACATTCTTGTTCTAATTTCTCAATATTTTTTTCCAGTCTGATGAAGGGTCTCAGTCCAAAGCATCAACTGTTTACTTTTTTCCATAGATGATGCCCGGCCTGCTGAGTTCCTCCAGCATTTATGTGTATTGTTAACAAAATAAAAGCCCATAGTCTTACGGGAAAGATGCTAATATGGATACAGGATTGGCTGACTTTCAGGATTCAAAGAGTGAAACGAAATTGATCCTTTTTTGATTGGCTGCTGATGACTTGTGGTGTTGAGGAGTTCTGTAGTGTCCAATGCTGGAACCTCTTCTTCTTATGTTGTGTGTCAATGATTTGGATGACGAAATTGATGGCTTTGTGGCCAAGTTTGTGGATGATACGAAGATAGGTGGAGAGGCAGGTAGTGCTGAGGAAACAGGGAGTCTGCAGAAGGGTTTAGACAGATTGGGAGAATGGGTAAAGAAGTAGCAGATGAAATACAGTATCAGGAAGTGCGTGGTCATGCACTTTGGTAGAAGGAACAAAAGCGTAGATTATTTTTTAAATGGGCAGAAAATTTTTTAAAAACGCTCAGAGAGTGGTGAATCTGTGGAATTCGTTGTCACAGGCACCTGTAGAGGCCAGATCAGTGGGTCCATTTAAGGAAGAGCTTCTTAGGTTCTTGATTAGTCAGGGCATGAAGGGATATGGGGAGAAGGCAGGAGACTGGCTGAGAGGGAAAATGGATCAACCATGATGAAATGGTGAAGCAGATTCCATGTGCGAATTGGCTAGTTCTGCTCCTACATCCTATTGTCTTATGGTCTACTCCAGCATCGTTCTGTATCTTTGTCCCTGATGGCGGGTGGTCAGATGCCACTGATGTGTTGGGCAGTTTTGACTACCCATGATAGAGCCTTCCTGATCGTCCTCAGTGTCGATCCATCTGTAATCACGGCACTCTCCAAGGTAATTTCCCCAGTGGTTTCGTCAGCAGGAAGTCATCGAGAAGAGGAGGTTGCATCTGTCAGGGTGGGTCCCTGATCTTTCTGTCACAAGCGGCTGGGAGAAAATGGGGCGAAATCAAGCCTCACATACTGAACAGTTACAATAATCTGTCACTGTTACTGAGCCACACCCTCTGATTCAGCTGCCAGTCAGAGTTGAGTGCTGAGAGATTATTCCCTTTTGGTAGGTAATCTACATAAAGGGGAATGGATTCAGAATAAGTAACAGCCCATTTGAAACAAACATCTTCCCTCACCTCATCCTCCTGCCACTTCATCAGAGAGAGGGTTCTTCATGTCCTCACCTACCTTCATGCCCAGCATATAATTCTCCATAATTTCCACCATCTCCAAAGGGATCCCACCACCAAGCACATCTTTCCCTCCCTACTACTTTCTGCTTTCTGTAGGGATGACTCCCTTATCCATTCATCCCTCCCCTCTGATCTCCCTCCTGGCACTTCTCCTTGCAAGCAGAACCTGCCCCTACACCTCCTCCCTCACTACCATTCAGGGCCACAAATAGTCCTTCTAGGTGAGGCGACACTTCGTGTGAGTCTGTTGGGGTCATCCTCTGTATCAGATGCTCCCGGTGTAGCCTCCTGCGTATCAGAGAGACCCAAAATAGATTGGGAAACCTCTTCGCCGAGCACCTACGCTCTATCTGCCAGAACAAGTGGGATCTCCCAGTGGCCACCCATTTTAATTCCACTTCCCATTCCCATTCCGATATGTCCATCCATGCCCTCCTCTACTGCCATGATGAGGCCACACTCAGGTTGGAGGAACAACACATACTCGGTTTGGGTAGCTCCTGATGGCATGAACACGTCTCTCCAGTGCTCGCTTGGTGAAAGACAAGCTGGTGGTTTGTATTCATTTGCAGACTACTGCGGGCTTGTCCTTGCCGACAACATTCATGAACTCAGGGTCTGAGGCTATTTCTTGTGTGACTGTATGTTTACTGCTATCTTAAATGATCTACATGTCCTGAACAAGGGCCTTGGCCCGAAGTGTCGACTGTTTTGTAGGCGTGCTGACAAAAATTGGGAGGAGTGTAATTACTTCTAACACACACTTTATCCCAGTGCAAACAATTACAATATTGCATATATATCCAAAAAAAAGCTGCCCCCAAACTGTAATAATGTACAACACAATGCATAACATACACGGAGAATTTAACCCTTGTCACTCTGGGTGACTTCTATCTCATGAAATTAAGGAGTCCACACCACCCCCACCCCCCAGAATTCACCCTAGCAGACAAAGTCAAACGAGCAGGGGCCTGCAAAACTCAGTTGAATCTACTCCTCCCTTCACAAGCAGTGTCAGAAGGTCTGGAGGTGTGAACCGGCCCCTCCACGGGGGCTGTGTCACATCCAGTGGAGAGGCCAGGTCCGAATGGACAGCCTTGAGATGATCCACAGAAACACTGTCCGGGATACTTCCAAAGCCAGTGTAAAGGACTTATCCCCCACTTCCCACATGTGGAACCGGCCGTCATAAGGAAGCCGCAGGGGACCCCGATGTCCATCATGATGCCCAAGCACATATTTCACCTCCCTCAGTCCCAGCAACTGGTGCAACGGCAGGAAGCCGTGCTGCGTCGTGGAGCACCAGAGTGAATGTTTTGGCGCTCTCCATAAAACCGCCCTCTGCTGCAAAGCAGACCATGGGACCGTGGACTTTGGGAGAAACTCTCCCAACACACGCAGGGATTGC
Organism: Mobula hypostoma; assembly: GCF_963921235.1. NCBI lineage: Eukaryota > Metazoa > Chordata > Chondrichthyes > Myliobatiformes > Myliobatidae > Mobula > Mobula hypostoma. The sequence continues at coordinate 2,590,772 of NC_086098.1, forward strand.
CCGAAAACGAGCTCCGCAGAAGAGCGCTGTAGGTCCACCTAAGGGGCCGTCCTCAGGCGCAACATGACCCACAGCAGTCTGCCCGCCCAACTCCCGCCACCGAGGTACGCACGGAGAGTGGCTTTCATTGAACGGTGGAGCCGCTCAGACAGACCGCTGGCCTGAGGCTCAGAAGCTGTGGTCCGGTGCAGTTTGACCCTGGATCATGGGCAACTGCACACCCAAACTCGGATGTAAACCACGTCCCTCGGTTTGAAGAAATATCCAACAGGATGCAGAACCGAACAATTCACGAGGCCACAAACGCTCGTGCCACCTCTGCAGCTGAAATGGACAAAGGCAGCACTGCCTCTGGCCAACGCGTACCCCTACTGATGATGGTGAGGAGGTGAGTCAACCTATGGGATGGGCAACAAGCCAAACAAATCCACATTCAAGTGGTCAAAACACCGCTCAGGGACCGCGAGAGGACCCTTGGCGAGTCAATGCACCTTGTGTGTTGACATGCCAAACAAGCACTAGCCCAGTCCCTGATCTGCTTCTTAAGCCTGTGTCCCACGAACTTTTCTGTCACCAGTTTCTGCGATGCTCTCTGGCCTGGTGAGAAAGACCATGGGCCGCATCGATAACGGATTGCCACCAGCTCGCTGCCACAACCAGCCTGGGTCGCCCCGTTGACACATCACACAGTGGTGAAACGCCGCTGCCATCGAAAGCCATGCTCACCAATTTCAACCCTGTGTCTGCCGAGCGCAGCACCTGCACGCTCAGGTCCGAAACCAGGTCTGCCGCCATCACAGCGTAGTCCGTACACAAATGGACAGCACCAGTGAAGGACTGGGAGATGGAGTCAGCCACGAGGTTACGCTTCCCCGCGACATGTTGGGTGTCTGTGGTGAACTCTGAAAAAAAAGAAAGATGGCACTGCTGTCGATAGACCAAGGTTCAGGTTGGCCGTGATGAAAGTCGGGGGCTTATGACCCACAATAGCTGTAACTGGTTGGTTCTCTAGGAGAAAACGAAAATGCTGCACTGCCAAGTACAGGCCGAGAAGCTCGCGTTCGCAGGGGCGAGAGGCTGGTAAACACCGTTGGCCAACTGCTCACGCACTGGACCGACTGTGCAATCCGACGTGGTGAGAGCGACTGGCGTATCCGGGAGGGAGGGGGTGCACCAGAAGAGCTGCATTAGACAATGTCTGCTTAGTGTCCGACAACACCTTCAACCTTTCCTTCATCCAGTCCACAAAGTGCTTGGCCTCTCTGCCCTTAAGGGCCTTGTAGAGGGGATGCATGAGATGTGCCGCTTTGGGGACAGAACAGTGATAAAAGTTCACCATGCCCAAAACTCCTGTGGGTCCTGAACGGTGACTGGCTGAGGTAAGTGCTTAATGGCCTCAGCCTTAGCCGGCAAGGGAGCTGGCCTTGCTGCATTGATGCGGTGTCCGAGGAAATCGACCACGGACAGTCCAAGCTGGCATTTCGCCGGGTTGACGATAAGACTGTGCTGACTAAGATGTTTGAAAAGGTTTCTCAAGTGTAAAAGGTGCTTGTCCTTAGAAGAGCTGGCTACCAAAATGTCATCTAGGTAAACAAACAGAAATGGCAGATCCCTGAGAACACTGACCATGAGGTGCTGAATATTCTGGGCCACGTTCTTCAGCCCGAAGGCACTTGAAGGAACTCAAACAAACCTCACAGTGTAATAGCAGCCGTTTCAGGAATGTCACTTGGTTCGACAGGGACCTGGTGATAATTGCAAACGAGGTCCACCTTCCAGAAAATAATTTTCCGTGCCAGACGGGCACAGGAATCTTGGATATGCAGGATCGGGTATCAGTCAGGGGTTGTGGAGTCGTTGAGGCAGCAGTAATCGTCACGTGGACGCCACCTGCCCCCTGGTTTTCACACGATGTGGTGAGGGGATGCATTCCTGACAAAGCCCAGGTGCTCCATGGTGTCAGACTCAGCCTTGGCGGTGGCTAGATTCTCCGGGTGCCTGCTGCGAGCGTGAACGGCCAGGCCGGTGATGAGGATGAGGTGCTCCACTCCGTGCTTAGCAGTGGAGGAGGAGAAGGTGGGCTCGGACGGGTCTGGGAACTCAGCGAGGAGGCAGAGGAAGTTGTCGGAGGCAGAGAGGGCGCTGGACAAATTTGAAGTGCTGGTGGTACTGAGTGTGCTGGAGAGGGAGTAGAAAGTAGAAACATACAAAACCTACAGCACAATACAGGCCCTTCGGCCCACAAAGCTGTGCCGAACATGTACTTTAGAAATTACCTAGAGTTACCCATAGCCCTCTATTTCTCTAAGCTCCATGTACCCATCTAGGAGTCTCTTAAAAGACCCTATCGTTTCCGCCTCCACCACCATTGCCCAACGCCGGCAGCCCTAGGCCTGAGTCAATGTAGTAGTAGTACCATCACCGGCAGCCCGTTCCACGCACTCACCACTCTTTGCGTAAAAAACTTACCCCTGACATCTCCTCTGTACCTGCTTCCAAGCACCTTAAAACTGTGCCGTCTCGTGCTAGCCATTTCAGCCCTGGGAAAAAGCCTCTGACTATCCACATGATCAATGCCTCCCATGTCTCAAAGTCTGTGATGAAGAGGTGCCTGTTCTAGACATTAACGAGAAGGATGCTGGCACGGAGGAAGTCGCCCCCAGCAGGGGTGGAGAGACTGCCGACAACACAAAATTCCAGCGGAACTTCTGCCCGCCAAAGCACAACGCCATCTCACGCTTACCAAAAGTCCAGATGGCCCTGCCTCGAGCCTCACAGCCTCACAGCCTCGAGGGACAGTCTGTATTCCCCAGTTCGTAGATACGGGCTGGACGCTCAACTGAGTGCCCATGTCACAGAGGAAATGGCGCGCAGAAACAGAGTCTGTAACAAACAACAAACTACTTTCCTACCGATACACATAGCAGCTAATGGGTGCCGGCCGTTCCGTTTTCCAACTCCTTGAACCGGCAGGCCCAAATCTTGTGTTGTGGAAATAGGATAAGGGACCATCATTGACCAATGGCAATTACCTCATGTTCTGATGGCGACGAGGCGGCAAAGTTGTCCAGCCACACGGTTGCATTTGCCCTCTTAGTGATGGAAAACACCTTGTCAGCCTCTCTCGCTAGAGCCTAGAGGTCTTCGAGGGGAGAGCCAGCCAGAGCTGACTGCATGCGTGGTAGTTATTGCAGGAAAAGCTCTCTGAAGATGAAACATGGCTGATGTCCACCAAGGAGGGACAACATGTGCTCCATCAGCTCTGATGGCTTGGACTCACCTAAGCCGGGCAGTGAGAGGAGCTGACGGGCACATTCAGACTAGGAAGGTTTGAAAGTCTCCAGAAGGAGTTGCTTAACAGTCTCATACCAGTCGACTTCCGGTGGGGGTGGGGGTGCAGTAGGACAGTAATCACCCTGTTGCCATAGAGCTGTGGAACATTGCAACGATGTAGTTATATTTTGTGTTGTCTTGCAAGATTCCCTGCACTGCCTGAGTGAACCAAATAGCAGCATGTTCCTGCCAAAATTCGGGGAGCTTGAGAGCAATGGCGTTTGCAGCCATGATTGTAAAACAAGCGAATCCACTCCGGAATCTGTAACCGGCACACCAGTCGTGAGCTGGAAAGTTCCGAGAGAGGAGGTGGCGCACAGGTCTGGGAGTGAAGTTTAAAAGGGGAAAGCTTCACGGGAACTCAGCTATAACCGGCGCACCAATCGGAAGGTTCAGGCATTAAGGGGATACACTGCCTATTGGAGCGGTCATCAACGGAGTGGTCTGAGGCAGAGTGGTAGGGCTTTGGTTCATTCGGGCTTCAGCGAGGTAGGTGGGAAAGTGGACTTTGTTTTTCCTTGCATATTTTTTTGAGGAATAGACAGCATGTCTGTACGGTTAGTACTTTGCTCTGGGTGTCAGATGTGGGAATCCTGGGATTCTTCCAGTCTCCCAGATGGCCACATCTGCCCCAGGTGCACTGAGATGCAGCTCCTCAGAGACCGTGTTAGGGATCTGGAGCTGAGGCTTGATGTCCTACTGCTTATTAGGGAAAGTGAGCAGGAGATAGATAGGAGCTACAGGGAGTTAGTCACCCTGAGATTGCTGGAGTTAGACAAGTGTGTGACTGTCAGGGAAGGGATGTGAAGAGCTCAGATAGCAGAGAGCACAGCTGTGGCCGTCCCCTTCAGTAATCATTATCTCACTTTGGGTGCTGTTGAAGGGGGTGACGACAGAGGCCGAGCACAGTGATTGGGTCTCTGGCACTGAACCTGGTTCCTTGGTGCAAAGGGGAGCAAAGAAGATAAGGAATCTGATGGTCATAGGTGATTCTCATGACGGCAACAGAGAGGAGGTTCTGTCAGCCTGATAGAGATACCCACATGATGTGTTGCCTCCCAGGTGCCAGGGTACGGGATGTCTCCGATTGGGTGCAGAGTATTGTGAAGGGAGAGGATGAACAGCCAGAAGTTTTGGTACACGTTGACAATGACATAGGTAGAAAAAGGGAGGAGGTCCTGAAGAGAGAATTCAGGGAGTTGGGTAGGAAGCTGAAAAGCAGGACGTCCAGGGTAGTAATCTCAGGATTGCTGCCTGTGCCACGTGCTAATGAGTGCAAGAATGCCATGATCAGGCATATTAATGTGTGGCTGACAGACTAGTGTAGGGGCAGGGCTTCGCTTTTCTGGATCATTGGGGCATCTTCTGGGGGAGATTTCACCTGTACAAAAAGGACAGGTTCCACCTGAACTCAAAGGGATCCAATATCCTAGCAGCACACATAAAAGTTGCTGGTGAACGCAGCAGGCCAGGCAGCATCTCTGGGAAGAGGTACAGTCGACGTTTCAGGCCGAGACCCTTCATCAGGACTAACTGAAGGAAGAGTGAGTAAGGGATTTGAAAGTTGGAGGGGGAGGGGGAGATCCAAAATGATAGGAGAAGACAGGAGGGGGAGGGATAGAGCCAAGAGCTGGACAGGTGATAGGCAAAAGGGATACGAGAGGATCATGGGACAGGAGGTCCGGGAAGAAAGACAAGGGTGGGGGGGGGACCCAGAGGATGGGCAAGGGGTATATTCAGAGGGACAGAGGGAGAAAACGGAGAGTGAGAGAAAGAATGTGTGTATAAAAATAAGTAACACATGGGGTACGAGGGGGAGGTGGAGCATTAGCGGAAGTTAGAGAAGTTGATGTTCATGCCATCAGGTTGGAGGCTACCCAGACGGAATATAAGGTGTTGTTCCTCCAACCTGAGTGTGGCTTCATCTTTACAGTAGAGGAGGCCATGGATAGACATGTCAGAATGGGAATGGGATGTGGAATTAAAATGTGTGGCCACTGGGAGATCCTGCTTTCTCTGGCGGACAGAGCGTAGATGTTCAGCAAAGCGGTCTCCCAGTCTGCGTCGGGTCTCGCCAATATATAAAAGGCCACATCGGGAGCACCGGACGCAGTATATCACCCCAGCCGACTCACAGGTGAAGTGTTGCCTCACCTGGAAGGACTGTTTGGGGCCCTGAATGGTGGTAAGGGAGGAAGTGTAAGGGCATGTGTAGCACTTGTTCCGCTTACACGGATAAGTGCCAGGAGGGAGATCAGTGGGGAGGGATGGGGGGACGAATGGACAAGGGAGTTGTGTAGGGAGCGATCCCTGCGGAATGCGGGGGGGGGCGGGAGGGAAAGATGTGCTTAGTGGTGGGATCCTGTTGGAGGTGGCGGAAGTTACGGAGAATAATATGTTGGACCCGGAGGCTGGTGGGGTGGTAGGTGAAGACCAGGGGAACCCTATTCCTAGTGGGGTGGCGAGGGGATGGAGTCAGAGCAGATGTACGTGAAATGGGGGAGATGCATTTAAGAGCGGAGTTGATAGTGGAGGAAGGGAAGCCCCTTTCTTTAAAAAAGGAAGACATCTCCCTCGTCCTAGAATGAAAAGCCTCATCCTGAGAGCAGATGCGGCGGAGACGGAGGAATTGCGAGAAGGGGATGGCGTTTTTGCAAGAGACAGGGTGAGAAGAGGAATAGTTCAGATAGCTGTGAGAGTCAGTAGGCTTATAGTAGACATCAGTGGATAAGCTGTCTCCAGAGACAGAGACAGAAAGATCTAGAAAGGGGAGGGAGGTGTCGGAAATGGATCAGGTAAACTTGAGGGCAGGGTGAAAGTTGGAGGCAAAGTTAATAAAGTCAACGAGTTCTGCATACATGCAGGAAGCAGCGCCAATGCAGTCGTTGATGTAGCGAAGGAAAAGTGGGGGACAGATACCAGAATAGGCACGGAACATAGATTGTTCCACAAAGCCAACAAAAAGGCAGGCATAGCTAGGACCCATACGGGCGCCCATAGCCACACGTTTAGTTTGGAGGAAGTGGGAGGAGCCAAAGGAGAAATTATTAAGAGTAAGGACTAATTCCGCTAGACGGAGCAGAGTGGTGGTAGAGGGGAACTGATTAGGTCTGGAATCCAAAAAGAAGCGTAGAGCTTTGAGACCTTCCTGATGGGGGATGGAAGTATATAGGGACTGGACATCCATGGTGAAAATAAAGTGGTGGGGGCCAGGGAACTTAAAATCATCAAAAAGTTTAAGAGCGTGAGAAGTGTCATGAACATAGGTCGGAAGGGATTGAACAAGGGGGGATAAAACCGTGTCGAGGTGTGCAGAAACGAGTTCGGTGGGGCAGGACCAAGCTGAGACAATAGGTCGGCCAGGACAGGCAGGTTTGTGGATCTTGGGTAGGAGGTAGAAACGGGAAGTGCGGGGTGTGGGAACTATAAGGTTGGTTGCAGTGGATGGTAGATCCCCTGAGCGGATAAAGTCGGTGATGGTGTGGGAGACAATGGCCTGGTGCTCCTTAGTGGGGTCACGATCGAGGAGTAAATAAGAGGAGGTATCCGCGAGTTGTCGCTGTGCCTCGGCAAGGTAGAGGTCAGTATGCCAGACTACAACAGCACCCCCCTTATCGGCGGGTTTAATAATAAGGTTAATAAGGTTGTTTGCAATATCCTAGCAGGCAAGTTTAATAGAGCTGTTAAGGAGGGTTTAAACTAATTTGGCAGGGGATTGGGAACTGGAGTGATAGGGCTGAGGAAGGGGAAAACAGAAATAAACCAAAGATAGCCAGGCAGGAAATGAGGCATAATCACTGCCAGTGGGATGAGTTACAGGGCAATAGAGGCGTGGTGCAGTTAAAACAGAAAGTAACAAATACTGGACTGAAAGTGTTATATTTGAATGTACACAGCATAAGAAATAAAATGGATGATCTTGAAATTCAGCTACAGGTTGGCAAGTATGACATTGTGGCTATCTCTGAAACTTGGCTGAAGGTTGGCTGCCATTGGGAGCTGAATGTCCAAGGATAGACGGTGTATTAGAAAGATAGGTTAGTAGGCAGAGGGGCTGGTGTGGCCCTGTGTAAAAGAACTAATATTAAATCATTAGAAAGAGACGACATAGGATCTGAAAGTGTAGAGTCTCTATGCGTTGAGATAAGAAATGGTAAGGGTAAAAGGACCCTAATGGCAGTTGTATACAGGCCTCCAAACAGCAGCCGGGATACGGACTACAAATTACAGCAGGAGATAGAAAAGGCATGTCAGAAGGGCAATGTCATGATAATCATTGGGGATTTTAACATGAAAGTGGATTGGGAAAACCAGGCCAGTACTGGACCTCAAGAGAGGGAATTTGTAGAATGTTTAAGAGATGGCTTTTTAGAACAGCTTGTTGTTGAGCCCACTAAGGATCGGCTGTGCTGGATTAGGTGTTGTGCAATGATCCAGAGGTAATAAGAGAGCTTAAGGTTAAGGAACACTGAGGGAACAGTGATCACAATATGATCGGGTTCACTTTGAAATTTGAGAAGGAGAAACTAAATTCTAACGTTTCGGTATTTCAGTGGAATGAAGGAAATTACAATGGCGTGAGAGGGGAGCTGGTCAAGGTTGACTGAAAAGGGACACTAGCAGGAAGAACAGCAGAGCAGAAATTGCTGGAATTTCTGTGAAGAATGAGGGAAGTGCAAGACAGATATAGTCCAAATAAGAAGAAATTTTCAAATGGAGGAAGGACACTACTGTGGCTGACAAGTGAAGTCAGAACCAAAGTAAAAGCAAAAGAGAGGGCATATAATGAAGCCGGAGCTAGTGGGAAGATAGAGGATTGGGAAACTTTTAAAAACTTGCAAAAGGAAATTGAAAAATTGCAAATATTACTCCACTATTTAAGAGGGGTGGGAGGCAGCAGAAAGGAAATTATAGACCTGTTAGCCTGACATCAGTGGATGGGAAGATGTTGGAATTGATAGTTAGGGATGAGATTACAGAATACCTGGAGGCACATGACAAGAAAGGCCAAAGCCAGCATGGTTTCCTGAAAGGAAAATCCTACCTGACTGATCTTTTGCAAATTTTTGAGGAAATTACAAGCAGGGTAGACAAAGGAGATGTAGTAGATGTGGTGCACTTGGATTTTCAGAAGGTCTTTGACAAGGTGCTGCACATGAGGCTGCTTAGCAAGATAAGAGCCCATGGAATTACTGGGAAGTTACCAGCATGGGTGAAGCATTGGCTGATCGGCAGAAAACAGAAAGTGGGAATAAAGGGATCCTGTTCTGGCTGGCTGCCGGTTACTAGTGGATTTCTCGGGTTTGTGTTGGGACCGCTGCTTTTTGCAATGTAGGTCAATGATTTGGACTATAGAATTAGTGGATTTGTGGCTAAATTTTCCAATGATACAAAGATAGGTGGAGGAGCGGGTAGTGTTGAGGAAACAGAGAGCCTGCAGAGAGACTTAGATTGTTTAGGGAAATGGGCAAAGAAGTTGCAAATGAAATACAATGTTGAAAAATGTATGGTCATGCACTTTGGTGGAGGCAGTAAGTGGGCAGACAATTATTTAGATGGAGAGAGAATTCAAAATGCAGAGATGCAAAGGGACTTGGGAGCCCTTGTGCAGGATACCCTAAAGGTTAACCTCCAGGTTGAGTCAGTGAAGAAGGTGAATGCAATGTTGGCATTCATTTCTAGAGGTATAGAATATAAGAGCATTAATGTGATGTTGAGGCTCTATAAGGCACTTGTGAGGCCACAGTTAGAGTATTGCGTGAAGTTTTGGGCTCTTTATTCACTCTGACATTGGAGAGGGTTCAGAGAAGATTCACAAGAATGATTCTAGGAATGAAAGGGTTACCGTATGAGGAATGTCTGACATCTCTTGGGCTGTATTCCCTGGAGTTCAGGAGAATGAGGGGGGAATCTCATAGAAACAGTCCAAACGTTAAAAAGCCTGAACAGATTAGATATGGTAAAGTTATTGCCCATGGTAGGTGTGCCTTGGACAAAAAGGCACGACTTCAGGATTGAAAGTTATCAATTTAGAACAGAGATGTGGAGAAATTACTTTAGTCAGAGGGTGGTAAATCTGTGGAATTTGTTGCCATGAGTGGCTGTGGAGGCCAAGTCATTGGGTGCATTTAAGGTAGAGATAGATAGGTTCTTGATTAGTTAGAGCATCAAAGGATATGGGGAGAAGGCAGGGCAGTGGGGATGACTGGAAGAATTGGATTAACCCATGACTGAATGGTGGAGCAGACACAATGGGCTGAATGGCCTACTTCTGCTCCTATATCTTATGGTCTTATAATCGTTTGGAGGATAGTCGGGGTCACCAATGTAGGAGTGCCGACAAAAATCAACATGAGTGTAATTACTTCCAGTGCACACTTTATTCCCTTGCAAGCAAATGGCGGCATCGCGTGTATGTATTAAAAAAAACCCAGTCCAAACTGTAATAATGTACAACGTAACACAGAGGGTGAACTTAACCCTTAACAGTCTGGGTGGATAATTGTGAACAACATGTTATGAAGAGTCCTTGAAAATAACTGCATAGGTTGTGGGACAAGTTCAGTGATGGGGCAAGTGAAGTTGAGTGAAGTTATCCCCACTGATTCGGGAGCCTGATGGTTGAAGGGTTAAAAATCTGTTCCTGAACCTGGTACTGTGGAACCAGAGCCCCCGTAGCTTCTTCCTGAAGGCAGCAGTGAGAGGAAATTCTGATGAGGAATCCAGAAGCAGTAGACACCTGCTTTCAATTTTGGAACTTTTATGAGCACTCAAAACTGTTAAAATGACAAATAGCTACCTGGGAAATAGTCAATAGATATGCAAAAAGTTGCAATTGTTGAGTTTAATATTCTGAAGGATAATGGAAGCTGCCTTCTGTGTATTTAAATGAGATAATCCTTTCAATGTTTGAACCTTTGAACAGGCAGACTGCTTGGAGTTAAGTACCATCTTTGCCCAGGCTGTACCTTGCACACTCTTACTCACCGGGAACTATTGCCTCGTCTGATTTTTAGTTAGTTTGTATGAGAATCTATGTTGTTTGATTTCAGAATGAAATTGAAGTGCAGCAAGTTTCTAAAATACCGTATTTAATGAAAGAAAACCAATCTTTATCATTCAAAGGTTTTCAAGAAGAAAGCTGTAATTGCTAATCCCAGATACCTTCAGTTGGATAAGCTGGATGGATTTTCTCATTCAGCCCAAGCTTAGTTCCTATCACTCGCATACATCTCTGTGCCAGCTCCTGTATACGTACAGTTCAATCCCACCTGCTAGTAAGCACCTCACATTTGTCAAAGTGCTATCTCCTGTACGTGTGATATGATGAGGGTGAGTCGCGAGCCCACCGTAGCAGATGAACCCATACATTTATGATGAGAGAACTAAGGATCTCTGGACTATTTACCTCACCAGCACACTGAGCCTTTACCAGTTCTATATTGCACCATATATCATCTTGTGACTGTGCTTACATTGAAAATTCACAGCTAGATTTCTGCCTTTGCTGCTGTTTGTTCAGGCATGCTTTGTGAAATGATCCCCTAGAGCCAGAAATGATCACAAATTCATCTTGCAATATTGATCTCAAAAATACATTCAAGATGACCTGAAGCCATGACAGGATGATGGTGACACATACCAGTGCCCAGGCACTTTACACCACAAGTTTCAGGATATGCGTACAAGCCAACAATTCCCCACACAGTGGGATTTCAGTCTCACAGTGCAGAGAGTGAGAGCAAAAATGATAGAGGAAGAGAAGAACAGAACTGAATTTGAATAGAATCGATTTCATTTCTTACATCCTTCAAATACATGAGGAGTAAAAATCTTTACATTACATCCCCGTCTAAATGTGCAACGTGCAATCATAGTAATATATAATAATTTATAACAAATAGTACAGTCAGTGTAACATAGAAATACACTCAAATCAGCATGAGTTAATCAGTCTGATGGCCTGGTGGAAGAAGCTGTCCTGGAGCCTGTTGGTCCTGGCTGTTATGCTGCGGTACCATTTCCCGGATGGTAGCAGCTGGAACAGTTTGTGGTTGGGGTGACTCAGGTCCCCAGTGATCCTTTGGGCCCCTTTCTCACACCTGTCTTTGTAAATGTCCTGAATCATGGGAAGTTCACAACTACAGATGCTGTCCGCTCCGCTCTCTGCAGAGTCCTGCGATTAAGGGAGGTACAGTTCCCATACCAGGCAGTGATGCAGCCTGACAGGATGCTCTCAATTGTGCCACAGTAGAAAGTTTTTAGGATTTTGGGACCCATGCCAAACTTCCTCAACTGTCTGAGGTTAAAGAGGCACTGTTGTGCCATTTTCACCACACAGCTGGTGTGTACAGACCACATGAGGTCCTCGGTGATGTGGATGCCAAGGAACTTAAAGCTGTTTATTGTCTCAACGCCAGATCCATTGATGAAAATAAGGGTTAGCCCATCTCCATTCCTCCTGTAATCTACAACCAGCTCCTTTGTTTTTGCGACATTGAAGGAGAGGTTATTTCCTTGACACCTCTGTGTCAGAGAGATGACTTCTTCCCTGCCGACAACTTGTTATTGTTTGAGATTAGGTCAATCAATGTAGTGTCGTTGGCAAATTTAATTAGCAAATTAGAGCTGTGGGTGGCGATGCAGTCGTGGGTATACAGTGAGTAAAGGAGGGGACTTAGTATACAGCCCTGAGGGGCTCCTGTGTTGAGCATCAGGGGGTAGAGGTGAGGGACCCCACTCTTACCACCTGCCGGTGATGTGACAGGAAGTCCAGGTTTCAGCTACACGAGGCAGGAAGAAGGCCAAGGTCGCTGAGCTTCCTGTCGAGCCTGGATGGAATTATGATGACCAAGAACAGCATTTTCACATAAGCAGCCTTCTTCTCCAGATGTGAAAATGTTTCAGGAACAGTTATTACCCGACAACTATAAGGCTCCTATAGACAAACCAGGTATGACTCGCAGGGGGTTATTTCAAGAGCAAAGAAACAATTCCAAGTGAAGTTTGAGGTGACATTGGATGCATGTCAACTCTGGTATCCATTATTAAGGACACGCATTACCCAGGACATGCTCTCTTCTCATTGTTACCATCAGGAAGGAGATACAGAAGTCTGAAAACACACACTCAGCGATTCAGGAACAGCTTCTTCCCCTCTGCCATTTGATTTCTAAATCGACAATGAACCCATGAACACTACCTCATTTTTTAAATTACTTCTGTTTTTGCACTATTTTTAACTTAATTATTTAATATACAAATATGTACTTACTGTAATTGATTTACTTATTTTTTTCCTATATTATCATGTATTGCATTGTACTGCTGCTGCTAAGTTAACAAATTTCACGACATATGGCAGTGATATTAAACCTGATTCTGATTCTGATAGTGGAGGGTATCCTGACTGGTTTTCTCCTGGCCTGGTATGGAAACACCAATGCCTGGGAATGGAAAAGTCTACAAAGTATAGTGGATACAGCCCAGTCCATCACATTTGAAGCTCTCCCAACACATCTACAAGGACCGCTGTTGCAGGAAAGCAGCATCCATCATTAAGGACCCCCCCCCCCACACCCAGGAGATGCTCTCTTCTCACTGCTGCTGTCAGGAAAATTGTACAGCAGCCTCAGGCCCCACACCAACAGGTTCAGGAACAGTTATTATCCCTTAACCATCAGGCTCCTGTACCAGCATTGGTAACGTCACTCACTTGAACTCTGAACTGACTCCACAACCTACAGACTCTGTGGGAATGAATTACATAGATCCACTACTCTTTGGCTAAAGAGATTCCTCCTCATCGCTGTTCTATAGGGACATCTTTGTATTCAGAGATTGTGCCTAGACTCTCCCACTATTGGAAACATTCTGTCCATGTCCAGTCTATCTAAGCCTTTCAATATTCAATGAGTTCCCTTTTCATTCTTCTAAACTCCGGTGAGTACAGACCAGAGTCATCAAATTCTCTTCATATGTTGCCCAAACAATGAAGAACAAGTCCTGACTGCTTCACACAAGCTCAAGCAGAGGTTTTAATATTAACTCCGTCTTGCCTCTTTTCAGACAATAGACAATAGGTACAGGAGTAGGCCAGTCAGCCCTTTAAGCCAGCACCACCATTCACTGTGATCATAGTTTATCATCCACGATCAGTACCCTTTTCCTGCCTTCTCCCCATATCCCTTCACTCTGCTATCTTTAAGAACTCTATCTAACTCTTTCTTGAAAGAATCCAGAGAATTGGCCTCCACTGCCTTCTGAGGCAGAGCATTCCACAGAACCACAACCCTCTGTGTGAAAAAAGTTTTTCCTCAACTCTGTTCTAAATTGTCTACCCCTTATTCTTAAACTGTGGCCGCTGGTTCTGGACTCCCCCAACATCGGGAGCATGTTTCCTGCCTCTAGCGTGTCCAATCCCTTAATAATCTTATCTGTTTCAATCAGATCCTCTCTCATCCTTCCTTTCAGGGACAATATAATGATAGGTGACTGAGGCAGAGATAAGAATGAGGAATGAAAATGCCAGATCTAAAACTAATGTAAAACCAACTTATGAAATAAGATTTTATATTCACAATGGCAGGTTCTTTGCATATCATTAAGTCAGTAATTCAGGCTCAGGCGCATGTGCTGAATGTATACATGGAGGAAATCTGTTCAAGAGGGAGCTACACTACCTCCACTGTGCCACAGAAAGCAAGCAGCAGTTGTGAAAGAAGATTCTGAGCAACCAAAAGACTCAACCATTAATCACAGCCCCCACTTCCTCGTGCTCACAACGCACCAGAATATGTGGATCCTGGATTGGCCACAACCACCTGAAGACATGCCAATGGACAGCCCCTTCGGAGAACTTCATACTCAACTTGAGTATGGATGTAATGGACTTGGAGTTCAGGAGCAGAGCAGCAAACACAGACCTGTCATCAGAGCATGACCCTAATGTGCTTTCCTCTCTGTTAATCTGCTTTGTTCAATGATATTGTAATGTTATTTGTATTTTGCTATTTTTAGAAATACAGCACAGTAGCAATATCTATGTCAGGCTGCTATTTATTGACTACAACACCATCATACCCTCATACAAATCAAAGCTCCAAAACCTGGGCTCTTTCCTTTTCTCTGCAACTGGATCCCTGACTTTCACACTGGGAGACCACAGACTGCGTGTATCGAAAATAACGTCTTCTCCTCGCTGACAGTCAACACAGGTGCACCCCAAGAATGCGTGCTTAGCCTGCTGCTGTACATCCACGATTGTGTGACCAGGCACAGCTCAAACACCATCTATAAACCTGCTGATGACACAACTATTTCATTCGGAGATTGGGAGATTTGGCACGTCACCAAAGACACTCGCAGATTTCTACGGATGTACCATGGAGAGCTTTTTAACTGGCTGCATTGCCATCTGGTATGGGGGTGGGGGCATTGCACAGGTTCAATCTAAGCTGCAGAGGAGTTGTAAACTCAGTCAGCTCCATCATGGAAGCTAGCCTGCAGAGTATCCAGGACATCTTCAAGGAGAGATGCCTCATCCATCATTATGGATCGCCATCACCCAGGACAAGCCCTGTTCTCATTGCTACCATCGAGGAGAAGTTACAGGAGATGAAGGCACACACTCCATGATCCAAGAACTGCTTCTTCCCCTCTGTCATTAGATTTCTGAATGAACATGGAACCCAAGAACACTAACTCAGTATTTTTCCTCTCTTTTTGTACTAAGGAGAGAAGATGGTGGCGCAATGCAGCGCGCGCGGCCGCTCTGAATTGATATCGTATTTGTGAAGTAGGATGCCGTGCGCAATCCTGATTTGATGAAGACAGCCGTAAGAAGCATGGAGGAACATCTGGAGAAACTTCTGAAACGCCCACTTTGCTGCTGCTGCTACTGAGCGATTGAGAATCTCTGGAGAGGAAGGCCCCAAATCCTCGGCTTTGCCTATTGCCGGGGCTGGGGTCGAAGCGCTCGGCAGAGATGGTGCTCGGTGCTCAGTGTCGGAGGGCTGGTCGGAAGCTCGAAGTTTCCGGATGGACTCAAGAGTCGGCTGTGGTCAGGTGCTTCCAGGGTGCTGCATCGGCAAGTTTGCGGCGCTGGAAGCTCATGGCAGAAGAGAGTTTTTCTTCCTTCTACCGTCTGCGTGAGATGATGGGACTTTCGAGAGACTTTGAGATTTTTTTACTGTGCCCATGGTCTGTTCTTTATCAAATTATGGTATTGCTTTGCACTGTTGTAACTATTTGTTATAATTATGTGGTTTTTGTCAGTTTTTCAGTCTTGGTCTGTCTTGTGTTTCTGTGATATCACTAAATGACAATAAAAGAGGACTGTGTGTCCTCATAATCTAATTTAGTCTAACCTACTACCTATTTAATTTAATTTAATTTGTTTTTTAAATATATACTTCTTACTGTAATTCATAGCATTTATTATTATGCCAATGTACTCCTGTCGCAAAACAACAGATTTCATGACATATGCCGGTGATATTAAACTGGATTCTGTAGGCCGAGTAACCTGCTCAGTGTGTCATAGCAATGTGGGAAGAAAGCAGAGCACCAGGAAAAACACACTTGGTCACAGAAGAAACATACAAACTCCTTAAAGATAATGAACCCAAATTGTTGGTGCTGTGATAATGTTATGCCAGCCACCATACTACTGTACTGCCCTAAATAAAAAATAATTTTGGAGACAGCCGGAAAGAAGGTCGGTGTCCCAACAGACTGGTGTGTCGTGGGAACTGGAAGATCTTTGGCTGTTTGCCTAGAGACTTGAGATCTTTGGGCACAGAGCTCAGCAAAAGCAACGCAACGGACTATTAACATCATTAACCAATGAGTTGTTTGTTACGCTTCCCCTCTCGCTATGAAACGGAGACACCTCTTTGTCCCTTATTAGGAAGAGAGAGAGCCTGTGGTATGTCGAATACCGGGTGAACAAGTACTCTTTGGGCTACTGCACGTCTGTGTTTTTGCTGTACACTTGAGTGCTCGGTGACGGGTACCAATGCATCTTTTTTTTACTGGTGGAGGGGAGGGGAATCATGCTCGCTGCCGCTTACGCGCAGGAGGGGGGAGCTGGGGGGGACTTTGAGATTCTAACATTTAACTGTCATTCATTCTTTGGGGCACTCCTCTGTTCTCATGGATGTTTTGCGAAGAAAAAGCATTTCAGGATGTATATTGTATACATTTCTCTGACATTAAATGTACTTTTGAAACCTTTGAAACCTATGTAAATAACACTCAAAGATCAAAGTTCAAAGTTCAAAATAAACAGTACGTACTGTATATGTCACTATATGCTGCCCTGAAATTCAATTTCTTGCAGGACTTCACAGTAGAACAAAGAAATACAATAGAATCAATGAAAAACTACACACAAAGACTGACAAACAACCAATGTGCAATAAAAGACAAAATGTGCAGGTTCAAAAGTAAACATGTACATACTGTAAATAATACTGTTACTGTTGTTCGTCCATCGTTGACGTCGATGAGGACCTCAACACCATAATGATGGTGTCGAGACTAGCGCGTGATTTGGATTTAAGTGAGGGAGAGTTGCGCAGCGTCAGCCTCACTCTCTCTTTCCAATTCCCATCTGGATCCAGTGGCAAGACAGAGTCTAGACGGCTGGAGATGGGACTAGGTGCAGTGGATGACCAGGACGTCTTCTGTGTCTTGCCCTGCTCTACACATTCCACGACGCTTGCAGAGACCGTCTTCTTGACCGTTGGAACTTCCGCTGGTCTCATCCACTCAGTCCGCCAGAGTCTGTCTTCACATGCTGGGATAGACAACTCCCTATCTCACCAAGGGTTTGAGACCCGTCGGCTACCCTCACCTGGTTTAGTCGGCTTGTCGAAGCCGTTGCCCCGCGGTGTGGCTGCTGTCGCATGCAAACAGCTACGAGGAGCCACAGGTGACAGCTGAGTGCCAGGTGGGGACCAAAGGTGGGGGAACTGTAAATAATACTGAGCCATGGGTTGTAGAGTCCTTGAAAGTGAGTCTGTAGGTTGTAGGCTGTGAGTTTGAATCAGTTCAGAGTTGAGGTGAGTGAAGTTACCTACACTGGTCCAGGAGTCTGATGGTTGTAGGGTAATAACTGTTCCTGAACCTGGTGGTGTGGGACCTGAGGCTCCACATCTATTGGTGGAGTAAATTATTAAATTGGTAAATTTGATTATTATTGTCACATATACAAGAAACAGTGACAACCCGTCACATTATCTCCATTGGGCAGGAAGTACTGAGGCCTTAGGTGCACTTCTATTGCACCCCTATCACGCTCTTAAATAGACCTCTTGTTCGATAAATTGACCTCACAATCTACCTTGTTATGATCCTGCGCTCTATTGTCCACCTGCACTGCCCCTTCTCTGTAACTGTTACACTTCATTCAGCATTGTTATTGTTTTACCTTGTTCTACCTCAGTACACAGTGTAATGATCTGATCTGTATGATCAGAAATGACAACAATAATCCAATTCCAATACTTCCCAGTAATTTGCTCTGAAAGAACCACAGTGCAAAAACTAAGAAACTTTTTTCCGTTCAAAAACAACTATCGACTTATACGTTTCATCAATCACAAAGACAGTTTAGTTCCACCCCCCCCCCCCACCACCACCAACTCTTCTGTCATTATTCTTCTAGAAGATCTGGTCAGAATTTAATTTAATTTCGTTAATACCTGCCTTGGCAACTATCCATTTTCTGTTGTTCAGCAGTTCCATTGCCCAAACCTCAAGTACTAGTGCCCTGTCTAGCACTGTTCCACTCAGCTAGACACTCCATTCTTATCAGATGGTTTTAAATCCCCAGTTTTAAATCTTATCTATTAACTTCCACATGAAATGTCCCCTAATCTGAGGAAAGACATCTTTGCCATAGAGGGAGTACAAAGAAGGTTCACCAGATTGATTCCTGGGATGGCAGGTCTTTCATATGAAGAAAGACTGGATGAACTGGGCTTGTACTCGTTGGAATTTAGAAGATTGAGGGGGGATCTGATTGAAACGTATAAGATCCTAAAGGGATTGGACAGGCTAGATGCAGGAAGATTGTTCCCGATGTTGGGGAGGTCTAGAACGAGGGGTCACAGTTTGAGGATAGAGGGGAAGCCTTTTAGGACCGAGGTTAGGAAAAACTTCTTCACACAGAGAGTGGTGAATCTGTGGAATTCTCTGCCACAGCAAACTGTTGAGGCCAGTTCATTAGCTATGTTTAAAAGGAAGTTAGATATGGCCCTTGTGGCTACAGGGGTCAGGGGGTATGGAGGGAAGGCTGGGTTCTGAGTTGGATGATCAGCCATGATCATAATAAATGGCGGTGCAGGCTCGAAGGGCCGAATGGCCTACTCCTGCACCTATTTTCTATGTTTCTATGTTTCTATGTTTACCTATCCCCAATGTCCAACACGCTCAAAGTCCCTCACACAAACACACACACATGCACACTCACACACTCACACACACACACACACTCTCTCTCTCTCACACACACACACACACACAAACACAGACACACACACACATGCACACACATACACACACACATACACACACACACGCGCGCACGCACGCGCGGACATTTCCCGCTTTTCGAGAGGCGGTGTCTCAGGAAGGCGACATCCATCATTACGGATCCTCACCATCGAGGACATGCAAGATCAAAGTTCAAAGTAAATTTATTATCAAAGAACACACATATGTGTCACCATATGGAAATAAATCTCAGGGTTCTATATGGTGACGTGTATATGTACTTTGATAATAAATTTATGTTGAACTTTGAAGGATGAGGGAGGGGCCTGAAAGCCCACACTCAGTGTTTTAGGAATAACTCCTTCCCCTCTACCATCAGATTTCTGAATGGTCCATGAGCCCATGAACACGCTCTATCCCTCTATTGCACTATTTACTTAATGTAACTCACTGTAAATGTTACGTCTTGCTTTGTACTGGTGGCACAGAACAATAAATTTCACAACATATGTCATCGAAAATAAACCTGATTCTGATTATGTTCTGAATAATGTTTTAGCCTCATCATTATTCGTACTCCTGAACCCCTTCACACAAAAAATGTGTCACTTAACTATATCAAACAAGTCTGATACATTATAGGTGCATTCACAGGATAAAGTAAATCAAAGATCAGAGTAAAGAAATAAAGTGAGCAATATCAAATTCACTATGAACTAATGTTATTTGGGCATCTGGAATGAACATTACTGGCATAGTTGGTCAGAATTTGGACATAGTACAGTTTCTAGGCTGTGACACTAAACCAAAACCATGTATTTCTTCAGGTGAGCCCATTGCTCTATAAAAACAAAGACTCCTTCACCTTTCCCTTGACCAATGTCCTCCCCTCCTAAAGCTCCATCAGAACATTGTCACATGCAAGTCATCAGTAAGAAGTTTGTATGCTCCTCCTCGTGAACTCTTGGGTTTCCTCCGGGTGCTACGGTTTCCTCCAACAGTCCAAAGATGCACTGGTTAATAGGTTAATTGGTCATTGTCAATTGTCCTCTGATCAGGCTCAGGTTAAATCAGTGGGTTGCTGGGTGGTGTGGTTCATAGGGCCAGGAGGGGCTGTTCCGCACTGTATCTCCAAATAAATAAATGTCAAATGCTGCCTGCACACGTACTGTACCTTGTTGTAAACTAAATGTATTTGTCCATCATTGACTGTGTTTCAAAAGTAATTCAGTTCTAACACAGAGCTTTGGGACAACCTATGGATACCATGGGATTTATCTCACTCCTTTTTTCTCTCTTTCCCTTATTGAATATGCAAATTTTGAATCCAGGGTATGAAGAGTTTAATTGTAATTAGTAGTTAATTCAAAATTAATTACATTCAAGAAATAATTAATAAGTTTCATTAAAACTGAAAAACACCTTGCTTGATTAATCCAAAAACCTCAGGAGTAATTTCATAAAATTTTCTTCCCAGTGGGTAAGAAGCATGTCTTTGTAAAAGCCACCCCACTCGTGTTATCTACCAAGCCATTCACATGACTCTGTGATTACATATTACTGCTCCCCGGCACTTACGTCTTCATCATATTATTTATAGCACTAAGCCCATCATGTGACTATACACTCAATGACTACTGTACCTAATAAAGTGGCCACTGTGTACGTCTGTGGTCTTCTGCTGCTGCAGCCCATCCACTTCAAGGTACAACGTGTTGTGCGTTCAGAGATGCTCTTCTGCACATCTCTGCTGTAATGTGTGATTATTTGAGTCACTGATGTCTTCCTGTCAGCTTGAACCAGTCTGGCCAAGATGGAGTTCAACCCAGATAAGTGTGAGGTGGTTCATTTTGGTAGGTCCAATTTGAAGACAGAATATAATATTAATGTTTTAACTCTTGTCAGTGTGGAGGATCAGCCAGATCCTAGGGTTCACGTCCATAGGACACTCAAAGCTGCTGCGCAGGTTGACAGTGTTGTTAAGACGACGTATGGTGTGTTGGCATTCATCAACTGTGGGACTGAGTTCAAGAGCCGAGAGGTAATGTCACAGCTATACAAGACCTTGGTCAGACCCCACTTGGAGTACTGTGTTCAGTTCCGGTCACCTCACAACAGGAAGGATGTGGCTACTATAGAGAGAGTGCAGAGGAGACTTACAAGGATGTTGCCTGGATTGGAGAGCATGCCTTATAAGAAAAGGTTAAATGAACTTGACCTTTTCTCCTTGGAGTGACGGAAGATGAGAGATGACCTGATAGAAGTGTATAACATGATGAGAGGCGTTGTTCATATGGATAGTCAGAGGCTTTATCCAGGCTGAAATGGCTAGCATGAGGGGGCATAGTTTTAAGGTGCTTGGAAGTAAGTACAAGGGGGATGTCAGAGGTAAGGTTTTCACACAGAGAGTGGTGAGTGCGTGGAATGCACTGCCAGTGAAGGTGGTAGAGGCAGATACAATAGTGTCTTTTAAGAACCTCTTAGATAAGTACATTGTGCCTATTTTTCTAGGTGGCTATGTGGTGGGGAAATTCTTGGCAGTTTCTTGAGTAAGTTACATGGTCAGCACAACATGGTGGGGCGTAGGGCCGGTAATGTGCTGTAGATTTTTATGTTTCTATGACCATTCTCATCTGACCTCTGCCATTAGCAAGGTGTTCTCACCCACAAAACTGCCAGTCAAAGTACATTGATTATCAAAGTATGTATGCAATATGCAACCCTGAGATTCGTCTTCTCACAGACAGCCACGAAACAAAGAAACACTGTAAAACCCATTCAGAAAAAAACATCAAGCATCCAACACACAAAAGGCAAAAAAAAAGACACGCAGAATATAATACATCACACCGCTGAGTCACGGAAACAAGTGGGGAACATTCTCACTGGTTGCATTTTGGGTTTTTTTGCACTATTCTCTGTAAATCTAGAGACTGTTGTGTGTGAAAATCCCAGGAGATCTGCAGTTTCTGAGATACTTAAACCACTCCACCTGGAACCAATAGTAATTGCATGGTCAAAGTCAGCTGGATCGTATTTGTTCCCCATTCTGATGTTTGGTGCTGCTATATGATTGGTTAATTAGATATTTGCATTAACGAGCAGGTGTACAGTTGCACCTAATTAAGCATATGCACTCTGGAACAGTTCTGATGTAATCAACTTTTAAGTTCCTTCATGTCATACCAAAACTGATCGTCAAAACAAACACATTGTTTGTTCCAATGCTACCGTATTTCCTCCACACAGAGGAGGTTATGTTTTCTTTACAAAGGCAATTCCTCTTCTAGGTTTCTCCTTTGAGACATCTTTAACTGCCTCTGAAGATGTTAGGATCAGCTTTATTAATGTCACATGTATGAAGGGATATGGGTAGCGGGATGTTGGTACTTCTCTACCAAAGGAAGTGTAAGGCGCTCGTTTCCTCAGCTAGCCTGCAGGGTCAAGGTGTAGCATCTGCTTAGCCCCCGATCAAGGTCACGTGAAACCATGGGAGCAGGTGGTGGATGGTTGTATGAGCAACTGGTGCATATCACAGGTCCTGGTCATGTGACAGCTGACACCAGGCAGACAATCTCTGAAGAGTATTGATCATGGCTGGTGTCACGTGTCTTGTAAAGAAGCTGCACAGAAGAAGACAATGGCAAACTAGTTCTGTACAAAAATTTGCCAAGAACAATTGTGAACAAGGAAAGTCTATGATCTAGTCTGAGACTAGTACGAGGGGCCTCAAGATTTGGGGGAGTAAATTTAGGATGGAGATGAGGGGGAACTGCTTTTCCCAAAGAGTGGTGAATCTGTGGAATTCTCTGCCCAATGAAGCAGTGAAGGCTACCTCAGTAAATATATTTAAGGCAAGATTGGATAGATTTTTACATAATTGGGGAATTAAGGGTTATGGGGAAAAGGTAGGTCAATGGAGATGAGTACATGGTCAGATCAGCCATGATCTTATTGAATGGCGGGGTAGGCTCGTTGGGCCAGATGGCCTACTCCTGCTCCTATTTCTTATGTTCTTATGTATCACCAATGTAATATGACATGGCATAGCATGAACAAACTAAGGATAATGTAAACTTGTCTTGCATACTGTTCATATAAGGTAACATACACAAAAAGCTGGAGGAACACAGCAGGTCATGCAGCATCTATGAAGAGGAGAGGAATAAACAGTCATGTTTATTCCTCTCCATAGATTCTGCCTGATCTGCTGAGTTCCTCATACATTTTATGAGCATTGTTTCAGATTAAGGAGCAGCGCAGGCAGATAATATCTGCAGCTTAATGTGATAAAAACTAAGGAGCTGGTGGTAGACCTAGTCATAGTCATACTTTATTAATCCCGGGGGAAATTGGTTTTCATTACAGTTTCGTTACTGAGGAGAGCTAAGGTACCGGCGACCCCTGTTTCCATCCAGGGGGTCAATGTGGACATGGTGGAGGATTACAAATACCTGGGGATATGAATTGACAATAAACTGGACTGGTCAAAGAACACTGAGGCTGTCTACAAGAAGGGTCAGAGCCGTCTCTATTTCCTGAGGAGACTGAGGTCCTTTAACATCTGCCGGACGATGCTGAGGATGTTCTACGAGTCTGTGGTGGCCAGTGCTATCATGTTTGCTGTTGTGTGCTGGGGCAGCAGGCTGAGGGTAGCAGACACCAACAGAATCAACAAACTCATTCGTAAGGCCAGTCATGTTGTGGGGATGGAACTGGACTCTCTCATGGTGGTGTCTGAAAAGAGGATGCTGTCTAAGTTGCATGCCATCTTGGACAATGTCTCCCATCCACTACATAATGTACTGGGTGGGCACAGGAGTACATTCAGCCAGAGATTCATTCCACCGAGATGCAACACAGAGCGTCATAGGAAGTCATTCCTGCCTGTGGCCATCAAACTCTACGACTCCTCCCTTGGAGGGTCAGACACCCTGAGCCAATAGGCTGGTCCTGGACTTATTTCCTGGCATAATTTACATATTACTATTTAACTATTTATGGTTTTATTACTATTTAATTATTTATGGTGCAACTAACGAAAACCAATTTCCCCCGGGATCAATAAAGTATGACTATGACTATGACTATAATAAGGGGCAAAGTCACAACCAGATACTGTAGATAGATTGATCCTTCTCATCGTCGTAGAGAACCATTGAAGAGTCTAATAACAGTGCGTCAGAATCTGTACTTGAGTCTGGTGGTATGTGCTTTCAAGCTTTTGTATCTTCTGTCTGATCGGACGAGGGAGAAGAGAGGATGTCCATGGGGTGTGGTCTTTGATTATGTTGGTTGCTTTACTGAGGTAGCACCAAGTATAGACAGAGTCCATGGAAAGAAGGCTAGTTCTGTGATATGCTGAGTTGTGTCAAGGTCAGGTAGAAAGGGAAACCTCATCTGTACGGAGCGACAAGTTCCAGTTATAACGTCTGTAGGTTCTTTGGTGCTATGCTTAGCAAAGCAACTAATAGAAATGATCCAATCAATGAATCATTTACAGAGACAGATGGACAGGTGTGTGAGTATGTTGATTAAGCTACTGGATTGACAGCTGGAACTCAAGGCCATTGATCCATGGCTGGGAATTCAAATCCCACTTTAGCAATTCAGCTAAATAAATAAATGTGGAATTACTTTATACTATATGGTCGCCAAACAATTGATACTAGAGCGTACAATCATCACAGCGATATTTGATACTGTGCTTCGCACTCCCTGGATTACAAATCGATAGTTAACATTAAACATTTATATTATAAATCATAAATAGAAAATAGAAAAAGGGAAGTAAGGTAGTGCAAAAAAAACTGAGAGGCAGGTCCAGATATTTGGAGGGTACGGCCCAGATCCGGGTCAGGATCCGTTCAACAACTATTTTCTGTTTTCAACAAGGTGAAATAACACAACTAATTATTTACAAGAGCTAGAGATACTGATGCGGATATGTGGTGTAGTATGTCTGCACTATTTATTTATCCTGTAGCTTACAGCTGAATTATATCTTTGCACCGTCCTGCTGCCACAAATCAACACATTTCATGTCAGACAATAAACACAAGTGATGTTGTAGATGCTGGAAAACTTGAGCAATGTACACAAAATGCTGGAGAAACTCAGCAGGTCAGGCAGCATCTATGGAGGAGAATAAACAGTTGAAATTTTGGATGGAGACCCTTTATCAGTACTGGAAAGGAAGTCTTCACTCTCCAGGGCGCAGGCCTGGGCAAGGTTGTACGGAGGACTGGCAGTTGCCCATGCTGCAAGTCTCCCCTCTCCACGACACTGATGTTGTCCAAGGGAAGGGCATTAGGACCCATACAGCTTGGCACCGGTGACGTCACAAAGCACTGTGTGGTTAAGTGCCTTGTTCAAGGACACAACACGCTGCCTCGGCTGGGGCTCGAACTCATGACTTTCAGGTCGCTAGTCCAATGCCTTAACCACTTGGCTGGCCACGAGCCCACATAACTGGAAAGGAAGGGAGAAGATGCCCGAATAAGAACGTGAGGGAACAGGAAGGAGGACAAACAAGAAGGTGGTAGATGCAGCTGGGTGGGTGGGGTACGGGCGGTGAAGTAAGAAGCTGGGAGGTGATAGATGGAAAAGGTAAAAGGCAACAGAAGAAGGAACCTGATAGGAGAGGAGAGTCGGCCATGGGAGAAAGGGAAGGAGACGGGGAACCAAAGGGAGGTGTTGGGCAGGTGAGGAGAAGGGAAGAGGTAAGAGAGAAAACAGAATGGGGAATGGAACAAGAGGAAAAGAGGAGAGGGAGAAATTAGAAGATATTTTCCTTCCTTATAATCTCAACTAAGCATTTGTAAAGGTTGGTAACATTACATGCTATTGTAAAGATTTTCATTAACATCGTTTCAGAACTGAAACTGCATGTCAAATAGATTTTGGCTTTGCTGCTGTGGGTCTACATACACAGGGATTAAAGGCAAACTGACAGCAGCATATTTCACTTGTAATCATTAATTGGCTTCAATAAGAGTTCACCTGCATCTATTGCTCTTGGGAGTGTGTGCCTTGAACTCTGACCTCCAGAAATTAGAGGTAGAGATTCAGCAACGTGTCCTTCAGAAAGAATCAATGAAGGTAAAAGCAAGCTGATGGGGAAGCCATGAAACACTTATACAGTTGGACAGAAAAGATTTTTTTAATAGTTGTGGCTTCGGTGTGTGTGTGTGTGTGTGTGGGTTTGTGTATGTGAGTGTGTGTGCATGTGTGTGCGTGAGTGAGAGTGTGTGTGTGTATGCACAAGTACGTGTGTGTGAGTGTGCATGTGTGTGAGAATGTGCATGTGTGTAAATGAGTGCACATTTGAGTGTGTGTGAGTGTGTAAGTGTATGTGTGAGTGAAAGCATATGTGGGTGTGAATGTGAGTGCATGTGTCCTTGTGTGTAAATGCAAGTGTAGAGTGTGTGTATGTGATTGTGCATGTGTGGGTGAATTGTGTGAGTGTGTGTGAGAGTGTGAGTGTGTGAGTGTGAGTATATTTGTGTGTGTGTGAGTGTGTGCAAGAGCGCATGAGAATGTGCGTAGGTGTGTGCGTGAGTGTGAGTGAGCATGCATGAGTGTATGTGAGTGTGTGTGGGTGAGTCTGTGTGAGTGAATGTCTGAGTGTGTGAGGATGTGTGAAAGAGTACATGTGGCTGTGTGTAAGTGTGTGTTTGAGTGTGTGTAGTGTGTATATGTGAGTGTGTATGTGAGTGTGTATGTGAGTGAGTGTGCATGAGTGTGTGTTGGTGAGTGTGTGAGTGACCGTCTGTTTGAGTGTGTGAGGATGTGTGTGAGGAGTGTGTGTTTGAGTGTGTGTGAGTGTGACTGAGTATGTGTGAGTGTGTGTAGTGTGTGTTTCTATATGTGGGTGTGTGTGTGAGTGTGTGTGAGAGTATGTGTGGGTGTGTGTGAGTGTGTGTGGAAATGTGAGTGTGCATGAGTGTGTGTGGGTGAGTCTGTGTGAGTGAGTGTGAGTGTGTGTGAGAGAGTATGTAGTGTGGGTGTGTGTGGGTGTGCGTGAGTGTGTGTATGAGTGTGAGTGAGTGTGTGCAATCATATGGAGGAAATGGTTGTTGGGCAGAAGGCTGTTGGGAAAGTGTTGATCTGATATTCTGTCAAAATCTTCAGATATGATCAAAGGCAATCCTTGTATTCTATGACAGCCACAGGCAATATTATGTTGCAACAACAATTCCTTAAAGACATATTAAATCTGGGATAAATAATTGACTAACTTCCAAAATAAACAAAATACTTGCCAGTCTCTATTTCTTGTAACATGGACTGTAAGAAGACAAAAAATGTAAGGAGCAGCAGGAGATGGTAAACTGCAGAAACAAGCCCCAGAGCTCAAACGCTCTATGGATCACAATCTGTAATCTATATCTCAAAGCTTAACGAAAAGTACAGATAACGCCTATACACCAGCTGGATTATCTTGCGACTAGAGAGAGAGTCACAGGAGCTGGGAGTGGTGTAAGCCAGTGATGCGAGTGAAATTCTCATTAACTTACAAAAACAAGATGTGGGCTCATGAGACATGTAGTCACATAGCGGTGAGAGTCGTGGTTAGCAATATGCTATCACAGATCCACGTCTTGCAGTTTAGGGTTCAATTCCTCTGTAAGCAAGTTTGTACCTTCCTTCCCGTGTGCACATGGGTTTCCTCCAGGTGCTCCGGTTTCCTCCTACAGTCCAAAAATGGGTCAGTTAGTAGGTTAATTTTAAAGTTAAAATCTGTCCCGAGCCTTGTGGCCCATCAGGCCGGTGCTTATGCCAGTTTCTGTGGTGTGAAGCGACTGATAGTATGAGACTCCCCCCGGATAAGACGCCAGTCTATCGCGAGGTTAACCCCAGGCATTTGCTGGTACCCATTTTCAGCTGGATGGACTGGAGCAGTGTGTGGTTAAGTGCCTTGCTCAAAGTCACAACACGCTGCCTTGGCCGAGACTCGAACCCACGACCTTCAGATCGTGAACCCAATGCCCTAACCACTTGGCCACGTGCCACACAGTAGGTTAATTAGTCATTGTAAATTGTCCGGTGATGAGGTTAGGATTAAATTGGTGGGTTACTGATGGGTGCAGCTTGAACAGCCAGTGGGGTCTGTTCCGTACTGTCTCTAAATAAATAAATAAAACAATCTTCTTTCATTCTGTTCTGTTGATGTAGTGCCGGTTAATAAGCACATGATGGTAAGATATTGGAGCAGAACTAGACCACTAATTTATTATCCCCTCAAACCCATTCTCCTGCCATCTGCTTGTGACCTTTGACGCCTTTACTAATCTAGAATTCATAGCGAGAGGATTCGAGTACAGGAGCAGGGAGGTACTACTGCAGTTGTACAAGGCCTTGGTGAGACCATACCTGGAGTATTGTGTGCAGTTTTGGTCCCCTAATCTGATGAAAGATATTCTTGCCATAGAGGGAGTACAAAGGTTAACCAGATTGATTCCTGGGATGGCAGGACTTTCATATGAAGAAAGACTGGATGAACTGGGCTTATACTCCCTGGAATTTAGAAGATTGAGGGGGGATCTGATTGAAACATATAAAATTTTAAAGGGATTGGACAGGCTAGATGCAGGAAGATTGTTCCTGATGTTGGGGAAATCCAGAACAAGGGGTCACAGTTTGATAAAGGGGAAGCCTTTTAGGACCGAGATGAGGAAAAACTTCTTCACACAGAGAGTGGTGAATCTGTGGAATTCTCTGCCACAGGAAACTGTTGAGGCCAGTTCATTGGCTATATTTAAGAAGGAGTTAGATATGGCTCTTGTGGTTAAAGGGATCAGGGGGTATGGAGGGAAGGCAGGTACAGGGTTCTGAGTTGGATGATCAGCCATGATCATACTGAATGGCAGTGCAGGCTCGAAGGGCCGAATGGCCTACTCCTGCACCTATTTTCTATGTTCTATATTTCTAGAAATATAGAACCTATCAACCTCTGCTTTAACTATAACCAGTGACATGGATTTCACAACTGTCTGTGTGGTAATGAACTCCACTGATTCACCACATTTGACTGAAGAAATTCCTTCTCATCTCTATTCTAAAGGAACATCTTTGTAATTCTGAGGCTGTGCTTTCTGGTCCTAGACTTTCCCAATATTGGGAATGTTGGATAGTCACATCAGATACGATAGACTGACCCTTCCTGAACATCAGAAAGACAACATTTACCCACTATGTGCTGCCTTTCCTACACTGAGATCCCCTGCTTACACGATCCATGGGAGACTCATCTCTTACACCGCCACTACCTCGGAACAAGCACCAGAGGTGAGGGAGAGGGGCCGGCGTCCTGGTGAGGCTGAGACAGCGTACAAATTGGCTGCCGCTCCCTAGCATACTCCTGGCTAACGTTCAGTCCCTGGATAACAAGCTTTGTGAACTGAGAGCCAGAATCTCCAATCAGCGGGAAACAAAGGAAAGCAATGTTTTGTGCTTCGTGGAGACCTGGCTGATGGAGGATTTTCCGGATCATGCCATCAAACCCTCTGGGTTCTCCCTGTTCCAGGCGGGCAGGTGGAAAAACCTCACTGGGAAGAGTAAAGGAGGAGGGGTATGCTTCATGGTCAACAATGCTTGGTGTGACCCCCAGAATGTGCATGCACTCAAATCCTTTTGTTCCCCAGACCTGGAATACCTGGTGCTGTTGTGTAGACCCTACTGGCTGCCTAGGGAGTTCACGGTTGTTATCATCACAGCAGTGTACATTCCATCGCAGGCTGATATCGACCTGGCTCTCAAGGAACTGTACATCAACACACTGGAGACTGCATACCCAGAGGCTGACTTCATCATCACCAGTGACTTTAATCGAGCGTCGCTGATGAAAGTCTCTGTGAAGTTTTGTCAGCACATCCAGGTGAGCACTCGTGGAGATAAGACACTTGACGACTGCTACAGTCCCTTCTGCAATGCTCACAAAGCTCTCCTTCGCCCAGGTTTTGGAAAATCAGATCACTCTTCGATCCTGAATTTGCTGATGTACAGGCAGAAACTGAAACAAGAGGCAGCCACAGTTAAAACCACCCACTGTTGGTCCGACCATTCAACCTCCATGCTGCAGGACTGCTTCGATGACGTTGACTGGAATGTCTTCCATGATGAGGGATGTCTCCAAGTTCACTGATGGAGTCACCTGCTTCATCCAGAAATGCATCGACGATGTTGTCCCCCAGAAGTCGATCAGGGTCTTCCAAACCAGAAACCCTGGATCAATAGTTCCGTGTGAGCAGCATTTACAGCCAACATCGAGCTTACATCGTTGGAGATCAACTAGAGCTCATAAAAAGTAGCTATGATCTGCACAAAGCTATTAAGGCTGCAAAACAGCAATATAGGGACAAGACTGAGTCAAGATTCACAATGAATAGCACATTTGACTTGTGGTGAGGGTTGCATACCATCACAGACTTCAAAGCCAAACATTGTGGTGCCGCTAATATCGCGGCTCCTCTCCCAGATGAGCTCAATCGCTTTTACGCTCAGTTCGATGTCGCTAACTCTGAGCCTCCGAGGAAAGCCACCGCTGCAACGTGCAACCTGGTCATCTCCAAGGCTGAGGTATGCAGATGTTTCCAACGAGTGGACAGTGGCAAGGCTGCGGGACCAGACGGCATCCCAGGGCGAGTACTCAGGATGTGCGCAGCACAACTGGCAGGTGTGTTAATCTCTCCCTCTCCCAGTGAAGAGTGCCCTCCTGCTTCAAAACATCCACCATTGTCCCTGTACCTAACAGGTCCAAGGTAACATGCCGGAACGACTGGCATCCTGTGGCACACACATCAATAAAACCATTGAAACCATAGAAACTACAGCACAGAAACAGGCCCTTTGGCCCTTCTTGGCTGTGCCGAACCACTTTCTGCCTAGTCCACTGACCTGCACATGAACCATATCCCCCCATACACCTCCCATCCATGTATCTGTCCAATTTATTCTTCAATGTTAAAAAAGAACCCGCATTTACCACCTCGTCTGGCAGCTCATTCCATACTCCCACCACTCTCGGTATGAAGAAGCTCCTCCTAATGTTCCCTTTAAACTTTTCCCCCCTCACCCTTAACCCATGTCCTCTGGTTTTTTTCTCCCCTTGCCTCAGTGGAAAAAGCCTGCTTGCATTCACTCTATCTATACCCATCATAATTTTATATACCTCTATCAAATCTCCCCTCATTCTTCTATGCTCCAGGGAATAAAGTCCTAACCTATTCAACCTTTCTCTGTAACTGAGTTTCTCAAGTCCCGGCAACATCCTTGTAAACCTTCTCTGCACTCTATCAACCTTATTTATATCCTTCCTGTAATTTGGTGACCAAAACTGAACACAATACTCCAGATTCGGCCTCACCAATGCCTGAAACAACCTCATCATAACATTCCAACTCTTATACTCAATACTTCGATTAATAAAGGCCAATGTACCAAAAGCTCTCTTTACGACCCTATCTACCTGTGACGACACTTTTAGGGAATTTTGAATCTGTATTCCCAGATCCCTCTGTTCCACTGCACTCCTCAGTGCCTTACCATTAACCCTGTATGTTCTACCTTGGTTTGTCCTTCCAACGTGCAATACCTCACACTAGTCTGTATTAAACTCCATCTGCCATTTTTAAGCCAATTTTTCCAGCTGGTCCAAGTCCCTCTGCAGGGTCTGAAAAGCTTCCTCACTGTCTACTACACCTCTAATCTTTGTATCATCAGCAAACTTGCTGATCCAATTTACCACATTATCATCCCGATCATTGATATAGATGACAAATAACAATGGACCCAGCATGGATCCCTGTGGCACACCACTAGTCACAGGCCTCCACTCAGAGAAGCAATTCTCTACCACCACTCTCTGGCTTCTTCCATCGAGCCAATGTCTAATCCAATTTACCACCTCTCCATGTATACCTAGCAACTGAATTTTCCTAACTAACCTCCCATGCGGGACCTTGTCAAAAGCCTTACTGAAGTCCATGTAGACAATATCCACTGCCTTCCCTTCATCCACATTTCTGGTAACCTCCTCAAAAAACTCCAACAGATTGGTCAAACATGACCTACCACGCACAAAGCCATGTTGACTCTCCCTAATAAGCCCCTGTCTATCCAAATGCTTGTAGATTCTGTCTCTTAGTACTCCCTCCAATAACTTACCTACTACTGACGTTAAACTCACCGGCCTATAATTTCCTGGATTACTTTTCGATCCTTTTTTAAACAACGGAAAAACATGAGCCACTCTCCAATCCTCCGGCACCTCACCTGTAGACAGCGACATTTTAAATATTTCTGCCAGGGCCCCCGCAATTTCAACACTAGTCTCCTTCAAGGTCCGAGGGAACATACTGTCAGGTCCCGGGGATTTATCCACTTTAATTTTCCTCAAGACAGCAAGCACCTCCTCCTTTTCAATCTGTACAGTTTCCATGGTCTCACTACTTGATTCCCTCAATTCCATAGATTTCATGCCAGCTTCCTTAGTAAATACAGACGCAAAAAACCTATTTAAGATCTGCCCCATTTCCTTTGGTTCCGTACAAAGCCGACCACTCTGATCTTCAAGAGGACCAATTTTATCCCTTACAATCCTTTTGCTCTTAATATACTTGTAAAAGTTCTTTGGATTATCCTTCACTTTGACTGCCAAGCCAACCTCATGTCTTCTTTTTGCCCTCCTGATTTCTTTCTTAAGTATTTTCTTGCACTTCTTATACTCCTCAAGCACCTGATTTACCCCCTGTTTCCTATACATTTCATACAACTCCCTCTTTTTCTTTATCAAAGTTGCAATATCCCTTGAGAACCAAGGTTCCTTATTCCTATTCAATTTGCCTTTAATCCTGACAGGAACATACAAACTCTGCACTCTCAAAATTTCCCCTTTGAAGGCTTCCCACCTACCAATCACATCTTTGCCAGAGAACAACCTGTCCCAATCCACGCTTTTTAGATCCTTTCTCATTTCTTCAAATTTGGCCTTCTTCCAGTTAAGAACCTCAACCCTAGGACCAGATCTATCCTTGTCCATGATCAAATTGAAACTAGTGGTGTTATGATCACTGGAACCAAAGTGCTCCCCTACACAGACTTCTGTCACTTGCCCTAATTCGTTACCTAACAGGAGATCCAATATTGCATCCCCTCTAGTTGGACCCTCTATATATTGATTTAGAAAACTTTCCTGAACACATTTTACAAACTCTAAACCATCTAGACCCCTAACAATATGGGAGTCCCAATCAATGTATGGAAAATTAAAATCCCCTACCACCACAAATTTATGTTTCCTGTAGTTGCCTGCTATCTCTCTGCAGATTTGCTCTTCCAAGTCTCGTTGACTATTGGGTGGTCTGTAATACAATCCCACTAATGTGGCCATACCTTTCCTGTTTCTCAGCTCCACCCATAAGGACTCAGTAGACAAGCCCTCTAATCTGTCCTGCCTGAGCACTGCTGTAATATTTTCCCTAACAAGCAATGCTACTCCCCCACCTTTCATTCCTCTGCCTCGATCACATCTGAAACATCGGAACCCTGGAATATTAAGCTGCCAGTCCTGCCCCTCCTGTAGCCACGTTTCACTAATTGCTACAACATCATAATTCCATGTGTCAATCCACGCCCTCAACTCATCCGCCTTCCCCGCAATACTCGTAGCATTGAAATATATACACCTCAGAAGATTTTTACCACCACTCACAGCCTTTCTATCAGCGGATTTGCTTAAACTTTCAACACATTTATTTTCACCCCAGCCACACTGTCAGCTCTGGCACTCTGGTTCCCATCCCCCTGCAAATCTAGTTTAAAGCCTCCCCAATAGCACTAACAAACCTCCCTGAAAGGATATTGGTCCCCCTGTGGATCAAGTGTAACCCGTCTCTCTTGTACAGGTCCCACCTACCCCAGAAGAGGTCCCAATTATCCTGAAATCTGAAACCCTGCCCCCTACACCAGTTCATCAGCCACTTGTTCCTCCTCCAGAGCATCCTATTCCTACCCTCACTGGCACCTAGCACAGGTAGCAATCCTGAGATTACCACCCTCGAGGTCCTGCTTTTCAACTTCCTACCAAGCTCTCTACACTCACTCTCCAAGACCTCCTCACTCTTCCTTGCTATGTCATTGGTACCGATGTGCACCACGACATCTGGCTGGTCACCCTCCCACTTCAGAATGTCATGCAATTGATCAGAGACATCCTTGACCCTGGCACCTGGGAGGCAACAAACCATCCTGGATTCTCTGTCACGACCACAGAACCTCCTATCTGCACCTCTAACTATCAAGTCCCCTATCACTACCACTCTCCTCTTTCTCCCCGCTCCCTTCTGCACTGCAGAGGCAGTCTCGGTGCCAGAGATCCGGCTACTGCAGCTAGTCCCAGGTAAGTCATCCCCCCCAACAGTATCCAATGGGGTATACTTTTTGCTGAGGGGAATGGCCACAGGGGAACCCTGCTCTGCCTGCCCTTTCCCCTTCCCTCGCCTGACAGTGACCCAATTTCCTGTGCTTTGCTCCTTTGGCGTAACTACTTCCCTGTAGCTACGATCTATAATCTCCTCATTCTCCCGAATGATCCGCAGGTCATCCAGCTCCTGCTCCAGTTCCCTAACGCGGTTTGTCAGGAGCTGCAGCTGGATGCACTTCCTGCAGGTGTCGTTGTCAGGGACACTGGAGGGCTCCCTGACTTCCCACATCCTGCAAGAGGAGCATTCCAACATCCTGCCTGGCATTCTCTCTACGCTAGACAATCTGAACAAAAAACTTACCAGAACCTACCCTGACCTCTGCCTGTTCTCGCCGAAGCCTTTTTGAGCCAAAGCCGCCCCACTCTGACTCAGTCCACTCCGACGATGGCCGCGACAACGATGGCCGCTGTATATGGTGGTCTGCTTTTAAACCTTGGCGCGCTACGTCACATGCCTGCGCAGTGCAGACCCTTTTCCCCGAGCAGTGTTTAAAAAAAAAACGACTTTTTCGACCCGAATTCTTCCGCTCACTTCTTCAGCTACTTGCTTCGACAGAAACAAGAACAGTTGAAATTTGTAATAATAAGCAAATACTTTGAGAGGCTGGTCAAGGATTACATCTGCAGCTTGCTACCACCCACACTGGACCCCCTACAATTCACCCACTGACACAACCGATCGACAGACGACACAATAGCCACGGCTCTACATACTGTCCTTACAGATCTGGAGAAGAAGGATGCTTATGTGAGAAAGCTGTTCTTGTACTGCAGTTTAGCATTAGTCAAGTCAAGTTTATTGTCACTTCGACCATAAGCTGCTGGTACAGTACACAGTAAAAACGAAACAGCATTCCTCCAGGACCATGGTGCTACATGAAACAACACAAAACTGCACTGGACTATGTGAGACAGCACAAGGCTATACTAGGCTACGTAAAACAACATAAAAATTGCACAAGCACCATAGTCCCATCCAGGCTCGACAAGAAGCTCAGAGACCTCAGCCTTCACCCTACGTGGTGCAGCTGGATCCTGGACTTCCTGTCAGATCGCCAGCAGGCTGTAACAGTGGGCTCCCTCACCTCCACCCCTCTAACTCTCAATACAGGAGCCCCTCAGGGCTGCATACGGAGTTCTCTCCTTTACTCACTGTATATTCATGACTGTGTTGCCACCCACAGCCCCAATCTGCTAATTAAATTTGCCGACGACACTACATTGATTGGTCTAATCTCAAACAATAACAAGGTGGCCTATAGGGAAGAAGTCATCTCTCTGACACATTGGTGTCAAGAAAACAACCGTCCTTAATGCCGCAAAAACAAAGGAGCTGGTTGTGGATTACAGGAGGAATGGAGATGGCCTGACCCCTACTGACATCAGTGGATCTGGGATTGAGAGAGTAAACAACTTCTAGTTCCTTGGCATCCACATCACTGAGGACTTCACGTGGTCTCTATACACCAGCTGTGTGGAGAACAAGGCACAACGGCACCTCTTTCACGTCAGATGGTTGAGGAAGTTTGTAATGGGCCCCTAAATCCTAAGAACTTTCTACAGGGGCACAATTGACAGCATCCTGACTGGCTGCATCACTGTCTGGTATGGGAACTGTACCTCCCTTAATCACAGGACTCTGTAGAGAGTGGTGCGGACAGCCCAGCGTATCTGTAGTTGTGAACTTCCCAAGATTCAGGACATCTACAAGGACATGTATGTAAAAAGGGCCCGAAGGATCATTGGGGACCCAAGTTATCCCAACCACACTCTATTCCAGCTGCTACCATCCAGGAAACAGTACTGCAGCTTAAAAGCCAGGACCAACAGGCTCCGGGACAGCTTCTTCCACCAGGCCATCAGACTGATGAACTCACGCTGACTTGAGTCTACTCTATATTACATTGACTGTTCTATTTATTATAAATTACTATGATTGCACATTGCACATTTAGATGGAGACGTAATGGAAAGATTTTTACTCCTCACGTATGTGAAGGATTTAAGAAATAAAGTCAATTCAATTCATAATATCCACTCACATTCACTTGATATTTGATAGGCTTCAATGAGATCCTCTCTCAGGCTTCCAGACTCTGGCAAGTGGAAACCCAGAGTCACCCAACACTTCCTTTCATATATTTTTATGTGAGTAGGTAATGGTCTGGTCAGGTCTTCACAGCAGAAGTGCACTGGGACCTGAGAAGCATGTTGAAGGCCAAGTTTTGCTCATGTATCTTCATATCATTGTACATCACTCAGTGTTAACTTTATTCACTGATCCAATGAAGATCTTAAGGACTTTTAAACTAGTGATTGTGTTCTATAAGTAAAAGTTTTTCGAGGAGCAAAGCAGACGGATGACATCTCAAAATCAGGAACTGCTTCCCAGAAACTAAGAAACAATAATGACTGACTGAGGACAGGAGGTAGAGGCTACACACCGATAACAATGGGCAGCACAGTGGTTAGCACAAAGCTTCACAGCAACAGCAAACTGGGTTCGAATCGTGCAACTACATGTAAAGAGCTTGTATGTTCTCTCTGTGACCACATGCGATTCCCCTGGGTGCTCCCATTTCCACTCACATTCCAAAGATGTATTGGTTGGTATGTTTATTACTCATTGTAAATTTTCACGTAATTAGGCAAGGGTTAAATAGTCATAGTCATACTTTGTTGATCCCGGGGGAAATTGGTTTTCGTTACAGTTGCACCATAACTAATTAAATAGTAATAAAACCATAAATAGTTAAATAGTAATATGTAAATTATGCCAGGAAATTATGAAATAAGTCCAGGACCAGCCTATTGGCTCAGGGTGTCTGACCCTCCAAGGGAGGAGTTGTAAAGTTTGATGGCCACAGGCAGGAATGACTTCCTATGACGCTTTGTGCTGCATCTCGGTGGAATGAGTCTCTGGCTGAATGTACTCCTGTGCTCCTGTGGCGATAGCCAAAATTGCAGTAGGTCCAAGTTCCTGCTGAGGCAATTCAGTCTAGTCAGGATCAACATCTCAAAGCATTTCATTACTGTAGATGTGAGTGCTACTAGGTGATAGCCATTAATGTAGTTCACATTATTCTTCTTAGGCACTGGTATAATTGTTGCCAGTTAGCCTGACCTCAGCGGTTGGGAAGATGTTAGAGTCATTTGTTAAGCATGAGGTGGTGGAGTACTTGGTAACACAGGACAAGATAATACAAAGTCAGCGTGGTTTCCTTCAGGAAAAATCCTGCCTATCGAACCTGTTGGAATTCTTTGAGGAAATTACAAGTAGGATAGATAAAGGGGATAGAGTGGATGTTGTATATTTGGACTTTCAGAAGGCCTTTGACAAGGTGCCACACATGAGGTTGCTTACCAAGTTAAGAGCCCATGGTATTACAGGAAAGTTACTATCATGGTTAGAGCATTGGCTGATTGGTAGGAGGCAGCGAGTGGGAATAAAAGGATCCTTTTCTGGTTGGCTGCCAGTGACTAGTAGTGTTCCGCAGGGGTTGGTGTTGGGACCACTTCTTTTTATGTTGTATATAAATGATTTAGGTGATGGAATAATGGCTTTGTTGCCAAATTTGCGGATGATACGAAGATTGATGGAGGGGCAGGTAGTGTTGAGGAAACAGGTAGGCTGCAGAAGGACTTGGACAGATTAGGAGAATGGGCAAGAAAGTGGCAAATGAAATACAATGTTGGAAAATGCATGGTCATACACTTTGGTAGTAGAAATAAATGTACAGACTATCTTTAAAACGGGGAGAAAATCCAAAAATCTGAGATGCAAAGGGACTTGTGAGCCCTTGTGCAGAATACCCTAAAGCTTAAATTTCAGTTTAATTTGTTGGTGAGGAAGGGAAATGCCAAGTTACCATTCATTTCAAGAGGTCAAGAATACAAGAGCAAGGATGTGTTGCTGAGGCTTTATAAGGCACTGGTGAGGCCTTACCTTGAGTATTGTGAACAGTTTCGGGCCCCTCATCTTAGAAAAGATGTGCTGGCATTGGAGAGGGTCCAGAGGAGGTTCACAAGGATGATTCCAGGAATGAAAGGGTTATCATACGAGGAACGTTAGATGGCTCTGGGTCTGTACTCACTGAAATTCAGAAGGACAAGAGGGGGATCTTATTGAAAGGCCTAACCAGAGTAGATATGGAAAGGATGTTTCCCATGGTGGGAGAGTCTAGATGGGCATCATTTCAAAACAGATGAAGAGAAATTTCTTTAGCCAAAGGGTGGTGAATTTGTGGAATTTATTGCCACGTGCAGCTGTGGAGGCCAAGTAGTTGGGCCTATTTAAGGCAGAGATTGATAGGTTCTTGATCGGACATGGAATCAAAGGTTATGAGGTGAGGGCCTTGAAATGGGGTTGAAGAGGAGGGGAAAAAAAGGATCAGCGAAGCAGACGCGATGGGCCAGATGGCCTAATTGTGCTCCTATGTCTTATGGTCTTATGGAAGGCAGAGGATACACATGGAAAGCGGAGTATAACACAGAAAGTAGAAAATGCACAGTAAGAGAAGAGGATCCACACTGAAAGCTGAGAATACACACTAACTGCTGAGGGTACAGACTGAAAGCAGAGAATACGTAATAAATACAAAAGATACACACAAAATGCAGAGGATACTCACTGAGCACAGAGGATACATACTGTAAGCATAGGATACACTCTCAAAGTATGGATACACACTAGGAGCAGAGGATATAAGGGGAAAACAGATGATGCACTCTAACAGCAGAGGATACACACTAAATGCAGAGGATACGCACAAAAAGCAGAGGACACACATTAAATACAGAGGACACACAGTGAAAACAAGGGCACACATTGAAAGCAGAGGATACACACCAACTACCAAGGACACACACTGAATGCAGTCTCTATATAATGTACGAATGGGATACACACTGAATGTTGAGAATACACACTGAAAGCAGAAAATGCAAAGAAAAAGAAGAGGATACACATTGAATGCCAAGAATTCACACTAAATGTAGAGGATACACACAAATAGAAGAGGATACACTCTGAAGGAACAGGACACATTGTAAGCAAAGGATAAATTCTATCGGCATAAGGTACGCACTAAATGCAGAGGACATACTCTGAAAGCATAGGATACACACAGAAGGGAGGGGATATATACTAAATGCAGAGGGTACACACTGAAAGTAGAGGATACGCACTGAAATAAGAATATACACTCGTAATGCACTCGTTATTTATAAATAGATTAATAGATAAATCTGGTGTAAACAAATCATAAAGTCCCCCACCATCCAAGACATGAGCTCTTTGCATTACTACCCTCACTGAGGAGCTACTGGAGCCAGAAGACTGATGGCAGAAGGGAAGATAGCCCTTCCATAATGCATATGGAGAAGAGCTTCTGCCCCTCTGCCATCATATTCTGAATGATCCATGAACTCATATTCACTACCTCACTATTCCTCTTTTGGAATATTTTTGTAACTTACCGTCATCCTTATGTATTACAATGTACTCCTGAAACAAAGCCAAAAAAATTCACAAGCTATGTCAGTGATAATAAACCTGAATTTTATTCTGAGTGACAGCACAAAATTAGCTATTTGAATTTGCCATTATTGACACAATAGGCCAATGGCCTCCTTATCTATTGGGTCATTCGAGGACTCTTACTGTTCATTACATTGCTGGTGTTTAGCGCAGCAATGAAGGGCCCTCATCTCTCTCTGTCCTTGGCCATCTTCTCTATTGTGCCCTCTATTTTGTGCTTCTCTATTTTTCCTCTCTGCTATGGCATCAAGTTGTCTTTGGTCTCCCACGTTTCCTCTGCCCTTCAGGTCTCCAATGAAGTGCGGTCTCGATGATAGAGTTGGCCTCTCCTCTCATCACGTGCCCAATTAATCCCCATGACGATTGTGGCCATGTCCTTTTGGTCGACACCGAAGGAGTAGGATGTGGTTGGAGGTCCTTCTTTGCCACCGCGCGCGGCCTCTCCAGTGACTGATACCTGTTATCTGTCAAGTAGGGGACTGTGCACAATTCTGATTTGATGGAGACGGACGTAAGAGTACGGAGGAACATCTGGAAAACTTCTGAAATGCCCACATTGCTGCCGCTGCTACTGTGTGGTAACCGGAATCTCCGGAGCAGAAGGCCCCGAAATCCTCGTCTTTGCGTGTTTCAGCGGCCGGGGCGAGGTCAAAGCGCTCGGCAGAGGATGGCACTCGGGAGGCTGTATTGGAGCGGCTGGTTGGAGGCTCGAAGTTTTCGGACGGATGGACTCAGTGTCGGCTGTGGTCAGCTGCTTCCAAGGCATCGGCGAGTTGACGGTTTCTGGAGGTTTATGGCAGAGAGTTTCTCCCTTTTGCCGCCTGCTATCGGGGACTCAGGAGTTGATCAACTCGGGGACTTTGAGACTATTTTTACCGTGCCCATGCTTCATCAAATTATGCTATTGCTTTGCACTGCTGTAACTATATGTTATAATTATGTGGTTCTGTCAGTGTTAGTTTTTGGTTTGTCCTGTTTTCTGTGATATCACTCTGGAGAAACATTGTAACATTTCTTAATGCACGTATGCATTTCTAAATGACAATAAAAGAGGACTGAGTGTTCTCATAATCTAAATACAGAGGATCTTCTGGAGTCTCATGGTGTGGAATGATGACAGTGATTGATTGGACCATCGAATGGTTGGACAGTGGTGCACATGCAGCTGAAGCCTTCCCAGGTCTGTAGTGGAGCTTAAAAAAGCAGCCAGATTTCAGTGGGAGTCTTTGATTGAACAGTGGTACATACGTAGGAGAAGTGTTCCTATACAGGTTGAGACTGGAGCTTGGGAAACCCAGTTTCCATAGAAGAGAGGTACTGTCTAACAGAGCGGTTATCGTGGAAGTGGTCTGATTCAGAATGGTAAGGCTTTGGCTCAACAGGCTTCAGTGAAAACAGGCAGAGGTGAGGTAATTAGGCATGTTTATTTCTTATTTAACTCTTGAACGAATGTCTAAAGGACCAGTGTTCTGTGTGTCAGATGTGGGATGCCCAGGAGACTTGCAGACTCCCCATTGGCCATATTGCGCCAGGTGCATCGAGATGCAGCTCCTTAGAGACTGTTAGGGAACTGGAGCTGCAGCTCGATGACCTTCGGCTTGTTAGGGAGAGTGAGGCAGTGATAGATAGGAACTACAGGGAGGTAGTCACCCCGAGGCTACAGGAGACAGATAAATGGGTAACAGTTAACAGATGGAAGGAGAAACATCAGAGAGTGGAGAGCACTCCTGTGGTCATCCCTCTCAACAATAAGTACTCCATTTTAAGTACTGTTGATGGACGACCTACCTGGGGGGAGAAACAGCGGTCATGCCTCTGGCACCGAGTCTGGCCCTGTGGCTCAGAAGGGTAGGGAACAGAAGAGGATAGCAGCAGTAATAAAGGGACTCTGTAGTCAGAGGGACAGATAGGGGAATCTGTGGACATGAAAAAGAAACACAGATGGCAGTTTGCCTCCCAGATGCCAGGGTCCAAAATGTTTCTGAACGCAACCACAATATCCTAAAAAGAGAGGGTGAGTAGCCAGAAGTCGTGGTACATATTGGTATCAATGACATAGGTAGAAGATGGAAGGAGGTCCTGAAAAAAGAATACATGGAGATAGGAAGGAAGCTGAGAAGCAGGACCTCAAGGGTAGTGATCTCGGGATTGCTGCCTGTGCCACACGACGGTGAGGATAGGAATAGAATGAGGTGGCAGATAAATGTGTGGCTGAAGAATTGGAGGAAGTGGCAGGGATTCAGATTTCTGGATCATTGTGACATCTTCTAGGGCAGGTGGGACCTGTACAAAAGGGACAAGGCACACTTGAATCCGATGGGGACTAATATTCCTGCAGGCAGGTTTGTTAGAACGGTTGGGAGTGATTTAAATTAATATGTCAGGGTGATGGGAACCAGTATGACAGAGCTGAGGATGAGCCAGCAGGTTTACAAGTAGATGATGGATGTAATGTGAATGTAAGGAAGGACAAGCCAATGACTGGGTACAAATGCAGACAGAGCAAAGAGTTAAATTGTACCACGGAGGCAAAAGGTAGAAGAATGCAGACTGAAGGTGCTGTATTTAAATGCACATAGAATTCAGAATAAGGTGGCTGAACTTTTGGCACAATTAGAGATTGGTCAGTGTAACGTGCTGGGCATCATTGAGTTGTGGCTGAAAGAAGTTCATTATTGGGACTTTAACGTCAAAGGATATACTTTGTATCGAAAGGGCAGACAGAAAGGCAGAGGCGGTGGTGTGTTTCTGTTGATAAGAGATGGAATTACATCCTTAGAAAGAGGTGACATAGGGTCAATCAGTACTGAGCCTTTGTGGGTGGAGTTAAGAAACTGCAAGTGTGAAAAAACCATTATGGAAATCAGATGTAGGCCTGCAACTAGTAGCCAAGATGTATGGTTGAGATTGAAAAGAGAGCTGGAAAGGGCATATATTAAGGGTAATGTCACAATTATGATGGGGGACCTCAATATGAAAGGGGATTGGGCAATCCAGGTTGCTGTTGGATCGCAAGAGAGGATATTTTTTCAATGCGCTTGAGATGGCTTTTCAGAACAACACGTGCATGAGCCAATGACATTGGTAAATGACAGCTTGACAAGATCATCCTCTGTCATGTGCCAGTGTTCCGATCCGTACAAGAGTGTGGACAGAACATAGGTCTGATATTGCTTCACTTGGGTGTGGACACTGTATTTGGTTGATTCTCATAGGTTGCTCATTGACCTGAAGATGTTTCTAGCTTTGCTGAGTCTACACTGGATGTCATCCTTGTTCCCACCATCCTGCTGAATCTTGCTGCCCAGGCAGGTGAATCTGCCAGTGCTGGGTAAGTCGATACCATATGCCTTAATGGGAGGAGGAGAGTCTACTTGGATCTCCTGGTTTCAGTTTTGCTCTGGCTGCCTCAGATTCCAATCTGTCCACCAAAGGTACAGAGGCCAAGATTCTATGGTGCCTATTTTCATATCACACAGTTTTTCTTTACATTATCCTACATTATCATCTAAGGTGCTAATTATATTTATCTGGTCTTTCTCAAGAGATACAGAGTAAAAAAGCTTATTCCCAATTGAAATCAATAACTGATTCTCAGCCACCTGTTAATAATGGTGGAATTTGGCAAGGAAGAATTTCTTTACAGTGATGTTTGTAGATAAGGTAAACTGGATGGGTAATTTAAGTCATTTTGTTATGTACAGACAGAATTAATGACAGTCACAGAAAAGTCTTTTCACTCTATGTATTTTTCACTGGAGAGCAAAGCATACATCAGATTGAAGTTCACTTATTA
Organism: Mobula hypostoma; assembly: GCF_963921235.1. Taxonomy (NCBI): domain Eukaryota; kingdom Metazoa; phylum Chordata; class Chondrichthyes; order Myliobatiformes; family Myliobatidae; genus Mobula; species Mobula hypostoma. The sequence goes on from NC_086098.1 coordinate 2,634,425, forward strand.
TCTACTCTCAGTAGCCACTTGGTGAATTACCACCTGTACCTTACAAAGTGGCCACTGAGTATACGTTGATTGTTTTCTGCTGCTATAGCCCATCCACTTCGAGGTTCAACGTGCTGTGCGCCACTGCTGTAACTTCTTTGAGCTACTGTCACCTTCCTACCAGTTTAAATCAGTCTGGCCATTCTCCTCCGACCTCTCTCATTAACAAGGCATTTTCACCCACAGAACTGCCGCTCACTGGATGTTATTTTTTGTTTTTTGCACCATTCCCTATAAACTCCTGAGACTACTGTTCATGAAAATTCCAGGAGATCAACAATACCTGAAATATTCAAACCATTCCGTCTGGCACCAACAGTCATTCCACGGTCAAAGTCACTTTGATTACTTTTCTTCCCCATTCTGATGTTGTGTTTGAACAGAACTGAACCTCTTGACCATGTCTACATGTTTTTATGCATTGAGTTGCTGACCCATGATTGGCTGATTAGCTGTTTGCATTTACGAGCAGGTGTACCTAGTAAAGTGGCCACTGAGTGCATCCAATGAAACTGTAATCCTGAATTATTTCTCCTGCTTCAGAATGTTTTTCCTTCTAATTTGATGACATTAGCTGCAAGTTGCCTACTTTAACATCAGCACAGTATGGTAGAGTAATGTATTACAATGCTAGTGAACTTGGTTCAATTCCTGCTGCTGATTGTAAGGAGTCTGTAAGTTCTTCCTATGAGCACATGGATGCTCTGGTTCCCTCCTCAATCCCAAGGATGTAGGAGTTAGGGTTCGTAAATTGCAGGCATGCTATGTTGGTCATCCTTGCAGGCTGTCCCTAGCACATCCTCTGTGTTGGTCGTTGATGCAAACGACTCATGTCTCTATTTGCTTTGATATGCTACATTAAAAATAATCTTAAAATCCTTAAAAAATTTGAAAAGGAAGATGCAAATCTTTATGAATATGTTTGAAACATTTGCAATTTCACCAAAGCATGAAGGACCTATCAGCATTTTTTTGTTCATTGATTATGGAGTATTCTCTCACCAAAGTGTGTGATATCTGTGCAGTTATCCACCTTAAGAGCTTTTTTAAGATTTGCTGTCATTTGACTAAGCATCCTCCTGGGTTAGAAGTCCAGCATCTGCAACACATCAGCTGAGCCCTCAGGTCTCCTTTCTAATTATACTTAAAATTAATTCACAATGTCCTATAGTCATCATCATAATTTATTCAAATTATCCATACACTACATTGGTTGAGGTCATCTGCTCTAAACTCACTTTCTCATTGCAATTCGATGCCCTTGAAAATGCATTCCAACACAGTTTAATTGAAATTGGCTGTAAGATAGGGAGAAGGTGGCTTGTTCCTTGTCAGCAAACTCCTTTGGCTCTTTCATATCTCATCGTAGAAAGAGATTTTTGATTCATATGCCTCCTTCATATCTCATATTTACCATAACTAGGGGCCGTGGACAATTCTGATTCAATGGAGAACGGACGTGAAAGCACAGAGGAACATCTGGAGAAATTTCTGAAACGCCCATCCACTGTGTGGTCGGGAATTTTTCGGAGGGCAGGCCTCAAAATCCCCAGCCTTGCCTGCTTTTGGCGACTGAGAAGGAGGTCGAATTGTTCAGACAAAGATGGCGCACAGTACTCGGTGTCGGAGAGCTGATCAGAGCTCGAAGTTTTTGGATGACTCAGAGTCGGCCCGTGGTCGGGTATGGCAGGGAGAGTTTTTCTTCCTTCTCCTGTCTGTGTGAGATGTGGGACATTTGAGAAACTTTGAACTTTTACTGTGCTCACAGACTTCTTCATCAGGTTATGGTATTGTTGCACTGTTGTAACTATGTGTTATAATTATGTGGTTTTGTCAGTTTTTTCAATCTTGGTCTGTCCTGTGTTTTGTGATATCACACCGGAGGAAATATTGTATCATTTCTTATTGCATGCATTACTAAATGACAATAAAAGGGACTAAGTGTTGTCATAATCTAAAATGTAAAAAACTACTTGAAAACGATGACAGACTGAGTTCAACTGTTGAAATGTGAATTGACTCACCCCTGTCTGTACCAAGAATGAGGACATTCTATATTCAGACCATGGACCGTTCCACCACATAAAAAAGCAGATATTATTGTGAACATGAGAAATATTGCAGATGCTAGAAATCTAGAACAACACCCACAAAATGCTGGAGGAACTCAGCAGGTCAGGCAGCATCAATGGACGGGAATAAATAGTTGATGTTTCGGGCTGAGACCCTTCGTTAGGACTCAATGAAATCCAGATTAGAATCATGAAGTCCAGATTAGATTGCTGTATTAGTCACAGAGTCATAGAACATGATGGCCCTTCAGCCCATCTTGCATATGCAAAACTGTTATTCTGCCTGGTATCATCGATCCTCACATGGGCCATAGTCCTCCATACTACTCCTATCTATGCAGTTATCCAAACTTCTCTTAAATGTTGCAATCAACCCCACCTTTACCACTTCCACTCCAGCTTCCTCCATCCACATTCTTACCACTCTCTGAGTGAGGGTGTTCTCCCTAAAGTTCCTTAAACTTTTTACTTTCACCCATAATGTATGATGTCTAGCTCTAGTCTCACCCAACCTCAGTAGAAAAAGCCAGCTTGCATTTACCCTATCTATACCCCTCATAATTTTGTATACCTCCATCAAATCTCCCCTCAGTCTCATCTGCTCCAGAAAAGAAAGTTCTAACCTATTCAACCTTTCCCTATAATTCAGGCCCGCAGGTCCTGGTAACATCAACTTTATTGATATCTTTCCTGTAGATTGGAGACAAGATCTGCACACAATAGCAATACACCAAATTGCAAACAATTATATCCATAGTAAACAACAGGAATTCTGCAGATGCTGGAAATTCAAGCAACACACATCAAAGTTGCTGGTGAACGCAGCAGGCCAGGCAGCATCTATAGGAAGAGGCGCAGTTGACGTTTCAGGCCGAGACCCTTCGTCAGGACTAACTGAAGGAAGAGTGAGTAAGGGATTTGAAAGCTGGAGGGGGAGGGGGAGATGCAAAATCAAATCCCTTACTCACTCTTCCTTCAGTTAGTCCTGACGAAGGGTCTCGGCCTGAAACGTCGACTGCGCCTCTTCCTATAGATGCTGCCTGGCCTGCTGCGTTCACCAGCAACTTTGATATCCATAGTAATTTAGATTTGTTCCTATCCCACCGCTAAGTACTTGCATCTCAGATATCACAACCTCTGAGGAATATTTACATGATGTACCCAAACGTGAGCTCAGGATTTCAGGAAACAACTCAGTTGAACCACATGAATCAGCATTAGGCTTAATATCACCGGCACACGTTGTGAAATTTGTTAACTTTGTGGCAGCAGTACAATGCAATGCATGATAATATAGAAAAAAACTGAATTACAGTAAATATATATATATATTATATACATATCTGTATGCATATTAAATAATAATTACATTAAATAATTAGTACAAAAGTGGCAGAGGGGATTCACTGAGTTTTTGTCTTTAGGCTTTTGTTCCACTTTCCTAGTGGTAGGAATGAGAAGAGGGCATATCCAGATTGATGGGGTTTTGATGATGGATGCCACCTTTCTGAGGCACCTGAAGATGTCCTGGATTCTACAGAGGCTAGTTCTCATGATGGAGTTAACTCAGTTTACAACTCGCTGCAGCTGACTTTGATTCTGTGCAGTAGCCCCATCCCCACCCCCCACAATACCAGCCGGTGATGCAGCTGGTCAGAATGCTCTCCATTGTACACATGTAGAGATTTGCAAGTGTTTCAGGTGGGCTATGTCACCTGCCTAACTTTGGATCATATTTCCATCTTGTAATATTCAAGATCAAGATTCAAGCACATTTATTATTGAAGAATGTGTAAATTATACACCAGTCTGCTTACCGGAGGCCACAAAGCAAGAAACCCAAATAACCCATTTTTAAAAAAATCTAAAATCCACTGTGCAGAGAAAGAGAGAGAAAACTTAGCACATCATGCAAACATTCAAATAAAGCCGACAGCAACCTGAACACAGAATGAGCCCCAGATCCATTCCTGGAGTGCCGGAGCAGGCCCAAACCGGGACTCAGACACCAGTTCATCACTCCAGTAGGGCAGAAGGCAGAGCAGCTGGATCCGTTCACAGCCTCAGCACCATGGCGAAAGGAATAGATAAATATGGGACAGCATGCAAGATCAACCCCACTTTTGCCTCCAAAACTGACCCTCGGCTTCCAGTCTGTCTGGGCCAACCTTTACATTGTCCAAGCACCGAGTGGTGCCATGCTCCAGGACCTGGATCCAGGTGCCCAAAGCTGTTCTTGATCTCACCAAATCAACTCACCACTGGGAGCAATCCAACCTCACACCCGGTTTAGGTGGATGAGCATCAAAACTCTTCGGCATTGACTCCTTCCAAGTCGTTCACTCCATTTTGGCACTGATGAAAAATCTGTCTAGGAGCCCATCTTGAACACATTGTGCCTTGCAATACCCCAGCATGCTTCATCCTCCAAACCAACCTCCCCTTCACCTGCCTCCTCATTGTCAGTGATGATAGTCCACCACAATTTGCCTCAGAAAAGAGATCATAGGGATATATTCAGTCAAATCTCTTGCCTCATGATTTACCAGTAAGCTGTCACACATCTTCGGTAGCGTCATCTCAAATTGGAAGTATCTGTCAAGGCATCGTCTTTCAGAAATGTGGCTCACTCTCTGATGATGGATACATTGTTTTATCTGCACTCTCAGATGATGGGTATATTGTTCTAATGGCACTCTCAGTTGGCGGTACCTTTCTCAAGCACCACTCTCAGATGATGGGTACGTTGTCCTAATGGTACTCTCAAATGGGGGGTACATTGTTCTAACTGCACTCTCAGATGGTGGTACATTTCTCAAACTGCACTCTCAGATAGTGGGTACATTGTTCTAACTGCACTCTCAGATGGTGGGTACATTGCTTTATCTGCACAATGGAATTCTAATACTTCACCAGATTATCTAATTTTCCAGCAAGTTGGTAACAGTATGCCTTTAGGGCATTACAGGATATATTTTAATATGTTTGCTCTCTTTCCTCTAAACTCCTGAGAATATTGATCTAATTTCTTTGGAGACAATCTAGATTCTCCAGATTCTGGAAATCGCCAGTAACACACACAAAATATTGGAGGAATTCAGAAGGTCAGGCAGCATCTATGGAGGGGAAATGAACAACCAGTCCTGACAAAGTTTCTTAGTCTGTAAAATTAACTGTTTATTTGCCTGAGTTCCTGGTGAGCTCTTCCATAATTTTGTGTCTACTTTTCTAATTTCTTTAGCCATCCATGACAGGAAAACCCTTTTGTTTAACTTCAGGCTGAGAAGGATATGGGCCAAAAGCAGGTAGATGGTACTAGCTCAGAAAGACATCCTATGGGTACGAATGAATAGTGCTGTAGGGACTTCCCATGCTGGACATCTCCATGATTCTATGACGTCAGTCTTCAATATGACATGTGACCAGGGCGAGAATGGCTTTGATGATCCATTGCTAAAAAAATGTAGATTCATTTTAATAGCTCAAATAACTCAGCAATAAAGGAAACACTACAGTCGAACAGTGATACTGTTTGGGTAATCAATAACTAATTTCCAATTTGACTTGTGATCTGCAGATTTGTCCACATTTGCAATTATAATAATGATACATTGATTTTATGCTGCTGTTTTAATGTGCACCCTTCGCAGTGACTCGGGAAAGAGTGAAAGGCAAATGTCTCTCTCTCCTACTCCCAGGAATTGTGACAAGCTGAATGGTCAGAAGCCAATAAATCATTCACAAAATCATGAGTGTCAGGACCGAGATTCAGTTTACAAACAGAAAATCAATTTACAACAGAAGCTTAGAGCGGGACAATGTTCTTAATTACAAGAATGGCTCTTGTGTATTCAGAAAGTTCACAACACACTGGCCCAGGTTTAGTACTCACAACGAGCCTACACTCAGTGGCCACTTTATGAGTTACTCCTGTATCTGTTCATGGTCTTCAGCTGCTGTAGCCCATCCATTTCAAGGTTCAATGTGTTGTGCATTCAGAGATGCTTTCCGGAACACTACTTTTGTAACACATTGTTATTTGCATTTATTTTGCCTTCCTGTCAGCTTGAACCAGTCTGGCTATTCTCCTCTGAATTCTCTTATTAACAAAGCATTTTTGTCCACAAAACTTTTTTTTTGTCTCTTGCATCACTGTCTGTAAACTCCAGAGACTGTTCTATATACAAGTGCCTGGAAATGAGCAGTTTCTGAGATACTCAAACCACCCTGTCTGGCACCAACAATTATTCCACGGTCAAAGTCACTAGAATCACATTTCTTCCCCACTCTGATGTTTGGTCTGAACAACTGATCCTCTTGACCATGTCTGCATGCTTTTATGCATTGAGTTGCTACAACATGTTTGGCTGATTAGATATTTGCATTCACGAGGAAATCTGCAGTGCTGGAAATTCAAGCAACACACACAAAAAATGCTGGTGAACACAACAGGCCCGGCGGCATCAATAGGAAGAGGTACAGTCGACGTTTCAGGCTGGGACCCTTCGTCAGGACTATAGATGCTGCCTGGCCTGCTGCGTTCACCAGCATTTTGTGTGTGTGTTGCTAGGTATTTGCATTAATGAGCAGGTGTACAGGTGTACATAATAAACTGGCCACTAAGTGCATGGTGAATAGCTGAACATATTTTACTTGCTTTCTGGCCAAATCAATCTTGGAGCTGATGGGGAAGTCTTGGATGGTGTATGGCATTATGTGACAAAATTCGGCCAGGTGAACACATGCATCTCATGCATTGCTTTCAAAAAGCATTGCCTAACAGCAAAAGCCTTGTAACCTGCCACATTCTTTTGAGATCTTAGAATATAGAACATATTGCACACAGCACAGTACAGTCCCTTCAGCCCACAATGTTTTGCCAGCCATTGATTCTACCCTAAGATCAATCCGACCATTCCCTCCTACATTGCCTCCATTTTGCCATTACCCATATACTTGTCTAAAAATCAGAATCAGAATCGTGTTTAATATCACCGACACATTGTGAAATTTGTTAACAGCAGCAGCAGTACAGTGCAATACATAATAATAGTTTAGAAAACCTGTGAATTACTGTCAGTATATATATATTATATAAATAGTTAACTTAAGTAAGTAATGCAAAAACAGAAATAAGAAATAGTGAGGTAGTGTTCACGGGTTCAATGCCCATGGCAGAGGGGAAGGAGCTGTTCTGAATTGCTGAGTGTGTGTCTTCAGACTTCTAGATTCCCTTCCTGATGGTAGCAATGAGAAGAGGGCATGATGATAGGGGTTCTTAATGACGGAAGCAATCTTTTTGAGGTTCTGCTCCCTGAGGGTATCTTGGATACTATGGAGGCTGGTACCCATGATGGAGCTGACTAAGTTTACAACTCTGCACAGCTTACTTCATTCTGTGGAGTAGCCCCCCACCCCACCGCCCCCATACCAGCTGGCGATGCTGCCAGTCAGAATGCTCTCCATGAAACATTAATATGCATCGATATGTTGGGGCCCGGTAACGTCCTCAGAGATATTAACACCAAGGAACTTCAAATTCTCCACTCTCTCCACTTCTGATCCCCCTCTAACAGGACCTAATAATTCCTCTCAAATGTTCTTAATGTATCTGCCTCTACCACCCTCCACGTACCCACCACTCTCCATGTAAAAATTTTAACTCTGACATCTGCCCCGCCCGTACTTTCCTCTAATCATCTTAAAATTATGCCCCCTCATTTTAGCTGTCTCCACCCTGGGAAGACGTCATGCTTATTGTCATCTTGTACATTCTATCAAGTTACTTCTCATCCTCCAAAGAGAAAAGCCCTAACTCGCTTAACCTATCCTCATAGAGAAATATTTAATTATTTTTACAGAAAATCAGTATAAATGCGTGCCATATTCCTCAGTTAATACTACGATCAAGAAAATGTGTGGTGGAAATTTCACTCGACTCCTTTGCTCACAGGTTGAGGGAGGGAGCAGTAAGAACCTCGTGCTGGATATGGATCAGGCAAGAGGAGTTGAGCTGGAAGTCAGGAGCAGATGGACAGTGACTTGGCCACCAGTGCTGACCCGCCAACTGGACAGAGTAGTGCTTAAGGGTTGAAAGAGTCTGAGTGAGTGCCCACTCTCACGCCCTAATCCATTCATCAAGGGAAGAGAGGACCAGATGGCCTAGATCTTCAGACAATCTATCTTGGAAGCAGTTTGATGACGACCTTCATTGTATCTTGGAAGCTACATTTGCAGGACCTGTCTACAGGAAAATTGAGTCCCGCACAGCCATTGTGTTCAACTTTACTAAAGTGCAATTTGGCCCAATGGAGAAGAAAGGGGATCTTAAATCATCATGGCAACCAAACAGGAAGGAAAGGGAGGTTCACCACCTGAGATGCAAGACAAAGACCCTGAACGAACAATTCAAAAACAGTTCGCCTGACCAAAAGGAAACTGTCACAGATCTAAGCAGCAAACTGCGGGAACAGCTGGACAGGCTTAGGAGGGAGGAGCAGCTGTGAAAGCGAAGAAGAGCGCAGTTTGTTAAAGACCCATTCGGGTCCACCAGGGCTCCTCTCAGCCAGCGAAAATCTGGCATCCTAGCCAGCTCAAAGCAATAGGTGGCATAATTTCTGCAGGAATCACACAGCAATCCTTGTGGGAATCAGGGACTAGAATTCAATCCAAAAGTCCCCCAACCATGATTCCCAGCAACTGAGCGGAATGCAGCAGAGCCCATGTGGCAGGAGGTCCGGGATATCATCAAGAGAGCAAAGTCATCTGTTATCCCAGAACCAAGTGGTGTACACTATACGGTATATAAGAAATGCCCAAAACTCATAGAAACATAGAAACGTAGAAAACCTGCAGCACAATACAGGCCCTTCAGCCCACAAAGCTGTGCCAAACATGTACTTACTTTAGAAATTACCGAGGGTTACCCATAGCCCTCTATTTTTCTAAGCTCCATGTACCCATCCAGGAGTCTCTTAAAAGACCCTGTTGTATCCACCTCCACCACCGCTGCCAGCAGCCCATTCCACACACTCACCACTCTCTGCGTAAAAAACTTACCCCTGACTTCTCCTCTGTGCCTACCTCCAAGCAACTTAAAACTGTGCCCTCTTGTGCTAGCTATTTCAGCCCTGGGAAAAAGCCTCTGACTATCCTCTCTATCCTATCAATGCCTCTCATCATCTTATACACCTCTATCAGGTCACCTCTCATCCTCCGACGCTCCAAGGAGAAAAGGCCAAGTTCACTCAACCTGTTCTCATAAGGCATGCTCCCCAATCCAGGAAACATCCTTGTAAATCTCCTCTGCATCCTTTCTATGGTTTCCACATCCTTCTGGTAGTGAGGTGACCAGAACTGAGCACAGTACTCCAAGTGGGGTCTGACCAAAGTCCTATATAGCTGCTCTAGAGGTTGTGAAAGATAATGAGGAAGATTTGGATCAAAGGCTCTATCCCACCAAGCTGGAAAATGGCTGAAGGATGCTTTGTTCCCAAGGAACAAGATTCCTCTACAATCACCCAGATTAGGACAATCTCCCTCCTCAGCATGGAGTGCAAGTTATTCTTCTTGGTGCTTGCGAGGTCTGAACTCTTACTTAATGGTGAACCACTGTATCACACGTCCATCCAGAAAGGTGGTGTCCTGGGTTTTTCTCGGTGCCTTGAACACACCTCAGTAATCAGCTAATTGATCTACAGAAGAAAGGCACCAAACAGTTGTCTGGTTAGACCTAGCCAGAACCTACAGATCAATTCTACACATCCTCATCCAAGTTGGCCTGGACCACTAGCATATCCCGCCAGTAACGTGAGGCACAGTCACCAGCTACCTTGGAGAACTCAAGATATGCTTCACTTCAGCCCACTTTAAACCAGGAGGTAAGACCACCAAAAAAGGGATTCCAACCAGCTGTACCATCTCCCCCGTCTTGCTTGTCGTGGGGATGAACCTCCTCATATCAGCAGCAGCTGACGCAACCCAAGCCCCAGTAGTGGAGCCTGGCATCCGACAGCCTGCAATATGGGTGTTCATGGGCAACATCACAGTAACCACTGTAACCCACGTCTTAGCAAGCTGGGACAACCCAGTAAAGTGGTTTTCATGCAGCAATGACAGACAGTGCCAACATCACCAACACTGCAAATCAGACTGAAGAGTGGCTGAAGAAGATCAACAAAACCGGACTCCCTGGTAAATTTAAGACATGGCTGAACCAACATGCTCTTCTACCAAGGCTGCTCTGGCTTTTAATGGTGTACGAGTTTCCCATGCTGTCTGTAGAAGGCATCGAGAGGACAGTTAACAAGCAGCTGCGGAGCTGCTGAGGATTCCTCCCTCCCCCAGGTTTTTCTTCAGTGGGGCTCTACATAAGATCAATTAGGGTCCTCTCCAACGATGCAAAACATCTTTAACACACAACGGTTTAGGTGTTGCCACGACCAGGTCCTACCGTCCCTAGCTGACATACTGGAGCGGGAGAGGTGTAAAAGACACCAGCCGGTAGAGAGGCAAACAGGGCAGTCATTTTCATCAAAGAGAGGGCCATGCCAGTCATATCAAAGAGACGTCAATCCAATCTGCTGTAAAGTCCCAAATCTTGGGACGTGAGGGTCGATGTGGGGAGGTAGCTGCAGTTCCCGGAGGTGGTGCAAACCACGCTTCGACCAGACATCATACCATGGTCCACCAAAGACAAGAAGATCATCCTGGTGGGGCTCACAGTACCAAGGGAGAAAGGATGCGAGGAGGCTCATGAGAGGAAGGCCCTGAAGTCCCAGTCCGTAGTCCAGGAGTGCAGAGACAAAGAGTAGCAGACGTCGATATTCCCTGTGTGATCAGCCGTAGAGGGTTTCCAGCAAGGTTGGCATGGAGGTTGCTGTCCACGCTGGTCCTCGATGAAAAGAGCAGGAACCAAGCAGCCCACAGGAGGGGGAGGAAGCAGAAAGAGCCGCTTGCTGGGTATAGAGCAGGCGAGAGGAGTTGAACTCGATGTCAGGGCAAATGGGCAGTGATTTCAGTGACTTGGCCACCACTGCTGACCCTTCAGCTGGAGAGTGCAGTGGTTAAGGGTTGAAACACTCTATGAAGTTTGGGCATCCCCAGAGGACATTAACTCCTGACCAAAGGCTCTGGTTACCTCATCAGGTAACTGTAGAGAGCACCCCGGTGTATGATGCAAGCTGTTTTTCACATATGCCAGATGAGTTTGCAATAAATCCAAAGATAACACTGAAAACATGCAATTAAAAAAAGACAATGTTATGGTTGATAATGTGGCCAAGAAATTTGTTCTAAACACAAATTTCAAATATTAGTATTGGTTCAGTTAGAGAATTGTGGGCATGTTGTGTTGGTGTTGGTGCCGGAAGCGTGGCAACATTCGAGAGCTGCCAGTATAATGTTCACTGATTTGATTTGACGCAAATGGCACATTCTATTGCATGTTTTGATGTATTTGTGATAAATAAAGCTAATCTTTAATCTTTAATCTTACCCTGAAGCTGCAAAAATATTTGTTGTTCCCCATGCCCAGAAAATAAGCAACTCGCTCAGAAGCTTTGCAAAGAACAAACTATATCTACTGTAGGCAAAATGCAACTCTGAATGAAAATGACAGCAGAATACAAAACAGAAGAAAAAAACAAGGCAGTGACATTGGCAGAGAGGCTGAGATTGATGAGAATGCCTCCACTGTGATCAATTAGTTGGATTCTTATCTTTGAGATTTGATGCAAGATAGCTTGTTAACTTGCAAAGCATCTGGTCACTAGGGTGGTATGATTTCAGAAAGCCACTCGGCTCTGCTTCTAGGGTTTACTGATACCAGTCAGCTGTGGCAAGTTGTAGCAGTGGCTTGTCTCTCCAGCACAGCCCCTGGTTATAACCTTGATTGACAGATCTGTCTACTCCAGAAAGCAACATCTGCTACATCCCCTGGAGTGGATGGATAATATTTTCCCCAGCACTAATGTATGTTTTCATTATTGATTCATTCTTTCTTTGTGAATCTTTGCAATATTTTTGCATATTCTTCTTAAAAATTATAAAGAAGTATGTAATTATTTTGTATTTATAATTTTTACGTAACGGCTGAAGGATACAGTAGCTATATGGGAAAGAATGTGATTACAGATCATTTGCATGGAATAGGAGCAGAGATTATTAACACAAGAAATTCTGCAGATGCTCGAAATCTAAAGCAACACACACAAAAATGCTGGAGGAACTCAGTAGAACAGGCAGCATCTATCGAAATGAAACAACAGTTGACATTTCGGGCTGAGACCCTTCAACAGGATTGGAAAGGAAGGGGGAAGATGCCAGAATAAGAAGGTGGGTGGAGGACAGTCTGGGATTTGTAAAGAATTTTGGCAGCAATTCTGCACTGAGCTGTCAGCCTCTCCCACATACAACATTGGAAGCCCCATTTTTGCCAGTGGTGGTTACATGACAGTCTCCCAGCTGTGATCTACACTTTGTACAACTCAAGAAGAAGACAATGAAGAATAGTTTTATTTATCACATGTACACAGTGAAATGCATCAACAACCAAGAGTCCAAGGATGCGCAAGGGGCAGCCCACAAGCGCCATCATGCTCTGGTGCCAACACTACATACCCACAACTCACTACCCCTAACCTGGGCATCGTTAGAACATGGGAGGAAGATGGAGCAGCTGGCGGAAACCCATACGGTCATGGGGAGAGTATACAAACAGCAGAGGGAATTGAATTCTGAGCGTTGGTGCTGTAAAGCATTCTGCTAACTGCTACTCTACAGTAACGCCCCATAGACTTTGTGAAACATAAAATATGAAATGCCCTTTACAAATTTAGAAAGATCTTTATTTTTGGCAGCAATAATATTTTGTCATCTGTTTTAGACAAATGAAGTCTCTCATAAATATTTTAATAATTCTGTCATCCAAACTTACTGCATGAACATTTACGGTTCTACATGGACTGGAGTTAAATATTCACAGAACTCAACATGTGTAATATGTTTTTTCCCAGTTTACTTCCCAGCTCTTTGCTTCATTCCCTCCCCCTCCAGTTTTCACCTATCACCTGGTATTTCTCTCTCCTCTCCCCCCCCGCCACATTTTAAATCTACTCCTCAGCTTTTTTTCTCCCACCCTGTCAAGGGGTTTTGGGCCGAAAAGTCAACAGTACTCTTTGCCTGGCTGACGGAGTTCCTCCAGCATTTTGTGAGTGTTACTCAGGTTTCCAGCATCCGCCGATTTCCTCGTTTGTCGCATTTATCAGTATCACAATGTAATAAAGGGAATTACAGAGGCATGAGACAGGAGCTTGCCCAGGTGGATTGGAAATGGATATTGGTAGAGATGATGGCAGAACAAAGATGGCTGAAGATTCTGAGAATTGTTCATAAGGCGTATGATAGATATATGCCTCAGAAGAAGAAGTTCTCAGATGACAAGGGTAAGCAATTGTGGCTGACAAGAGAACCTAAGAACTTCATAAAAGCCAAGGAAAGAGCATATAAGGTAGCAAAAGTCAGTGGAAGTTGGATGATTGAGACACTTTTAAAATCCAACAAAAGGCAACTAAAAAAGCAATCGGAAGGGAAAAGATGAAATATGAGGGCAATCTAGCCAATAATATGGAGCAGAATACCAAAGGTTTTTTTCATTTATATAAAGAATAAAATGGAAGTGAGAGTTAATATTGGACTACTGGAAAATGACATTGGTGACATAGTAATGGGGGACAAAGAAATGTCAGATGGACTTAATGGGTACTTTGCATCTGTCTTTGCTGTGGAAAACACTAGTGTTGTGCCAGAGGTCCATGAGTGTCAGGGAGCAAGAGTCAGTGCCATTGCTATTACAAAGGAAAAAGTGCGAGGCAAACTGAAAGGTCTTAAGGTGGATAAGTCACATCGACCAGATGGACTACATCCCAGAGTCCTGAGAGAGGTTGCAGAAGAGATAACAGATACATTAGTCATGATCTTTCAAGAATCACTTGATTCTGGCATGAAACCAGAGGACTGGAAGATGGCAAATGTCACTTCACTCTTTAAGAAGGGAGGAAGGCAAAAGAAAGGAAATTATAGACAAGTTAGCCTAACCTCAGTGGTTGGGAAAGTGATGGAGTCCATTATTAAGGATCAAGATTCAGGGTACTTGGAGACTAAGGATCAAATAAGTCAAAATCAGCATGGTTTATGTAAAGGGAAGTCTTGCCTGACAAATCTGTTAGAGTTATTTGAGGAAGTAACAATCAAGGTGGGCAAAGGAGGGACAGTGGATGTCCTTTGCTTCGATTTTCAGAAGGCATTTGATAAGGTGCCGCACATGAGGCTGCTTAACAAGACAAAATTCCATGGTGTTACAGAAAAGATACTGTCATGGATAGAGGAATGGCTGACCAGCAGGAGGCAATGAGTGGGAATAAAAGAGGCCTTTTCTGGTTGGCTGCCAGTGACTAGTGGTGTTCCTTAGGGGTCAGTATTGGGACCACTACTTTTCACATTGTTTGTCAATGATTTGGATAATGGAATTGATGGCTTTGTTGCAAAGTTTGCGGAATTGATGGCTTTGTTGCAAAGATAGGTGGACGGGTGGGTAGTGCTGAGGAAGCAATGTGATTGCAGCAGGACCTAGACAAATTGGAAGAATGGGCAAAAAGTGGCAGATGGAATCCAGTGTTGGGAAATGTATGATAACGCATTTTGGTAAAATGAGCTATAGTGTGGAGTATAATCTAAATGGGGAGAAATTTCAAACATGAAAGGTGCAGAGGGACTTTGGAGTACTTGTGCAAGAATCCCAGAAGTTAATTTATAGGGTGAGTCTGTGGTAAGGAAGACAAATGTAATGCTGGCATTTATTTCAATGGGAATAGAATATAAAAGCATGGAGATAAGCAAGGAGTACAGAAGGGACAAGCAGAGTGGCCATTGTCGGGAGTAGGCCAGTGGTGAGAGTAGAAGCGTCAGACTTCGGCTCAAATGAGGCTTCGGCTCTGAAGAGGCTGTGGGTAAGCTTCTCTTAAGTTTTTCTTTTTGTTTTTCTCGTACTGTACCTGGTATAATAAATGGAGGTTGTGTGTTCTTCCAGCCGGATGTTGGAGAACTGGAAGACCCAGAGTTTCCCAGGCAACTGCATCTGTAGGAAGTGCATCCGGCTGCAGCTCCTTGAAGACCGTGTTGGGGATCTGGAGCAGCAGCTGGATGACCTTCGGCTTGTATCGGAGTGTGAGGAGATAATTGATCAAAGTTACAGGGAAGTAACCACACTGAAGTTGCAGGAGGTGAGTAACTGGGTGACCGTCAGGAGAAATGGAAATGGGCAGTTAGAGTAGAGCACACCTGTGGCTATTCCCCTTAAATATAAGTATACCGCTTTGGATACTTTTGTTGGGGATGACCTCCCGGGAGAAAGCCATGGTGACCGGGTTACAGGCACTGAGCATGGGTCCGTGGTGCAGAAGGGAAAGAAAGAGAAGAAGGGAATGTTAGTGATAGAGGACTCAATAGTGAGGGGAATTGTTATGATTTCGTAATGTACCAGCAGCAAGAGATGACAAATTGAGTCGGGTTTTAATATTAAATCCTCTACATTTATTTACGTCTACTCAAAAATATAAAAAATTAAATAAACTACTTTCTTAAACGGAAGTTAACAGTGTTATGTGTCTATAGCTCCCTTACAGTCAAACTTAGAACCTGTTCTTAACAAATCTTACTCAAGCACAGTTTGAAGTGGCAGTTCAGAGAGTCCCAGTAATTCATAAAATAGGTGAGAGGAGAGACTTGTGGATTCACAATGCAGCGACGAGGTGATCACGACGAATTCCAAAGATTCCACGTCTATCGAACGAAAAAATGGTTACCGAAGATCCCAGCCAAGGGATACTGTTCCGAAGTCCACGAAGAGTGATTTCACAAAGTGACTGTCTCGAAATCCACATCCAAAGATCATACGAAGGACAGACACGTCTCCACAATGCACAGTGTGATGCTGATTAACCCAATCCTTTGGGTATGGGTAAGCATTAGACTTTACCCTTCTTGATCGTGAGTTGTTCCTGGATAGCTCCAAAACTGCAATCTTCACACTCTGTCTCTCTCTCTTTCCTTCGACTCCTTCTCAGCATTATGCCCACATTTCTTTTATACCGTCGGCATATGTCATAAGGTAATGCTCACAGAAACGAAACTGTGGACTCCCAGTAAAACGAAACTGGGGACATGTGACACCCACAGTAAAAGAAACTATGGACTCCCAGGAAAATGAAACTGTGGACATGTAACACCTCTCCCCAAGAAGAAAACATTTTAATCTGTAAGAGCAAAATTTTAACTACAATCTACAATATGTGGAACAATACATATACGGTTATCATACAGCACACTAGAAACTAATACAACATATTGCAGGAGCATATACAAATATTAAATTCCACTCCATTATTAAAATTACATTGCAAATTTAACATCTGGAAAGACGATCAGCAATTACATTATCTTTGCCTTTAATGTGAGTTATCGTGAGATCATACTCTTGCAAAATAAAACTCCAATTCAGCAACTTTCTATTTTTGTTTTTTAACTTACTCAAGAACACCAATGGATTATGTTCTGTATAAACCACAAGTGGTTTCTGAGCTGTGCAAACATACACATCAAAATGCCGCAAAGCCAAAATAAGTGATAATAATTCCTTCTCTATGGTGGAACAAGTGTGGGCACGTGGCCAAGTGGTTAAGGCATTGGACTAGCTACCTGAAGGTTGTGAGTTCGAGCCCCAGCCGAGGGAACATGTTGTGTCTTGAGCAAGACAATTAATCACACATTGCTCTGCGACAACACTGGTGCCAAGCTGTATGGGTCCTAATGCCCTTCCCTTGGACAACATCAGTGTCGTGGAGAGAGGAGACTTGCAGCATGGGCAACGTGGTGACTAAACACAAGTTCAAAGGGACTAAAGCCTAGGGACTCTTGTACTGACTCCCTTACTTCACATAAAAGCAAATGAACTCTTTCATCCCAATCCTTCTCATTTTCAATATAGAATGTCCTAATCATGGTTTTGAGGGTAGAATGGAATCTCCCTGAGGCCCCTTGGGATTCTGGATGATACGCAGACAATGTAATCTATTTGGCTCCCAGCTTGTAAACTACCTGCTGGAATAATCCTGACATAAAATTACTCCCTTAATCAGACTGAATTTCTTTAGGCAAACCAAATAAAGTAAAAAACCGTACGAGAGCCTTTGACACAGCTTTGGCTTTTATATTTCTGAGAGCTATTGCCTCTGGATATCTAGATGCTGTACACATGATAGTTAGCAAATACTGATGACCAGCTTTAGTCTTTGGCAATGGGCTAACACAATCCCCAATAACTTTAGAAAAGGGTTCACCAAATGCAGGAATAGGCTGCCGTGAGGCCACTGGGGTGACCTGATTAGGTTTACCCACAACTTGACAAGTGTGACAAGTCCTGCAAAATGTTGCAACATCTTTCCTCAAACTAGCCAGAAGGATTGTTTTAAAACTTTGTTCGCAGTTTTCTTCACACCTGGATGGACACTCAAGGGTTTACTTTGGGCCAAAGTTAAAATCTCATTCCTATAGGCTTTAGGAACTACAACCTGGTGAACAATTGCCCATTCCTCACTTTCAGAAATATCAGGTGGTCTCCACTTCCTCATTAACGCTCCATCTTTGAAATATTACCCAACTGTCACTTTATCAATCTCCTCACCTGAGAAAGCTTTTTCTCTTAAAGCTTCAATCTCAGGATCTCTGCTCTGTTCTGCTATAAACTCCTTCCTGGACAGAGATAAATCTTTATTATCAGATTTAATCCCTGGATCCTGCTGAAACAATGAAGGCAGAAAAGTCCCTGACAAATCATCAATATCTGATTCCCTATTTGGGCTATCATGAGTAGCCGAATCATTCTGTACAGGATCATCTGCATTGGCAAGTTTCTTGGCCCCAGCTCGAGTTACTGCACACGAGGGATAAATGTTAGGGTCTATCTTTGAATCATCATTGATTGGTTTAGTTGTCAGCTGTACTGCAGGAACAACTTTACCACCTGCTAGGTCATTCCCTAACAACAAAGAAACACCTTCCACTGGTAAACTGGGTCGTAGTCCTACTTTAACAAGTCCTGAAACTAACTCTGACTTCAAAATTACCTTGTGCAGAGGTACAGGAACAACGTCGCACTCAATACCTCGAATAAGATTTACCTCACCAGTGGCAGTCTCATCACCAAACTTTAGAACACTGTCTACCATAAGTGACTGAGAAGCCCCAGTATCTCGAACAATTTTAGGAAATTATAGACCTGTTAGCTTAACATCAGTGGTCGGGAAGTTGTTGGAGTCAATTGTCAAGGATGAGGTTACAGAGTACCTGGAGGCATATGACAAGATAGGCAGAACTCAGCATGGATTCCTTAAAGGAATATCCTGCCTGACAAACCTATTACAATTTTTTGAGGAAATTACCAGTAGGCTAGACAAGGGAGATGCAGTGGAAGTTTTATATTTGGATTTTCAGAAGGCCTTTGACAAGGTGCCACACATGAGGCTACTTAACAAAATAAGAGCCCATGGAATTACGGGAAAGTTACATACGTGGATAGAGCGTTGGCTGATTGGCAGGAAACAGGAAGTGGGAATAAAGGGATCCTATT
Organism: Mobula hypostoma; assembly: GCF_963921235.1. Classification (NCBI taxonomy): domain Eukaryota; kingdom Metazoa; phylum Chordata; class Chondrichthyes; order Myliobatiformes; family Myliobatidae; genus Mobula; species Mobula hypostoma. The sequence goes on from NC_086098.1 coordinate 2,653,220, forward strand.
CTGGTTGGCTGCCGGTTACCAGTGGTTTTCCACAGGGATCAGTGTTGGGGCCGCTTCTTTTTACATTGTACATCAACGATTTGGATTATGGAATAGATGGCTTTGTGGCTAAGTTTGCTGACGATACGAAGATAGGTGGAGGGGCCAGTAGTGCTGAGGAAATGGACAGTCTGCAGTGAGACTTGGATAGATTGGAAGAATGGGCAGAGAAGTGGCAAATGAAGTACAATGTTGGAAAGTGTATGGTTATGCACTTTGGCAGAAAAAATAAACGGGCAGACTATTATTTAAATGGGGAAAGAATTCAAAGTTCTGAGATGCAACAGGACTTGGGAGTCCTTGTACAGGATACCCTTAAAGTTAACCTCCAGGTTGAGTCAGTAGTGAAGAAGGCGAATGCAATGTTGGCATTCATTTCTAGAGGAATAGAGTATAGGAGCAGGGATGTGATGTTGAGGCTCTATAAGGCGCTGGTGAGACCTCACATGGAGTACTGTGGGCAGTTTTGGTCTCCTTATTTAAGAAAGGATGTGCTGACGTTGGAGAGGGTACAGAGAAGATTCACTAGAATGATTCTGGGAATGAGAGGGTTAACATATGAGGAACGTTTGTCCGCTCTTGGACTGTATTCCTTGGAGTTTAGAAGAATGAGGGGAGACCTCATAGAAACATTTTAAATGTTGAAAGGCATGGACAGAGTGGATGTGGCAAAGTTGTTTCCCATGATGGGGGAGTCTAGTACGAGAGGGCATGACTTATGGATTCAAGGGCACCCATTCAGAACAGAAATGCGAAGAAATTTTTTTAGTCAGAGGGTGGTGAATCTATGGAATTTGTTGCTACGGGCAGCAGTGGAGGCCAAGTCATTGGGTGTATTTAAGGCAGAGATTGATAGGTATCTGATTAGCCAGGGCATCAAAGGTTATGGTGAGAAGGCAGGGGAGTGGGACTAAATGGGAGAATGGATCAGCTCATGATAAAATGGTGGAGCAGACTCGATGGGCCGAATGGCCTACTCTCGCTCCTTTGTCTTATGGTCTTATGGTCTAATTTTCACTGGTACCAGGGTTGACCCATCCTTTACTGAAACAAACTCATCTGATGTAAAATGAAGGAATTTTTTCCTAACCTAACCAGACGTTTTAGCCTTTGACAGAGCTTCATCAGAACGTGCAGTACCCTGTGGGTTCACGGGTGTTTCAACATTTTGAACACAGGCATCTGGAACTGCCTCCTTTTCCTTCTTTTTCAGAAGGAAACAGTTAGCCATAACATGACCAGGTTTCCTACAATAGGGACAAGTAGGACCAGAAGGCTTCTTCTTTCATTGTTTCCCTTCACTAGACCCAGATTTGATTTCTGGTTTACCATGACTATCCATGCTACTTTTTTGGAAGCTCTTACTTGGAGTAACTTAAACTTGTGGATTAGAGCAAACTCATCTGCTAATTTAGCATATCTTTGCAAAGTGGCAGCATCCTTTCCATCTAAATATGCCTTTATATCATTATGGACGCACCTTTTAAATTCTTCAATTAAAATTAACTCTTTCAGTTTCTCAAGATTACCATCCATATTTTTAGATGTGCACCATCTTTCAAAACACACAGATTTCTCATAAGCAAATTCCACATGAGTCTGGTTTACAGATTTCTTCAAATTCCGAAACCTTTGTCTATAGGCTTCTGGAACCAGTTCATATCTATGCCTCTCATAATCTTGTAGACCTCTGTCAAGTCCCCTTTCATCCTTCTACATCCAAAGAGAGAAGTCCCAGCTCTGCTTACCTTGCCTCATAAGACTTGTTTTCCAATCCAGGCAACATCCTGGTAAATCTCCTCTGCACCCTCTCCATAGCTTCCTATAATGAGGTGACCAGAACTGAACACAACTCTCTAAGTATGGTCTCACCAGAGATTTGTAGAGTTGCAACATGACCTCTCTACTCTTGAACTCAATCCCCGTATTAATGAAGCCTAGCATCCCATAGGCCTTCTTAGCTATCCTATCAACCTGCGCAGCAACCTTGAGGGATGTATGGATCTGAACCCCAAGGTCCTTCTGTTCATCCACACTCTTAAGTAATCGACTATTAACCCCATACTCAGCCTTTTGGTTTGTCCTTCCAAAATGCATCACCTCACAATTATCCGGATTGAACTCCATCTGCCACTGTTCTGGCCAACTCTGCATTCTGTCTATATCCTCCTGTAACCTTTGATAACCTACAGCTCCATCCACAACTCCTCCAATCTTCGTGTCATCCGCAAACTTACTCACCCATCCTTCCGCCTCTTCATCAGGTCATTTATAAAAATCACAAAGAGCAGGGGTCCCCGGACAGATCCTTGCAGCATCCACTAGGCACCGACCTCCAGGCAGAATACTTTCCTTCCACTACTACCCTCTGCTTTCTTCCTGTCAGCCAATTTTTTATCCAAACAGCCAAAGTTCCACTGATCCCATGCCTCCTGACTTTCTGGATGAGTCTTTCATGGGGGACCTTGTCAAATGCCTTGTAGACCACATCTACCACCCTACTCTCATCAATTTCTTTTGTTACCTCTTCAAAAAACTCAATTAGGCTCGTGAGGCACGACCTTCCCTTCACAAAGCCATGTTGACTATCCTTGAGTAGACTGTACTTCTCCAAGTGCTCGTAGATCCTATCCTTAAGAATCCTTTCCAATAGTTTGCAGACCACCAATGTAAGACTCACCGGTCTATAGTTCCCAGGATTCTCCCTATTACCTTTTTTGAACAAGGGAACTACATTTGCCATTCTCCAATCCTCCAGCACCTCCCCTGCAGCCAAAGAGGATTCAAAGATCATAGCTACTGCTCCAGCGATCTCTTCTCTCACTTCCCACAGCAACCTGGGGTATATCACGTCGGGACCTGGGGACTTATCAATTTTGATGTTTTTAAAAAGATCCAACACTTCTTCTTCCTTAATCTCCACATTGTCCTGCACACAGGCCTGTTCTATTTCGACCTCACCCTGATCAGGGTCCTTTTCACATGTGAATACTGAAGCAAAGTATTTATTTTGGACTCCCCAACCTCCTCTGCCTCCAGGCACATGTTGCTTTCTTTATCCTTTAGAGGCCCCACTTTCATTCTTTTAATCCTTCTGTTCTTCACATACGCATAGAACGCCTTGGGGTTCTCCTTAATCCTACATGCCAAGGCCTTCTCATGCCCCCTTCGATCTCTCCTAAGTCCTTTCTTAAATTCCTTCCTGGCTACCCTATATTTCTCATGAGCCCCTCCTGCTTCCTGCTTCTTATATCTAACATATGCTTCCTTCTTCCTCTTGACGAGTTGCCTCACGTGTTTTGTCAGCCACGGTTCCCTTTTCCTACCATTTTTTCCTTGTCTCAGTAGGACAAACCTATCCTGAACCCAGCACAAGTGATCCCTAAGCTTCCTCCACATTACTTCTGTGCTTTCACCCTTGAATATCTGTTTCCAATTTACTCTCGCTAGTTCCTGCCTCATCCCTTCATAGTTAGCCCTTCCCCAGTTAAGCACTTTCCCATTTTGTCTGTTTTTATCCTTTTCCATAGCTATGCTGAAGCTAAGGGAGCTGTGGTCACTCTCACTAAAATGCTCCCCCACCAAGACGTCTGCTACCTGACCAGGTTCATTACCCAGAACTAGATCCAGTATGGCCTCTCCTCTCGTCGGCCAGTCCACATACTGTGTCAGGAATCCTTCTTGAACACACCTGACAAAGTCAGCCCCATCTATCCCCCTTGCAGTCAGGAGGTGCCAGTCAATATCAGGGAAGTTGAAATCACCCATAACTATAATCCTGTATTTCCTGCACCATTCTAAAATCTGCCTGCTTATCTGCTCCTCGGTTCCCGAGGGCTATTTGGGGGCCTATAGACTACTCCCAGCACAGTGATTGATCCCGTCCTATTTTTGACTTCCACCCACACCGATTCAGTGGACACTCCCTCTGCAGCGTCCTCCCTTTCTATATCCATGATACTATCCCTGACCAGTAATGCTACTCCCCCTCTTTTCTACCTCCCATCCTATTCACTTTAAAACACCTAAACCCCAGTACCTGCATCAGCCAATCCTGCCCTTCCTCCAGCCAAGTTTCAGTAACGGCCACAACATCGTAGTTCCACGTATTGATCCATGCTCTAAGTTCATCCCCTTTATTCCTAATACTCGTAGCGTTGAAATGGACACATTTCAACCCCTCTAACTGGCTACATTTATGTTTTGTCCCTGCCTGTCCTTCTTCACCAACTCAGAACACACAGCATCATGCCCTTGTCCTTCTACCCTAATCTCTGCACTCACATTCTGATTCCCACCCCCCCCCCGCCAAACTAGTTTAAACCCTCCCCAACAGCTCTAGCAAACCTGCCCGCCAAGATATTGGTCCCTTTCCAGTTCAGGTGCAGCCTGTCTTTTTTGCACAGGTCAGACCTTCCCCAGAAGAGATCCCAATGATCCAGAAATCTGAACCCCTGCCTCCTGCACTAACTCTTCAGCCACACATTCATCTGCCATAACTTCCTGTTCCTACCCTCTCTGTCTCGTGGCACAGGCAGCAATCCCGAGATTACCATCCTTGAGGTCCTTGCTTTTTAATTCCTTTCCTAACTCCCTATATTCCTTCTTCAGGACCTCATCCCTACTCCTATCTATGTCATTGGGCCCCACGTGGACCACGACATCTGGTTGCTCACTCTCTCTCCTCACCCTCATCAAACTGCTTCGTAGATATATAGTGCTCAACTATTTTCCTCTGAATCCCTGACTTTTTCATATCCCGCTTTACCTCTGTAAGGTTCAGCTCATTAGCAATGGCCAACAATTCATCCTTTTTGGCATCCCCTAATGCGTTAGGGGTTGGCGATGCCAGAAATGCCCCAATATCCATGGCTGCTGCTTTCCCACACAAGTCAATCAAAAGCGTAGTAGCCAATGAGATCGATAATCAATCAATCAATAAGCTCCAATTTTGTTCATATCCCGGACAAGCCCCAATTTTGTTACGATTTCATAACGAACCAGCAGCAAGAGATGACAAATTGAGTCGGGTTTTAATATTAAAACTGTTATACTTATTTACATCTGCTGAAAAATATAGAAAGTTAAATAAACTACTTTCTTAAACAGAAGTTAACAGTGTTATGCGTCTATAGCTTCCTTACACCCTTACACTCAAACTTAGAACCCGTTCTTAACAAATCATACTCAAGCACAGTCTTAAAGTGGCAGTTCAGAGAGTCCCAGTAATTCACAAAATAGGTGAGAGGAGAGACTTGCGGATTCACAATGCAGTGACGAGGTGATCATGATGAATTCCAAAGATTCCACAGCTAGCGAACAAAGAAACGGTTACCGAAGATCCCAGCCGAAAGGATACTGTTCCGAAGTCCATGAAGAGTGATTTCACAAAGTGACTGTCACGAAATCCACACCCATAGATCATACAAAGGACAGACACGTCTCCACAATGCACAGTGGGCCGCTGATTAACCCAATCCTTTGGGAATGGGTAAGCATTAGACTTTACCCTTCCTGATCGTGAGTTGTTCCCGGATAGCTCCAAAACTGCAATCTTCACTCTCTCTCTCTTTCTCTCTCTCTCTCTTTCCTTCAACTACTTCTCAGCACTAAACCCACATTTCTTTTATACCGTCGGCATATATCATCAGGTAACGGTCACAGAAACAAAACTGCGGACTCCCAGAAAAACGAAACTGGGGACACGTGACGCCGACAGTAAACGAAACTATGGACTCCCAGGAAATCAAAACTGTGCACATGTAACAGAATAGACAGGAGATTCTGTGGATGTGAACGGGATATCCAGATAGTATGTTGCCTCCTAGGTGCCAGGATCAGGGACATCTCAGATCGTGTCCATAACATTTTGGAGAGGGAGGGGAAGCAGACAGATGTCCTGGTACATAATGGTAGCAATGACATAGGTAGTAATTTCTGGATTCCTGTCTGTGCCACGCATCAGTGAGGGTAGAAACAAGATGCTTTGGCAGGTAAATCTGTCGCTGAGAAACTGGTGCAGGGGGCAGGGCTTCAGGTTCTTGGATCACTGGGATCTCTTCTGGGGGAGGTATGACCTCTTCAAAAGTGAGGGGTTGCTCCTGAACCTGAGGGGGACCAATATTTTCATTGGCAGGTTTGTTAAAGCTGTTGGGGAGGGCTTAAACTAATTTGGCAGGGGGTGGAAACCAAAGTGAAAGGACTCAGGATAGGACAGATGATGAAAAAGTAAAGATAGCGTGCAGTCAGACTGTCAGGAAGGGCAGGCAGGCGATGGGACATAGTCACATTCAACAGGGTGCGTATCAGTACATTAGAAAGGCAAAATCAAAAAGGTTAGCAAATACTGTACTCAAGGTGATATATCTCAATTGGTGGAGAATAAGAAATAAGGTGGATGATCTCGTTGCACTTTTACAGATTGCCAGATATGATGTTGTGGCCATCACTGAATTGTAGCTGAAGAATGGTTGTAGTTGGGAGGTGAATATTCAAGGTTACATGTTGTATCAGAGGGATAGCAAGGTAAGCAGAGGAGGAGCTGTGGCTTTACTGGTAAAGAAATGACCTTTCAAAAATCTTTGGACTCTGGCATGGAAGATTGCAAATGTCACTCCACTCTTTAAGAAAGGAGGAAGGCAGCAGAAAGGAAATTATAGAGCAGTTAGCCTGACCTCAGTGGTTGGGAAGATGTTAGAGTCAATTGTTAATGATGAGGTGATGGAGTATTTGGTGACACAGGACAGATAGTACAAAGTCATCATGGTTTCCATAACATAAAATCTTGCATGCCGAGCCTGTTGGAATTCTTTGAAGTGATTACAAGTAGGATGGATAAAGGGGATGCAGTCGATGTTCTATATTTGTACTTTCAAGGTGCCACACATGAGGCTGCTTACCAAGTTAACAGCCCATGGTATTTCAGGAAAGTTACTGAAATGGTTAGAGCATTGTCTGATTGGAAGAAGGCAGCGGGTGGGAATAAAAGGATCCTTGTCTGGTTGGCTGCCAGTGACTAGTTGTTTTCCACAGGGGTCAGTGTTGGGACCACTTCTTTTTATGTTGCATATAAATGTTTAGATGATGGAATAGATGGCTTTGTTGCCAAGTTTGCAGATGATACGAAGATTGGTGGAGGGGCAGGTAGTATTGAGGGAACAGGTAGCATGCAGACTGGGAGAATAAGCAAGAAAGTGGCAAATGAAATACAATGTTGGAAAATGCATGGTCATGCACTTGGTAGTACAAATAAATGTGAGCACTATTTTCTAAAGGAAAAAGGAAAGGTATGTCGCATCTGGAGTTTCACCGGTTAGCGGACGATTTCCCTCCACGCCTTTCTGACGTAGTGAGGAATCGCATATGCGGCAAGTTACAGCGGTGGTTTGCCATTGCCTTCTGCCAGGTGAGTTTCCAAAGAGATCACCAGCTCGTAGCTCAGCACAGATGGAAAACGTGAAGGGGAGCCGGCTGGCTGGATTCGAACACGGGTTCTTTTGTCCCAAAGTCCGACGCTGATGCTACTACGCCCTCAGCGGGGTCCCCCTATTTTCTAAAAGGGGAGAAAATCCAAAAATCTGAGATGCAAAAGGACTTGGGAGTCCTTGTGCAGAACACTCTAAAGTTTAATTTGCAGGTTGAGTCGATTGGGGGGAAGGCAAATGCCATGTTAGTATTCATTTCAAGCGGTCTAGAGTACAAGGGCAGGGATGTGATGCTGAGGCTTTATAAAGCACTGATGAGACCTCACCTTGAGTATTATGTACAGCTTTTCGCTTCTCATCTTGGAAGAGATGGGCTGGCAATGGAGAGTATCCAGAGGAGGTTCACAAGGATGATTCCAGGAATGAAATCATATGAGGAACGTTTGATGGCTCTGGGTCTGTACTCGCTGGAATTCAGGAGAATGAGGGGGGAACCTCATTGAAACCTTATGAATGTTGAAAGGCCTGGACAGAGTAGATGTGGAAAGGATACTTCCCATGGTGGGAGAGTCTAGGACAAGAGGGCACAGCCTCAGGATAGAGGAGCGTCCATTCAAAACACAGATGTGGAGAAATTTCTTTATCCAGAGGGTGGTGAATTTGTGGAATTTGTTGCCACATGCAGCTGTGGAGGCCAGGTCATTGGGTGTATTTAAGGCAGAGATTGATAGGTTCTTGACTGGGCATGGCATCGAAGGTTACAGAGAGAAGGCCGGGAAATGTAGTTGCGGAAGCGAAAAAAAAAGATTGAATGGTGGAGTAGACTCAATGGGCCAAATAGCCTAATTCTGTTCCTATGTCTTATGGTCTTATGTCTTATAATGCTGAGCCTTCATGAGACACTAGTCAGGCTGCACTTGGAGTATCGTCAACAATTTTGGGCCCCATATCTCAGAAAGGATGTATTGTCATTGGAGAGAGTCCAGAAGAGGTTCACGAGGATGGTTCTGGGAATGAAGAGGTTAACATATGAGGAGTGTTTGGCAGCTTTGGGCCTGTACTCACTGGAATTTAGAAGAATGTGGGGGAATCTCATTGAAACCTACCAGATGTTTGAAGGACTAGATAGGATGCATGTGGAGAGGATGTTTCCTCTGGTAGGAGTATCCGGAACTGGAGGGCACAGCCTGAAAATTGAGGGGCGACCTTTTAGAACAGAGGTAAGGAGGAATTTTTTCAGCCTGAGAGTAGTGAATCCATGGAATTCTCTGCCACAGAATGTGGTGGAGGCCAAGTCCACGGGTATATTTAAGACGGAAGTTGATCATTTCCTGATTGGTCAGGGCAAAAAATGATATAGCGAGAAGCCAGGTGTATGGGGGTTCATTGGGATCTGAGATCAACCATGATGAAATTGCAGAGCAGACTTGATGGGCTGAATGGCCCAATTTTGCTCCTACGTCTTATGGGCTTATGAAATTGCAATGCCATCTTAGTAGTGCATCAGATGAAATAGGGGAGCTATTGGCCAGAGAGGAATTACTGTCAGAAGCCCAGACAATCACAATCATGAAGAAAGGCTCAACTTGCAAACACCATGGACACAGAGAATTCGTGAGCCAAGATTTGAACAATAAGCAAAGGTGTACTTGGGAAGTAGGAGGCCTTCAAAAGTGAAATATTGAGAGGATAGTATTTGTATGTTTCTGTCAGAGAACTTTTGTTTCTGAGATATGTTGAGGCCCTGGTTAAGAAACTAAAGGGGGAGCATAGCAGGTTTAGGCAAATAAGAACAAATGAGGTGCTTGATGAGTATAAAAATTCAAGAGAACACTTAAGAAAGAAATCAGGAGGTTAACAGAAGACATGAGGTTGCTCTGGCAGGCAAGGTGAAGGCAAATGCTAAGGGATTCTACAGATATGTTAAAAGCGAAAGGATAGCAAGAGACAAAATTTGTCCTCAGGAAGATGAGAATGGTAATCCATGCATGCAGCTGAAATTGAAGGGAGAGATATTAGATGGGCTTTTTTTGCATATATTTACTTGGGAGATGGACACAGAGACCATAGTTGTGAGGCAATGCAGCAGCAAAGTCATGGACCCAATACAGATTTCAAAGGGTTTGCTGTCTTCAGGCAAATTAGGGTGAACAAATCACCAGGGCCTGACAAGGTGTTGCCTCAGACCTCATGGGAGGCTAGTGTAGAAATTACAGGGAGATATTCTAGCAGAGATACTTAAAACATTGTTAGCCATAGGAGAGGTGGCGGAGGATTAGAGGATAGCTAATGTTTAAGACAGGCTCTATGAATAAGCCAGGAAATTATAGGCCAGTGAGCCTGACAGCAGTGCTGAGAAAGTCATTGGAAGGTATTCTAATGGAACAGATATATAAGTATTTGGATAGACAGGGTTTGTTTAGGGTTAGTCAACATGGTAAGTCACGCCCATCTGATGTTATAGAGTTTTTTGAGGAATTTATCAGAAAAGTTGATGAAGACATGGCAATGGATGTTGTCTACATGGTCTTTCCCAAGGTCTTTGACAAGGTGTCAGATGGGAGGTTGTTTAAGATGGTTCAGTTACTTGGCATTCAAGTTGAGGTAGTAAATTGGATTAGACATTGGTTTTGTGGGAGAAGCCAGAGAGTAATAGTAAATGGTTGCTTCTCTGACTGGAGGCCTGTGACTAGTGGTGTACCACAGGGATCAGTGCTGGGGCTATTGTTGTTTGTCATCCATATCCATGATCTGGATGATAACGTGGTCGATATTTCGAGCCAAGATCCTTCATGAGTCCAGATAAATGTTCTCAACCCGAAATGTCGACTGTACTCTTTTCTATAGATTCTGCCGGCAGGCTGAGTTCCTCCAGCATTTTGCATGTGTTGCTTGGATTTCCAGCATCTGTAGATTTTCTCTTGTTTGTGGATGATAATGTGGATAACTGGATCAGCAAATTTGCAGATGACATCAAGGTTGGGGGTGTAGAGGACAGTGAGGAAGGCTATCAAAGCTTGCAATGGGATCTGCAGCAGCTGGAAAAATGGCTGAAGAGTGGCAGATGGAATTTAGTGCAGACAAATATGAGGTGTTGCATTTCAGTAGGATCAATGAGGGTGGGTCTTATACAATAAATGGTAGGGCACTGAGGAGAGTGGTGGAACAAAGGGATCTGGGAATAGAGTTCCACAATTAATTGAAAGTGATGTCACAGGTAGCTAGTGATGTAAAGAAATCTTCTGGCACATTGGCCTTCATGAATTAAAGTATTGTGTACAGAAGATGGGATGTTATGATGAATTTGTATAAGATGTTGGTGAGGCCTAACTTGGAGTATTTTGTGTGCAGTTTTGGTCACCTACCTATAGGAAAGATATAAATAAGATTGAAAGAGTGCAGAGAAATTCTACAAGGATATTGCTTGAGGATGTGAATTATAGGGAAAGATTGAATAGACTAGAACTTTATTCTGTAGAATGTCGAAGATTGAGGGGAGATTCAGTCGGGGTTTCTAGAATTATTAGGGGTATAGATAGGGTATATGCAAGCAGGCTTTTTCCACTGAGTTTGGGTGAGACTACATCTAGAGGGCACGGATTAGTGGTGAAAGGTGAAAAGTTTGAGGAGAACATGAAGGGGAAACCTCTTCACTCAGAGGGTGATGAGATAGTGGAATGAGCTGCCAGTGAAAATGGTGGATGAGGGATTAATTTTAACATTTAAGAGAAATTTGGATCAGTACATGGACGTGAGGGGTATGGAACCTTGTCTTAAATAGGTTGGATAGATTTTTGCATCGTAGGGGAATTAAGTGTTATAGGAAAAAGGCAGGCAGGTGGATAAGATAGAGGCAGCAAAATCGTTTCCACTGGTAGGTGAGACTATAACTATGGTACACAGTCTCAAGATTTGAATGAGCAGATTTAGGATACTTTATACTTGATACTTTATAATTTATTGTCACCAAACAATTGGTACTAGAACGTACAATCATCACCGTGATATTTGATTCTGCGCTTCCCACTCCCTGGATTACAAATATTAAATATTAAAAATATTAAAAATTAGTAAATATTAAAAATTTAAATTATAAATCATAAATAGAAAATAGAAAAATGGAAAGTAAGGTAATAGTGCAAAAAAACCAAGAGGCAGATCCGGATATTTGGAAGGTACGGCCCAGATCCGGGTCAGGATCCGTTCAGCAGTCTTATCACGGTTGGAAAGAAGCTGTTCCCAAATCTGGCCGTACGAGTCTTCAAGCTCCTGAGCCTTCTCCCGGAGGGAAGAGGGACAAAAAGTGTGTTGGCTGGGTGGGTCTTGTCCTTGATTATCCTGGCAGCACTGCTCCGACAGCGTGCGGTGTAAAGTGAGTCCAAGGATGGAAGATTGGTTTGTGTGATGTGCTGGGCCGTGTTCACGATCTTCTGCAGCTTCTTTTGGTCTTGGACAGGACAACTGCCATACCAGGTTGTGATGCACCCTAGAAGAATGCTTTCTACAGTGCATCTATAAAAATTAGGGAGGGTTTTAGGGGACAGGCCAAATTTCATTAGTTTTCTCAGGAAGTAAAAGCGCTGTTGGGCCTTCTTGGCAGTGAACTCTGCTTGGCTGGACCAAGTCAGGTCATTTGTGATATTGATCCCAAGGAAGTTAAAGCTGATGAGGAAGAAATGCCTTTCTCAGAAAGTGGTGAATCTATGGAATTCTCTGCTCAACAAAGCAATGGAGGCTACCTCAATAAGTATATTTAAGACAAGGCATAGTAAGGGAATTAAGAGTTATGGCAAAAGGCGGGCCAGTGGAGATGAGTCCATGGTCAGATCAGCCATGATCTTATTGAATAGTGGAGCAGGCTTGATGGGCCAGATGGCCTAATTCTGCTCCTGTTTCTTATGTTCTTATGTTGATTCACTCAGATTCGTTCTCACAACATTTATCCAAATCACCCTTGGATTCTCTTACAGCTTAAACATGCTTAAACATATGGAGGAGAGATGAATTTATGAAACATTAAAAAAACAACTTACTATATTTTTCCTCAGGTCGAGATTAGTGGGATTAACACCTAAAGAGACGAAGAGAAAGGAAGAAATGGATAAGTTGTTTCACGACATGAAATGGTATACTTCTTAAACCAAAATAAATGATATGTGACAGACCACATTAGCTATGAAGTAATAGAGGTCTTGCTCTCAACTTCACTACTTTTAAATTTTGAAATAAGGTGATCCTAGTTGCATCATCCTTTCTGCAATGCATACTGTACTTCCACTAACAATATAACAAACTATTTCCAAATGTCATATTTATGAAGCAGTGCGAGCAAAGAAGTTTATCTTGCTGTTGGAGTTATTTCTCCCCTTGTCTTGAGTCATAGTTTTGTTCTGCTCAACTTTGTCTCCTTCAGAGCCCTTTGAATTAAGTTCAGTTAAATTCTGGGTCTTGAAGGCAAGACAAACCTAAAATGACCTTTTCTCATTACCACCACCAAGGAGGAGGTACAGAAGCCTGAAGACATCTCTCAATGATTCAGGAACAGCTTTTCTCTCTCTACCATCAGATTTCTGAACAGTTCATGAACCCATGAACCCTACCTTGCTATTTTGCTCGCATTTTGTATTATCAATTTATCTATCAATCTCTCGAAATATTGTTCTAGTTGTACCTCAAATTAATGTTTTATGTCTTGCACTGTACTGCTGCTGCAAAACAACAAATTTCATGACATGTGTCACAAACAATAATAATAATAATAAACCTGATTCTGATTGTGATGACATCTGTACTTCAGAATACAGGTTAAAGCATGATTTTATATTAGGCTTGATGGGGTAGAAACTCAGTTCAACATGCTTCATCAAGAAGAGGAAAACTTAGATCTTTCCCCACAAACAATGATGGAAAGGAATTTATTGCCGGCTCCACAATTTCCCATTTCATTTGCCTTTCTGCTTTCCTTGTTTTTTTCAGGAAGTCATGCAAGCAAATGTGAATTCAAAAAGACTCCACAGCCATCTCACTGAAATTAATTGCTGTGATACATTACTTTGCAAAAGTCTTAGGTATCCAAGATTTTTATCTGGTTTCAGATGGTGTGGCCTCCACAGAGCCCTGACCTCAAGACAGAAGCAAGTGAGACAGCCAAAGAAGATCAGTGACAAGTATTCCAAGATGCTTGGAACAACGGACCAGTTGATTTTGTTATAAACCGACATGAGAGTGTGCTGAAAAGAATTGATGCAGTTTTAGAAGCAAAGGGTGGTCACACCAAGTATTGATTTGATTTAGCTTTTACTATTTACTGCTCTTTATAGTATTTCTTAATATTTAGAAACTTTTCATTCATTATTTTCGAAAGCATCTTTGCTTTACAGTTTTTTTACATGTCCAAAACTTTTACACAGTACTTACTGTATGTGCCTATCCAAAGAAAAAGATAAGTTTTATTGGTCATAAGACCATAAGACAAAGGAGCAGAAGTCGGCCATTCGGCCCATCGAGTCTGCTCCGGCATTTTATCATGAGCTGATCCATTCTCCCATTTAGTCCCACTCCCCAGCTTTCCCACCCATAACCTTTGATGCCCTGGCTACTCAGATACCTGTCAATCTCTGCCTTAAATACACCCAATGACTTGACCTCCACTGCCGCCCGTGGCAACAAATTCCATAGATTCACCACCCTCTGACTAAAAAAATTTCTTTGCATTTCTGTTCTGAATGGGCGCTCTTCAATCCTTAAGTCATGCCCTCTGGTACTAGACTGCCCCATCATGGGAAACAACTTTGCCACATCCACTCTGTCCATGCCTTTCAACATCATATGTATATTGATACAGACAGTGAAATGCTTTGTTTGTGTCAACAACCAAAACAACCTGAGGATGTGCTGGGGGCAGCCCACAGGCAGTGCCATGCTTGTGGCACTAACATAGTATGCCCACAACTTGCTAACCTGAATAGGAACGTCCTGGGAATGTGGGAGGAAACCCTTGCACCCATACAAAACTCACATGGTCATGGGGAGATTCTGCAAACTCCTTACAGACAGAACCAGGACTGAACCCAGAGCGCGAGTGCAGTAACATTTTGTGCTAACCGCTATGCTGCCATGCCGCCCTGGAGCACCAACGAACAAGAGTGTTATACTATACTATTACAGCTCACTACGTCGGAGTTCAGAGCTCGATCTTAGCGCCGTCTGTAAGGAGTTCTTGTATGTTCTCCCTGTCACCACGTGGGTTTCCTCCTGGTGCTCTAGTTTCCTCCCACAGTCAAAAGATGCGCCGGTTGGTAGGCTAACTGCTCATCGTAAATTGTGCTGTAATTAGGCTTGGGTTACATTGGTGGGTTGCTGGCAGTGTGGCTTGTTGGGCCAGAGGAGCCTGGTCCACACTGTATCTCTAAATAAAGAAAGAAAGCACCCCATCCCTACAATCATCTCTTGTAATGCTGTTGTGGATTCCAGGGTTTCCAAACAGACTTGATAAAGAAATGTTATATGTTATCTACCATGTCTCCACTTAACTGTGTCAGTGCTATCTGCTTCAGCAACTTCACGTGGCAACAAGATCCAGGCTTATCTCATTTGTCATTTGTAGAACATGACTGAGTACAAATTGGCTGCCACCTATTGTCCATCAGAAGAGTGATGAAAGTGTTCAATCCCACACACTCGGCATAAGTCACCTGCTTAGTGTGAGGATGAAATTCTGTCTGAGTGAAATTGCTGACATTTCTTGTTGCAGACAGCAAGCCGCCAGAGGCAAAGAAGTTCATAACGGCAGCAACACAGACTGCAACAATCAGGTGAATTCTAGTCTTCATCCAGAAGGTAATCCAGCTCTGTGACAAGCCCATGGGAGACGCAAAGTTCCAAAGTGCGCTGCTCTTCAGAGAATGCAGATCCATAGTGCCATACTTATAAATTCTGTACAGAAGGTATGACATCCTGCGAGCATACCTCTTGCTGCTTGCTCATCATATAAAAATGTCTGGTTCTCAAAATGTGTGTTTTTTCCCAGGGTGCTCCAGTTTCCTCCCACTGTCTAAAAATGTGGTGAATAGATAAACAGGTCATTGTAAAATTGTCCAGTGATTAGCTTAGGGTTAATCAGATTTGTCAGGAGTTTTTCCACAAGGTTTGCCATTCAATACTGAAACAACAATCATATTATAATTGTCCATTCCCTATTCTGACTCCCCTCTTACCTCTTCTCTTCTCCTCACCTGTCCATCGCCTCCCTCCCATGGTCCACTCTCCTGTCCTATCAGATTACTCCTTTGCAGCACTTGATATCTTCCACCTAACACCTTCACCTTCTCATTTCAAACCCACCTTCCCCCTCGCCCGGCTTCACCTATCACCTGTCAGCTTGTACTCCTCCCCCTCCTCCCACCTTCTTATTCTGGCTTCTTCCCCCTTCCTGATGAAGAGTCTCAGCTCAAGCCATGCTTTCCATGGGGAGGATGTACGGAGTCTCTTTACAGAATTATACTCTGAAGTCCAGGATGCCCCAAGCTGTAATAGTGTTGTGCTAAACACTAGACCATCATGCACCCAACTTATTCTGCTGTATCTATAAATAAGTGAATGAATGGATGAATAGATAGGTAGATAAATAAACAAACAAGCAAGCAAATAAATAAATAAATCTACAAATGTGCCAGATTCTCTAAGATTGTCACAGCCTGAGGGGTTAGTAGGTATAAGCTCCCTCTACCTCTACCTATTAGCCAGCATCTCAAATAGCCTCTGACAACCAAGTCCAGCTCCAGTCCTTAACCTGTGGCTACCAAGTCGATAAGACCATAAGACATAGGAGCAGAATTAGTTTACTCAGCTGATCGAGTCTTCTCCACCATTCCATCATGACTGATCCCAGATCCCACTCAAACCCATTCACCTGCCTTCTTGCCATATCCTTTTATGCCCTAACTGATCAGGAAACAATCAACTTCCACCTTAAATATAACTATGGACTTGGCCTCCACCACGTCTGTGGCAGAGCATTCCACAGATTCACCACTCTCTGGCCAAAAAATTCCTCCTTACCTCTGTAGAAAAAGGTTACTCCTGAATTTTGAGGCTGTGCCTCTAGTTCTGGTTATCCACATCATAGGAAACATCCTCTCCACACCCACCTTATCTAGTCCATTCAACATTCGGTAGGTTTCAATGAGATCCCCCTGCATTCTTCTAAATTGAGGACAGGCTCAAAGCTACCAAACACCTCTCATATGTTAATCCCTTCATTCCCGGAATTATTCTTGTGTTGCCTCAGGATTCTCCGCAATGACAACACATACTTTCTGAGATATAGGGCCCAAAACTATTGAAAATACTCCAAGTGCAGGCTGACTAGTGTTTTATAAAGGCTCAGCATTATCTCCTTGCTTTTACATTCTATTCCCCTTGAAATAAATGCAAACATTGCATTTGTCTTCCTCACCACAGACTGAATCTGTAAATTAACCTTCTGTAAGTTTTGCATGAGGACTCCTAAGTCCCTCTGCACCTCTGATGTTTGATCCTTCTGCCCATTTAGACAATAGTCTGCACTATCGTTCCTTTTACCAAAATATACTATCATACATTTCCCAACACTGTGTTGCATCTGCCACTTTTTTGCCCATTCTTCCAATCTGTCTAAATCTTTCTGTAATTGCATTGCTTCCTCAGCACTACCTACCCCTCCACTTATCATCCATAAACTTTGTCACAAAGTCATCAATTCCATTGTCCAAATCATTGACAAACAATGTGAAAGTAGTAGTCACAATACTGACCCTTGAGGAACACCACTAGTCACTGGCAGCCAACTAGATTACACCCCTTTTTATTCCCACTCGCTGCCTCCTGTCATTCCTCTATCCATAGATATCTTTCCTGTAATGCCATATATTTAGCAGCTTCACGTGTGCCACCTTATCCAATGCCTTCTGAAAGTCCAAATAAATAACATCCACCACCTCTCCTTTGTCTGGAGGAACCATCCCTACTGACAAGAGAAGGGGTAATGGGCTATTAGCGCATTAAAACTAGTTGATCTGGCCGGTTGGGACTTGTCATTTCTGGTTGGCAGCACGTCTCAAGAAAGGAAAACTCGGATCTCAAATCTACGCTATCTTGTGGCTATACCCACTCATGGGGAAGGCTTCAGGAGTAAATCCTGAGGGAAGATCCAGAGTTGGAGTCTCTATGTTGAGTTCAATGCTAAGTAGTGACTCTTGAGACACCACTGGTGCCAAACCATATCAGGCTCTGCCATTCCGTTGGATTCATCAGCTGTATGAAAAGTGGATACTTGCTACATGGCAACAGCTTATTCTCCATATCATCCTGCCCAGGCTTGTGTATGATGGCCGGGATGCAGCATCCATGACTGAACATGGCCAATAGAGGCTGTCACAAGTGTTGTCAAGAGAAATCGTTTTACAGTAAGAAAGATATAAGCAAGGTCATTTACAAATTAGTTTTAACATTTTTAAAATTTATTTGGTCATTTGTTATTACCTTTCAAATGGGTTAGTTATCTTTTACCCTTAAGTCATGATCTCTGATTGTAGTCCCACCCAACCTCTGTGGAAAAAGCTTGTTTGCATTTACCCTATCTATACTCCTCATGATTTTGTATACTTCTATCAAATCTCCTCTCAATCTTCTACATTCATAAGAATACAATCCTAACCTACTCACTCTTTCCTTATAACTCAAGTCCTCCACACCCAGCCACATCCCTGGAAATTTTCTCTGCATTCTTTCAACCTCATTTACTTCTTTCCTGTAGGTAGGTCACCAAAACTGCACACAACACTCCAAATTAGGCCTTGCCAATGTTTTATACAACTTCAACATACCATCGCATCTCCTGTCCTCAATACATTGATTTATGAAGGCCAATGTGCCAAAAGCTTTATTTACAAACGTATCTGTTTGGGTGACACTCCTTCACCTTGTCTGCTTGAGCAACTTCATGCCTACTTTTCGCCTTCGTAATTTCTTTCTTAAGTGTTCTCTTGCATTGCATTTCTGATACTCCATAAGCACCTCGTTCGTTTCTACTTGCCTATACTTGCTATGCACCTCCTTTTTTCTCTTACTCAGAGCCTCAATATCTCTTGAAAACCAAGGTTCCCTACACTTATTATCTTTACCCTTTATTCTGACAGGCACACACAAGCTCTGCTCTCTCAAACTTTTGTTTTTGTAGTCCTCACACTTTCCAAGTACACCTCTGCCAGAAAACAGCCTGTCCCAATCCACACTAGCCATTTTATTTCTGATAACATCAAAATTGGCCTTTCTTCAATTTAGAATCTCAGCCCGTGGACCAGACCTATCTCTTTGCGTACTTACTTTGAAGCTAATGATATTGTGTTCCCCTACACAAATTACCGTCACCTGTCCTGTCTCATTCCCTAATAGCAGATTCAGTATTGTACTCTCCTGTTGAGAATTCTATGTACTGATGAAGGATATTTTCATGAACACATTTGACAAACTATCATATCCAGTCCTTTTCCAGTCAATATATGGAAAGTTAAAATTGCCTGCTACAACAACCTTATGTTTGTTACAACAGTCTGCAAACTCTACAAATTTGTTCCTCTGAATTCTTAGGACTGTTGGGTGGTCTGTAATATAGTTCCATTAACATGTTCGTACCATTCATTATGATCACCGTACCAAATGTACAGCATTTTCAACACAGTAATGATCCTTGTCCCACTCTTATAACGTTTCTCACACAGTAATGAGCCTCATACCAAACATACAGCATTTCCACACAGTAATGAACGAATACCTACATGTTCAGATACACTCAGTCATCACTTGTACCTTCGGTACCTAATAAAGTAGCCACTGAGCGTACGTTCATGGTCTTCTGCTGCTGTAGCCCATCCACTTCAAGGTTTGATGTGGAAGAGCTCTTCTGCAGAGCACTGTTGTAAGACATGCTGATATGAGTTACTGATTTAAGTGACTTTGACCATGGAATGATTCTTGGTTGAGAATCTCAGAAAGTGCTAATCTGCTGGCATTTCCATACACAACAATCTCTAGAGTTTACAGAGAATTGTGCAAAAAACAAAAAAAAAAATCCAGTGAGCAGCAGTTCTGTGTGCTAGAACATCTTGTTAATGAGAGAGGTCAGGGGAGAATGTCCAGACTGGTTCATGTTAACAGGAAGGTGACAGTAACTCAAATAACCATGCAACCAATTATTAACATCATAAGCTTAAGGCGATATCCTAAAATTAAGTCACTCTCGACAAGAATCCTGAAACAAGAGTCTAAAGAGAGGAACACAAGCAAGATTAAACTAGAAGGATTTATTTATTATATGTTTTATTTCATTTAGAGAAACAGTGCTGAACAGCCCCTTCCAGCCCAAAGAGCCGCATTGCCCAGCACCCCACCGAATTACCCCTAGCCTCATCACAGGACAATTTACAATGACCAATTAATCTGGTAACTAGTACTTCTTTGGAATGTGGGAGGAAACCGGAGCATCCAGAGAAAACTCATGGATACCGTGGGGAGAATAAAAGGACAAGGAACAAAACATAGAAACAAAGGACAGTGGAAAGTGTAGCAGAGACAAATGGAATTCCTGTGGAATTGGGCAAATCCTGTCGAGAATTGGGAATGAGGTAGATAATAATTAGTAATGCTTGCAAATCTGAAATAATATCCCTGTCTCAATGAGAAATCCGTGGTCGTTTCATCAGTAATTGCAGGACTCCTCTGCACAACAGCAAAATCCTGTTGGATTTTGAATTCAGAAGGGTTTTCTGTTATCAAGGTCAAAGCAGTTATCCTTAAAGGGAAAGAATGAAAACGTAGCTTGTCTTGTCCCTCACTGATTGTCCCACTGGTAGAGCAATCTCATTGAGATCAATTGCCTTTGGATTATTTTTTTCTTTGTTCAGCCCCAATGCAATCAGATATAATTAGCACAGCCTAGAAAGGGAGTACTTGATGGAATTTCTGTACATAACCAGCAACATCCCCCTCCCCCATTTAACATTTATCCATCAAAATCTGTGAAGTCAGTTAGGAAATTTCTAGTGCATCTTTATCAGATGTTGGCAGACTCTTACCCTTTCTTATTTCCCAGTGACAGAAAATAGGATTATATTGGTAGATTATCTTTCTCATGACGAAAGCGAAGGAGTTGTAAGACCATAAGACAAAGGAGCAGAAGTCGACCATTCGGCCCATCGAGTCTGCTCCACCAGTTATGGTGGGTATGAGGTAGGCAGCACAGCAACATAGCAGTTAGCATAAGGCTATTACAATGGCAGAAATCTGGGTTCAATTCCTGCACTCTTCTCCCCATCACTAGGTGGGTTTCCTCTGGGAGCTCCAGTTTCCTCCCACATTCCAAAGATTAACAAGTTAGACCATAAGACCATAAGATTTAGGAACAGAAGTAGGCCATTTGGCCCGTCGAGTCTGCTCCGCCATACAATCATGGGCTGATCCAATTCTTCCAGTCATCCCCACTCTCCTGCTTTCAACCCATACCATTTGATGCCCGGCTAATCAGGAATCTATCTATCTCTGCCTTAAAAACACCCATTGACTTGGCCTCCACAGCCTCTCCTGGCAACAAATTCCACAGACTTACCGTCGTCGTCGCGGCTATCCCTCGAGGTCGAGGATGATGGTCTTCATTCTGAAGAAGTGGCCCATAGAGTGAAGACGCCTGTGCGTGTATTTGTTTAACGTGTACTTGATGTTGCACTCCAAGAAGCACACGATACTTCACAAATCAACCAAATGATTCCAATGGCATGGAAACCACGACGATTGGAGCTGATGGATTTGTTGCAGCCTTCATCCGCCTTCACAGCCATTGAGTTCGAAGTAACTTCATCCGTCTGTTCCACCGTTGAGGTCTTGGTTGGATTGTTCTTTATCAGGGACCTCACCCTCGACCTTACCGCCATGGGTGACCCTACCAGGAGCATAGCTCCAGACGGCATTGCTCTAGGGATCTCAGGACCACACAAGCTTCTCCACCATGACAAGGTGACAATCCAGGAAGAAATTCCACAGACTTACCACCCTCTGACTAAAGTAATTTCTCCGCATCTCAGTTCTAAAGGGACATGGTGCCCTCGTGTCCTAGACTCCCCTACCCTGAGAAATAACTTTGCCATATCTAATCTGTTCAGGCCTTTTAACATTCAAAGTGTTTTGATTAGATGCCCCGTCATTCTCCTGAACTCCAGGGAATACAGCCCAAGAGCTGCCAGACATTCCTCATATGGTAACCCTTTCATTCCTGGAATCATTCTCGTGAATCTTCTCTGAACCCTCTCCAATGTCAGTTTATCCTTTCTAAAATAAGGAGCCCAAAACTGCACACAATACTCCAAGCAACACACACAAAATGCTGGTGAATATAGCAGGCCAGACAGCATCTATAGGAAGAGGTACAGTCGATGTTTCCGGCCGAGACCCTTCATCAGGACTAACTGAAAGAAGAGATAGTCAGAGATTTGAAAATGGGAGGGAGAGGGGGAAATCTGAAATGATAGGAGAAGACAGGAGGGAGAGGGATAGAGCTAAGAGCTGGAAAGTTGATTAGCAAAAGGGATACAAGGCTGGAGAAGGGAGAGGATCATGGGAAGGGAGGCCTAGGGAGAAAGAAAGGGGGAGGGGAGCCCAGAGGAAGATGGAGAGCAGGCAAGGAGTTATTGTGAGAGGGATAGAGAGAGGTAAAAGGAAAAAGTAATAAATAAACCAACAAACAAACAAACAAACAAATAAATAAATAAATTGATGATGGAAGAACAGTAGATGTAGTGTATATGGATTTCAGCAAGGCATTTGACAAGGTACCCTATGCAAGGCTTATTGAGAAAGTAAGGAGGCATGGGATCCAAGGGGAAATTGCCTTATGGATCTAGAACTGACTTGCCCACAGAAGGCAATGAGTGGTTGTAGACTGCTCATATTCTGCATGGAGGTCGGTCACCAGTGGTGTGCCTCAGGGCTCTGTTCTGGGACCCCTTCTCTTCGTAATTTTTATAAATGACCTGGATGAAGAAGTAGAGGGATGGGTTAGTAATTCTGCTGCTGCTGACAGAGGTTACAACGGGACATTGATAGGATGCAAAAATGGGCTGAGAAATGGCGGATGGAGTTCAATGCAGATAACTGTGAGGTCAAATATGATGACAGAATATAGTATTAATGGTAAGACTCTTGACAGTTTGGAGGATCAGAGGGATCTTGGGGTCCGAGTCCATAGGACACTCAAAGCTACTCCGCAGGTTGACTCTGTGGTTAAGAAGGCATACTGGCCAATCTTCATCAATCGTGGGATTGAGTTTAGGAGCTGAGAGGTACTGTTACAGCTATGTAGGACCCCGGTGAGACCCCACTTGGAGTACTGTGCTCAGTTCTGGTCGCCTCACTACAGGAAGGATGTGGAAGCCATAGAAAGGGTGTAGAGGAAATTTACAAGGATATTGTCTGGATTGGGGAGCATGCCTTATGAGAATAGGTTGAATGATGATGAGAGGCATTGATCATGTGGATAGTCAGAGGCTTTTTCCCAGGGCTGAAATGGCTAGCACGAGAGGGCACATTTTTAAGGTGCTTGGAAGTAGGTACAGAGGAGATGTCAGGGGTAAGTTTTTTTACACGGAGAGTGGTGAGTGCATGGAATGGGCTGCCAGCGACGGTGGTGGAGGCGGATACAATAGGGTCTTTTTAAAGACTCCTGGACAGGTACAAGGAGCTTCGAAAAATAGAGGTAACCCTAGGTAATTTCTCAGGTAGGGACATGTTCGGCACAGCTTTGTGGGTCAAACGGCCAGTATTGTGCTGTAGGTTTTCTATGTTTTTCTGTGTTTCTATGTTGCTGGATCCAGAGGAAAAATTGAATAGGTTAGGACTTTATTCCTTGGTACATAGAAGTTTGAAGGGAGGTTTGATAGAGGTACATAAAATTATGAGGGGTATAGATAGGGTAAATGGAAGCAGGCTTTTTTCCACTGAGGTTGGATGGGCCTGCAATGGGGTGAAAGGTGAAATATTTCTGAGGAACATCTACAGATTGAGGGTAATGAGAGCGTGGAAAGCGCTGCCATTGCATGTTGTGGATGGAGTTTCCACTTCAACAATTAAAAGATGTTTGAATAAATCCATGGATGGTGGGGGGGTGGTATGGGGGGCTATTGTTCAGGAATAAGGCCCTGGACTAGGCAGAATAACAGTTCAGAATGGACTAGATGGACCAAAGGACCAGTTTCTGTTCTGTTGTATTCTATGACTCTGACTCTCTGTGGAAGGGTAATTTTGACAGCTCCTGTAAACTGGGGAGGTAGTAAATGGCCGATTGTAGAATGGAGCCCGGGAAAGGTGTCAAAGTGAATGTCAATTTTCCATTCCATTCTTGCAGTTATAGAACTAATTTGTCTTTCTTACAAATACAGTGATATAAAGGTTGTTTAATTCCTTTTCTGGGTATATTCCATTTTCAATCTCTGACTCATGTAATATCCCACAAGCATAATCTGTTCAACAGAAAGGCCCGTATTGGTATGTTTCCCTGTTACTGAATATCTATAGCCTGGATAGTAAAATCAAAGGATGAATAAAGTTTCAAGTGAATAGCATTCTGATATGACATTTAAAATATTCTATTTGAAGTTGTATAAGTGATCATAATTTCAAAACTCTTAGCTGCTTTACAAAGAAAATTCATCATCTATAGTGGAATTATCTGGTTCGCTAATTAGCAGAATACGCTCTGTATAGTGTTCAGTGTGAGATAAAGAACACTCTCCTCATAGAACACTTTGATATTCTCGAGCCCCTCTTGCAGCAACTTACATAGAACTTAGGACATAGTGCATAGAACATGATCTCATAAATCCAGGTAACGTCCTGATAAATCTCCTCTGCACCCTCTAGGGTAGGCCTGACAGGTGGGCAGGAAGGGGATAAGATTGAGGATTGGTGCATCTTGGTAAAACTGAATAGTTACATAGCGTGCAAAGCAGACTGTCTCCATTGGCTCACATGTAGGTGAAATCACTGGAAAGATTCTGCCTCATTTGCCTGTCCACCCACCCACCTTAATGACTCAGGGATGAGACAGCTCACACAGCAGTCAAAAGACAGATGGGATTTAGCACCGACTGACAATCCAAAGTGCAGTCAAGCAATAGAACAGAAAAAAATAAAGACACAGAAAGAAGCTTATGAAATAATTCCCTCAATCTTGCAAAAATAATGTCATTGTTTCATTGTGGCTCACTCACCACCTTTAACTCATTCATCACCTTTGAGTTTATCTACCTCAATGTGGATAATTCAAGATTCAAGATTGTTTACTGTCATTTCTAGTCCACGTGTAAAGGAGAACAAAATAAGGTAGTGTTTGGACTATGGATGTACTTAAACTTGTGTGCTATTGAAATTAGTTCCTGTGCACCATACGACAATGATCAAATTAACAGTCTATCCAGAAAAACTGGCCTTTAGGACCAAAAACTAGTACACACATATATCTTGGCAGTATTGCTGATGACTAATAAAACTGTTCCTGTGTTCTTCAGCATTGCTCCCAGCAATGCTCCTTCTCATCAATAATGGGAGGAAACCTGAGAGATTTTATTTTCGTGAAGGCCTTACGCAACCGGTGACTACAATTTATTCCTTTATTTATTAATTTAGAGATACGTCACAGAGCAGTCCCTTCCAGCACAATGAATCGCACCTCCCGGCAACTCACCTATTTAACACTAGCCTAGTCACAGGACAATTTACAACGACAACATTTATTTATTTAGCGACACAGTGAGGAACAGTCCCTTCCTTCCTGACGAGCCGCAATGCCCAGCAACCCACCTATTTAACACTACCCTAGTCACAGGACGATTGACGATGACCAATTAACCTACTAACCTGTACGTCTTTGGAATGTGGGAGGAAACCAGAGCACCCAAAGGAAACCAGAGCACCCAAAGGACACCCACAATGTCACGGGAAGGACATACAAACTTCTTACAGACGGTGCTGGAATTGAACTCTGAACTCTGACACCTCGAGCTGTAATGGCATCCTGCTACCTGCCACGCTACTTTGAATTAATTCACTACATTTCTCACTTGGACATACAAACTACGTCCTGACATTGGGGAAACATGCTTCTGTGAACCCGAATTCTTCAATTCTGTGAGATATTTTCAATGGTTATTTATTAACCCAAGCCTGCCTGGCAATTTCTAATGAGGAACACCCAATTGTCTCTCCTCAATGCATTGCAAGTTGATAAAGGGCACACGTCTGAGTGGCCACCTTACGTACTGGGGCCAGTCCACTTCAAGGTTTAATAGGTTTTGCATTCAGAGATGTTTTTCTGCATGCCATTGTTGTAACACGTGGTTATTTTGGTTACAGTCGCTTTCCTGCCAACCTGGACAGTCAGGCCATTCTCCTCTGACCTCTCTAAATAACAAGGCATTTTCATCCACAGAACTGCCACTGATTTGATCTTTTATATTTCACACCATTCTCTGTAAACTCTAGAGACTGCAATACATGAAAATTCCAGAAGATCAGCAAATTCTGAGATACTCAAACCACTGAGTATAGCGTCAACAATCATTCCACAGTCAAAGATCACTTTCCTTCCCCATTCTGCTGTTTGGTCTGAACAGCCACTGAACCTCTTGACCATGTCTGTGTGCTTTTATGCATTGAGTTGCTGCTGGATAATTGACTGATTAGATATTTGCATTAACGAGCTAGTGTACAGGTGTACCCAATAAAGTGGCCACTGAGTGTAGGTTATCCATATTCATGGAAATTTTTCTAACATTCTTGTGGTCTCTATTATTTTGTACATTTAAAATTATCTCAAAACTAGATAATGACCTGCGTGCATTTTTGGAGACCTTTTGAAAGTGTCAATATCAAGGAACAAGACTTAAAAATGTATGAAACTTGTGCAAAAGTGGCCCTTTACACTGATACCATTCCATAAGAACATGGCTGATACACTTACACTGAATGCCATTCCATAAGAACATGGCTGATTCAATCTTACACTGAATGCCATTCCATAAGAACATGGCTGATTTAATCTTACACTGAATGCCATTCCATAAGAACATGGCTGATTCAATCTCACACTGAATGCCATTCCATAAGAACATGGCTGATTCAATCTTACACTGAATGCCATTCCATAAGAACATGGCTGATCCAGTCTTACACGGAATGCCATTCCATAAGAACATGGCTGATTCAATCTTACACTGAATGCCATCCCATAATAACATGACTGATCCAGTCTTACACTGAGTGCCACTTTCACATATTGTTTCCATAGCTCTTGACTTCAAATATATATCAGTCTCTGCCTTGAATATAGAACGTAGAATATGGAATGTTATGTACAGTACAGGCCCTTCTGCCCAAGATGCTTATTTATTTTCTTATTGACATACGGCATGAAGTAGGCCTTCTGCCCCTACAAGCTGCGCCGTCCTGCAATCCCCCAATTTAATCTTAGCCTAATCATAGGACAATTTATAATGACCAATTAACCTATCAACCATTATGTCTTTGAACTTTGGGAGGAAACCAGAGCACCTGGAGGAAACCAACACAGTCACGGGAAAAAAACCCTATAGAGGCAGTGGCAGGAATTCAAACCAGGTCACTGGTACTGTAAAATGTGGTGCAAACAACTACACTACCATGCCAATGTTTTAGGCTATAAGAAACAGGAGCAGAATCAGGCCTTTTGGCCCATCAAGCCCGCTCCACCATTCCATCATGGATGATTTATTATCCTTCTCAACACATTCTCCTGCCTTCTGTCTGTAACCTTTGACACCCTGACTAATCAAGAACCTATCATCCTCCTCATCATATGTTAACCCTTTCTTTCCTCCTTATGTCTATTTTTAAATATCAACATCTTGTTTTAAACCGTGTACCTTGAATCTCCTTTTGGTGTGGAAACCTTTGTTTTGTTTCATGTACAAAAACTGTACGTTAGGTTATATGGATAATCAATTCATTAATTTGTAGAAAATAGGTTAATCTATTGAACCAGTAATGCACTGAATTTCTAGTTATGGAAATACAGTAAACAGGAATTACCACTTACAAAATGCTACTTGGAGTACTGTGTTCAGTTCTGGTCTCCTCATTATAGGAAGGATGTGGAAGCTTTAGAGAGGATGCAGAGGAGACTTACCAGGATGCTGCCTGGATTGGAGAGCATGTCTTATGAGGAAAGGTTGCGTGAGCTAGGGCTTTCCTCTTTGGATCAAAGGAGGTTAAGTAGTGACTTTGATAGAGGTGTACAAGATGATAAGAGGCACAGATCGAGTGGACAGTCAGAGACTTTTTCCGGGGGATAAATGATAAATACCAGAGCGGATAAGTTTAAGGTGATTGGAGCAAAGTGTAGGAGGCGAGTCAGAGGTAAGTCTTTTACATAGACATGGAACACCCTGTCAGGGACGGTGGTTGAGACAGGTACATTAGAGACGTTTAAGAAACTTTTAGATAGGTACATGGATGACAGGAATATGGAGGGTTATGGAAGAAAAAGGGTTAGCTTGTTCTGAGAGTAGTTTAACATGTCAGCATAACATCATGAGCTGAGGACCTGTACCGCACTGTAGTGTTCTCAGACATAGAACATAGAACAGGACAGCACTACAACAGGTCTTATAGCCCACAATGTTGTGTTGAACCAATTAAATTAGTCGTCAAATGGCCAACTCAACTCATCTCTTCTGCCTCTACTATGTCCATTTCTCTCACATTCATATGCCTGTCTTAACATTTCTTAAAAGTCTCTAAAATACCTGCCTCTACCACCAGCCTAGGCAACATACCTGTGGTGTCTGTGGTGGCCAGTGCGATCATGTTTGCTGTTGTGTGCTGGGGCAGCAGGCTGAGGGTAGCAGACACCAACAGGATCGACAAACTCATTCGTAAGGCCAGTGATGTTGTGGGGATGGAACTGGACTCTCTGACGGTGGTGTCTGAAAAGAGGATGCTGTCTAAGTTGCATGCCATCTTGGACAATGTCTCCCATCCACTACATAATGTACTGGGTGGGCACAGGAGTACATTCAGCCAGAGACTCATTCCACCGAGATGCAGCACAGAGCGTCATAGGAAGTCATTCCTGCCTGTGGCCATCAAACTTTACAACTTCTCCCTTGGAAGGTCAGACACCCTGAGCCAACAGGCTGGTCCTGGACTTATCTCCTGGCATAATTTACATATTTACATATTACTATTTAACTATTTATCGTTTTATTATTATTTAATTATTTATGGTGCAACTGTAACGAAAACCAATTTCCCCTGGGATCAAAAAAATATGACTATGACTATATCCCGAGCCCTCACCACTCTCCATGTAAAAATCTTGCCCCTCACATCTCCTTTGAAATGATGCCTTCTCGTCTTAAATGCATGTCCTCTGGTATTAGACATTTCAATTCCTGCGAAAGAGGTCCTGTTCACCATAGATCCAATGCACCTTCAACTTTTGGTTGAGCCTCCCACGAGGCTCCCTGTCAAATGCCTTACTAAAATTCATTTATACAATGTCCATAGCTCCGCTTTCATCAATCACCCTCATCAGCTCACTTAAAAAAACTTAATCATGTTCTATATTCCATGTTCTCTGAGATGTGATGAGTGTTATCATGGCTGATGAAACATAATTGATTTTGTTGAAGAAAACAAAGTCACGGAAAGGAAGCCATGGAGGATATTTTTGTGGGTTTCCAGAAAATACTTGATAAAGATCTTTGCCCGCTAATGTTGAATTTAAAGAAAATCATTGAAATGGCAAAGAAAAATTGGAAGGGAATCAGGATGCAGAGAGAGGAAACATAGTACTGGTCTTCAAACTGACAGAGTGTGTTTGATGACTCCCCCGTACGATGTGCGTTTGTTTTGTGATTACTTGCTGCAGTCATAAATGACTAGCTGATGAAATAGACCAACTATAGGCTTATTGGTCTGCCAAAGGGATGCTTTAGTTTTAAATTGTTTAAAGTAAAATACATTTTAAACTTATTTTAGTAATTGACACATTGGCGCAGCATTTAGTGAATCCGCCTCGTAACTTAGAGTCTGTTGTCATAAACAGTCTTGGCAGGGTTGCATGTTCTCACCACGTTATGTGGATCTCCTCTGAGTGATATGTTCCACTCCAGCATGTGGTCAGAGATTAACTGGCTACTGTAGGTTATCTCATCATGTAGCTTATGATATGGGCTGACATGGGAGCGTAACAGTTAGCAAAATTGCCTTACAACAACAGTGAACACCAGTTAGGGTTTGATTCCTAATGCAGTCTGTCAGAAGTTTGAATGTTTTGCCCATGACTGTGCAGGAATTCCTCTGGGTACACTGGTTACTTCCCACATTACAAAGATGTATGGTTAGTGTTGGAAAGTTGTAGCCATGTTCTATTAACGTCAGAAGCCTGGTGACACTTGTTGACAATCCAGCACATCACAAACGATGAAACAATACCATTCACTCTTTCAATGTTTTGATATACATGTGACAAGTAAAGCTGCCATCAGGTATGTATTACAGGAGCCTGAGGAAACACAATCAATGTTTTAGGAACAGATTCTTCTCATCCACCATCAGATTTCTGAATGGTCCATGAACTCACAAACACTACTTCTTTTGCTCACTATTCATTGATTTTTTAATACATTTATGTATTGTTCTGTACTGCTACCAAAAAACAACATATTTGTGAAAAATTTTGTGAAAACATATTTGCCACAGTGTCTCTGCGTTGCGGAGCAACCTATCAGCAAAAGGGCCAGACTTTAAAGCGGCTTTGGCTCATCAGGCTTAGGGGAGATCAGGCTTGAGGTAAGGTAAACTGTCTCGAAAGTTACTCTCTCTCTGTACTTATGAGGTTTCGGAGTACTTGGAGACTAATGATAAAATAAGTCAAAATGACCCTTTAAAAAAGAGGCAAAGAGGAATTTTTTTAGCCAAAGTGTGCTGAATCTGTGGAATGCTCTGCCACAGACAGTGGTGGATGCCAAGTCCGTGGATATATTTAAAGCAGAGATTGATAGTTTCCTGATTGATCAGGGCATCAAAGGATATGGCGAGAGGCAGGTGTATGGATTTGAGTGTGGTCTGGAATCAGCCATGATGGAATAAGGGAGATGAATGGCCGAATTCTGCTCTTATGTCTTGTGGTCTTATGGTCTACAGTAGAACTTGTAGCACAGTTGCAGATTGGCAGGTATGATGTTGTAGGCATCATTGAATCATCGATGAAAGAAGATTATGGCTAGGAACATAATGTCCAAGAATACACATTGTATCAAAATGATAGATAAGAAGGCAAAGGGGGTGGCATTTCTCTGCTGGTAAAAAATGAAATCAAATCATTAGAAAGAGTTGGCATAGGGTCAGAAGGTGCTGAATCATTGTGGATAAAGCAAAGGAACTACAAGGGTAAAAAGTTCCTGGTGGGAGTTGTATAGTCCACCAAACAGTAGTAATGATGTGGTCTACAAATTACATGCCAAAACATTAATATTACTATCGTCATAGGTGATTACAATGGGCAGATAGCTTGGGAAAATAAGGTTGGTGCTGTATTCCAAGAGGGGTAATTTCTAGAGTGCCTATGAGATGGCTTTTTAGAGCAGCTTGTGGTTGAGTCCACTTGGGAATTGGCTATTCTGGATTGCTTGTGCAATGAACCAGATTTGATTGAGAACTTAAGGTAAAAGAACCCAAGGGAAAAAAATTATCATAATGTGATTGAGCTCACCCTGAAATTTGAGAAGGAGAATCTAAAGTCAGATATATCAGTACCAGAGTAGAGTAAGTGGAATTACAGAGGCATGAGAGAAGAGTTGGCCAGAATTGATTGGAAAAGAACACTGGTAGGGATGAGGGCAGAGCAGCAATGGCTGGAATTTCTGGAAGCAATTCAGAAGGCACAGGATATATACATCCCAAAGAGAAAGAAGTATTCGAAAGGCAAGATGACACAACTGTGGCTAACAAGAAAAGTCAAAGCCAACATAAAAGCCAAAGAGAAGGTATCTAATACAGCAAAAAATAATGGGAAGTTAAAGGATTGGAAGCTTTTAAAAACCAATAGAATGCAACTAAAAAGTCCTTTGCTTATAGAGGATGGTCCAGCTGTCTGGCACCGAAGTTACCATTACTGTGAGAAGGATTTTGGGAAACTGAAGGGACGAAGTATAGATAAATCACCTGGACATGATGGTTTGCATCCCACAGTCCTGAAAGTGTTGACTGAAGAGATTGTGGAGGCATTAGTAATGATCCTACAAGAATCACTAGAGTCTGGAATGGTTCCTGAAGACTGCTAAATTGCAAATGTCACACCACTCTTCAATAAGGGAGAGAGTTAGAAGAAAGGAAATTATAGGCCAATTAGTCTGACCTCAGTATTTGTAAAGATGTTGGAGTTGATTGTTAAGAACCTGGTTTTGGGTATTTGGAAGCACATGATAAAATAGGGTCTAGTCAGAATAGTTTCCTCAAGGGAAAATCTTGCCTGACAAATCTCTTGGAATTCCTTGAAGAAATAACAAGCAGGATAGACAAAGGAGAATTGGTTGACATTTGGATTTTCAGAAAGCCTTTCACAAGGTGCCATTCATGAGGCTGCTTAACATGTTAAGAGCCCAAGGTATTACAGGAAAAATTCTAGCATGGATGAAGTGGTGGCTAATTGGCAGGAGGCGAAGTCTGGGAACAAAGGTAGCCTTTTCTGGTTGGCTGCCAGTGCTCCACAGGGTTTGTGTTGGGACCGATTCTTTTCACGTTACTAGTAAAAATTTAATTGATAGAATTGATAGCCTTTTTGCAAAGTTTGCAAGTGACATGAAGATAGGTGGAGGTGCAGGAAGTTTTGAGGGAGTAAAGAGGCCACAGAAGGACTTAGAAAAATTAGGAAAATGGGTAAAAAGGTGACAGATGGAGTAGTATTGGGAAGTGTATGGTCATGCACTTTGGTAGAAGAAATGAGAGAGTTGACTTCTTTTGTAAATGGAATGAAAAGACAAAAATCTGAGTCACAAGGTACTTGGGAGTCCTTGTGCAGGATTCCCTGAAGATTAATTTGCAGGTTTAGTCTGTGGTGAAGAAGGCTAATGCAATGTTAGCATTCATTTTAGGGGATGATGAGACGGCCTACAGGGACGAGCTCCGGCACCTGGCAGCGTGGTGTGCCAACAACAACCTGGCCCTTAACACCCAGAAAACCAAGGAGATCATTGTGGACTTCAGACATGCCAGCAGTCACACTCATGTCCCCATCTACATCAATGGAGCTGTAGTGGAGCATTTATCAAGCTTCAAATTCCTTGGTGTCCACATTTCCGATGATCTCACCTGGTCCCCGAACTCCTCCATCCTGATCAAGAAGGCACAACAGCGCCTTTATTTCCTGCGGAGCATCAAGAAAGCTCACCTCTGTCCCAGGATACTGACGGACTTTTACCCCTGTACCATTGAGAGCATACTCACCAACTGTATCTCAGTGTGGTATGGCAATTGTCCGGTATCAGACTGCAAAGCACTCCAGTGGGTGGTGAAAACTACCCAGCGGATTATCGGCACCCAATTGCCCACCATTGAGAACATCTACCATAAATGCTGAAGGGCAGGGCATAAAGCATTATCAGGGATGCATCTCACCCTAACCATGGACATTTTACTCTCCTCCCATCCGGTAGGTGCTACAGGAGCCTCTGCTCCCGTACCAGCAGGCACAGGAAGCTCTTCTTCCCTGAGGCTGTGACCCTGCAGAACCTCACATCACAGCGCTAAGCAGTATTGCACCCATATTGTACTGTCTCAGTACTTTTATATTTGTGTGCTGTAGCACTTACTTTTTATTCACAGTTATTTTGCAAATAACACTATTCTTTTGCACTTCTGGTCAGATGCTAATTACTTTTCATTGGTTTTGTACCTGCACTCAGTATAATGATAATAAAGTTGAATCTAGTCTAATTTATATGCAAAGATGTAATGTTGAGACATTATGAAGCAGTGGTAAGGCATCACTTGGAATATCGTGAACAGGATCTGTTGAAACTGGAGAGGGTTTAAAGGAGATTCACGAAAATGTTTCCAGGATCGAATGGCTTGTCATATGAAGAACATTTAATGGCTCTGGCCCTGTATTCACTGGAATTTGGAAGAATGAGTGGTGACCTAAATAAAACCTTGCAAATGGTGAAAGGCCTTGATAGAGTGGATGTGGAGAGGATGTTTCCTATGGTGGGTATGTCTAAGACTAGAGGACACAGCCTCAGAATAGAGAGACGTCCTTTTAGAACAGAGATGAGCAGAAATTTCTTTAGCTTGAGAATGGTGAATCTCCGGAACTTGTTACTACTGGCAGCTGTGGAGGCCAAGTTTTTATGTATGTTTAAGGTAGAGGTCGATATATCCTTGATTGGTCAGGGCATGAAGGGATATGGGGAAAAGGTAGGAGATTGGGACTGAGAGGAAAATAGATCAGAGCAGGCTCAGTAGGCCAAATGGGCTAATTCTGCTCGTATATCTTGTGGTCTAATATGTCATTGTTAATAACGTTGATCTGATTCTGATGGGAATCTGTGCGAGAGTGCAAGAGGTTAACGCATATAATTCAAGTTCTTCATGCAGGACATTTGCACAGCTTAGTTTGGTCATTGCTAGCCTTTGTGCATACTGTGGGTTGAAAAGCCCGATACTCTTTGACAGAGGAGTGGGAGGCCAGGTGACTGCTGCAAGTTCACCCAGACATTTTCTTGTTTTTCTTAAGTCTTACTGCAGGAGTACTGTAACCTTCCTGCCTGCATCCTGATCTCAATATTTCCTCCAAAAGAGACCAAAGAATTCTCTTTCTCCTCCTCTCTTTTAGAAGTCTATTGCAGACCCGGAGATTCTCCACGGGAATGTCAGAGCGCCTGAACTGGATCATGTAAGGATTTGTGGAATCGAAAGCCAAGCAGCAAAGATCCCAAGGGTGGGGATGATGGAAAAAAATAAGATATATTCCAAAAGATTATAAAACAATGAGACAATCTAAAAAATATATTAGCAGCCTCGGTGCTCTTGAGGGCACTTCCTTTCTTGTTATTGTTCCTCAGCCCGATGTACACAAATTTCCTTTGGAGCAGGCCAAAACATCTGTCAAGTTTTTGAATGCTACTGCAGGAAAGTATGTATCCTCCATCACCTTTAGTGATAACAAGGATTAAGGATCAGCTGTATTCAGATATACATACATTTACATGTATTAGCAAGTTGCTGTGGAGTGCTGGTCAGGACATGACATGCAACAAGAACAACATTCAACAATTATATAGAGAAAATAATTATATAACAAATAAAGTTAGAGGTTGAAGTCCGGATATGGAATACAACGTGCTTAATTACATAAATCCCAGCATGTACTGAAAACAATAGCAGCAATGAGATGGGCAACTCCAAGTTGTTCGTGATGGCAGTCACCTTTGATGGTTTTAGTTGGATGTCCTACATCCTACAGACCCGCATCGAGACACACTTGAAAAAAGTACCATAACTTTTTAATTTAGTTGCCTGTTAAATAAACAATGAATTAATTTACTACTACTACGACATCGACTCAGGCTTAGGGGGCCGGTGTCGGGCACGATGACAGACTCTCCACTTCTCCCTCTCCCCCATCAGTGTTTTCAGTTCATCCACATTAGCCGTGCTGCTGTCTTCTAGGAGCGTGTTGACCATAGTCTTGGGAGGGCACCCAGGGTTCATCCTCCCGTGCTTGGGCTCCCATATGATGACTAGGCTGGCAGTAGCTCAGGGTGGCGTAGACAGTGCCCCGCTAGTTGCAGTCTTCTCGCCTCGATTTTAGTGGACAGCATCGGTAGGTTGATATAGAGCTCAACGTTCGTCATGTGCTGTTGCCAACTCACATCAAGAGCCATCCGGAGCATTCGTGTATAGCAACCATCTAGAGATTTTCGCAACGTCTTGGTGAGTGTCCACGTTTCACATCCGTACGTGAGAATGGACTCTATGACTGCTGTGAAAATCCTCCTTTTAAGCCCTCTTGTCAGGTTCGACTTACAGATTTCCTTCATGTTGTTCATAGCCGTCCACGCCAGTGCCTTCCATATCTTTATGTCCTTCTCCGAACTCATCATTCTTGACCTGAGGTACTTGTAGTCAAAGACTTTCTTAATGGTATCATTCTTTACGGTCTTGAGAGTACCTTCGTCGCAGTTAAATGCCATGTACTCTGTCTTTTCAGCATTTAGGTGAAGTCCAACTTTATTGCTCTCAATTTCCACTTCTGTCAGTAGCTGCTGTGCTTCTTGTGCTGTGCTGAATTAATTTAGTTCAATGATAACATCCACAAAATATTATTTTGTGGTAAATATTTTACCACAGGCTGCTGTGGAGGCCAGGTCGTTGGGCCTATTTAAGGTGGAGCTTGATAGGTTCTTGATTGCACACAGATCAAAGGTTATGGGAAGAAGGCCGGGACTGTAGTTCAGGAGAGGAGAAAGGATACACCATGATTGAACGGCAGAGTAGACTCGATGGGCCAGATGGACTAATGATGCTGCTATGTCTGATGGTCTAAAATCCAGAAACTAATATTTTAACCGAAAAATTCAGCTTTTTCTCATTTGACATTGAATAGGTTGCAATGAATACTTGCTTCCTGTCACATGATCTCAAAAAATTTTGGTAGTGTATAAGGTAGTAAATCCTGATCTATTGACCCTGTAAGAATAATATAACACTGTACACAGAACCCTGTGCTGACCATATAACATATATACACCGTACACAGAACCCTGTACTGACTATATAACATTTATACACTGTACACAGAACCCTGTACTGACTATATAACATATATACACTGTACACAGAACCCTGTACTGACTATATAACATATATTCACTGTACACAGAACCCTGTACTGATGATATAATGTATATACACTGTACACAGAACCCTGTACTGACTACACAACATTTATATACTGTACACAGAACCCTGTACTGATGATATAACATATATACACAGGACACAGAACCCTGCATTGACTATATAACATTTATACACTGTACACAGAACCCCGTACTGACTATATAACATATATACTGTACACAGAACACTATATTGACTATATAACATATATACACTGTACACAGAACCCTATACTGACTGTATAACATGCAGTATATACACTGTACTAACTATATAAGACCATAAGGTATAGGAGCAGAAGTAGGCCATTCGGCCCATTGAGTCTGCTCCGCCATTCAATCATGGGCTGATCCAATTCTTCCAGTCATCCCCGCTCCCTTGCTTTCTCCCCATACCCTTTGATGCCCTGGCTAATCAAGAACCTATCTATCCTTGCCTTAAATACACCCAATGACTTGGCCTCCACAGCCGCTCATGGCAACAAATTCCACAGATTTATCACCCTCTGACTAAAGTAATTTCTCCACATCTCGGTTCTAAAAGGACGTCCTTCAATCCTGAAGTCGTGCCCTCTTGTCCTAGACTCCACTACAATGGGAAATAACATTGCCGTATCTAATCTGTTCAGGCCTTTTAACATTCAGAATGTTCATATGAGATCCCCCCTCATTCTCCTGAACTCCAGGGAATACAGCCCAAGAGCTGCCAGATGTTTCTCATACAGGAACCCTTTCATTCCTGGAATCATTCTTGTGAACCTTCTCTGATCCTCTGTCGTTCCAAGGAGAAAAGGCCCAGTTCACTCAACCTGTTTTCATAAGGCATGCTTCCCAATCCAGGCAACATCCTTGTAAATCTCCTCTGCACCCTTTCTATGGTTTCCACATCCTTCCTGTAGTGAGGTGACCAGAATTGAGCACAGTACTCCAAGTGGGGTCTGACCAGGATCCTATATAGCTAAATGTTTATGCCTCTACATAGATGTTGCCTGACAAATTATCCTGCTCCCTGAACAGAAATGTACAGAAGTGTGACACAAAACAAAATGGTTTAAGACAGCACTGGTGAAGTCGATGACTATTTATTGGCAACAAATAAAATGAAAATACAACTAACACTTTATCTTCTGAACTGTATGGTAAATGATCACTACAAGTAATGAGATGAGAGCAAAAGGCAAGGCTGATTCGAGGGCTGAAGCGTATGGGAGCGTGTAAAGCTGACTTGAGGTCAAGGCTTATCAGGCAGAGTGGAACGGAGCAAAGTCAGAGCAGAGCAGAGGTAGATATGAGGCCCATCCACCTAAACCAAGAACAACGTTTCATCAATCTAAGAGCCAAGCTGATTGGAAAGGACAGGTACGGGTAGGGTCACCAACTTTCTCACTCCCAAATAAGGGACAAAAGTAGCAGACAAATACGGGACCCAAAGAAAGACTACTATGACCATGAAGCCTTGCGCGGGCACCTGTGTGCGCAAGTGTGACGTGCGCATACATGATGTGCGCATAGGTGTATGTGCCAATTTTTTTCTACAAATCGTTTTTGGCAATTCTGTTCAGTGAAACTACACCGTACATACATTATTTCTACTTTATATAGGCTGTGTATTTGTCATATCATTCCTGCTTTTACTATATGTAAGAGTTATTTCAGGTTTTATGTGTTATTTGGAATGATTTGGTAGGTTTTTTTTGGGTCTGGGAACACTGAAAAATTTTTCCCATATAAATTAATGGTAATCGCTTCTTCGCTTCATGCCATTTCAGCACGAAAGGTTTCA
This sequence comes from Mobula hypostoma, assembly GCF_963921235.1. Taxonomy (NCBI): domain Eukaryota; kingdom Metazoa; phylum Chordata; class Chondrichthyes; order Myliobatiformes; family Myliobatidae; genus Mobula; species Mobula hypostoma. Next base: position 2,691,490 of record NC_086098.1, read on the forward strand.
TAGGAACGTTCTACCTTAGCGGGGGAAATACGGGTTAAGGGCGGTCCCGTATGGGACAAACCACTTTGACCTGATATACAGGATGTCTCGGCTAATACAGGACAGTTGGCAACACTAGGTATAGGCCGAAATGTGGCAGTAGGTTCCAGGTGCAGAGTGTATCGAATGAAATGCTGGGTCAGATGGGTTGAAAAGGCACGATGTCGGGGCTAGTGGCGAAGTCTGGGTGGTTTCTGCTCATCGCTCTGTGACATTTATTTGTCTCTGTGCTGAATTGAGGTTGAGACTGTGGCTTACTCTGGGCTGGCTCCATGTCTGAGGCCCTCACATCTTTACTCGGCCCTGCACTGAACTGTGCCCTGCTCCGGATGCTCTGGGCTTCGTGCCTGTGGACTCACTTTTGTTTTAAATGCTACTTCCTTACTTTTATTGTTTGCAAGATTTGTTTTTTTTTCTCTATTTTTCTCTCTCTGCACAATGGTTCTTTGTCTATTGGTTCCATGGGTTGTGGTTTTTGACTGTTTGAGATGAATTTCAAGGTTGTATACTTTGATATAAATGTACTTTGAACTTGGAACTTTTGATCTTTGAAGTGCTGGAGGAACTCAACAAGTCAGGCAGCATCTATGGAAGGGAGTAAACAATCAATGTTTTGGGCCAAATATCTAAGCCCGAAATGCTGATTGTTTATTTATTTCCACAGATGCTGCCTAACCTACTGAGTTCCTCCAGTATTTTGTGCATGTTACTTGCAATTTCCAGCATTTGCAGAATCTCTTGTGTTTATGAATTTGCCAATGACTCATATTTCTATAGTTTGCAACACATTTAGTCACCCATAATAGAAGTGTATATCAAAAGGTAACACTAATGTCTCTAATTACCCCATCAGTAAATTACACACAGTATAATTGACGTGATCTCAGGCTACGTCTACACTACGCCGGATAATTTTGAAAACGTTGGTTTCGAGTGAAAACAACAGGCGTCCACACTAAGCGTTTTTCAAAATATCTCTGTCCACATTAGACGGATATTTGGGCAAATCTCCTCCTACTGGGCAGGCGCAGGACACACAGAAAACAAGCGAAGAGGAAACGGTATTCTTGGTGCGCGTTTGTCCAGTCACAGAGTCGAAAAACTTAAAAGGAATTGCTCTTGGCTCTCGCGCAGGAGGACTTAAAACTAAAAAAACAAATACTGGAGCGTATGGAGGCAACTGACAGTATGACCTGGCTGACGATGAACATTGAAAAACTGACTAACTCTGTTGCATTAATAAAGCATCTTGTTAAATGTATAAAGCATGTCTGCATCAGTGTTATCTTGTATTTCCATACAATGTTACATTAGGCTGTTAAACATCTATTGTCAGAGAAGTACTTGCATAAATAGGGAAAGCACCTTCATACAAGCAAGGACAGAAAACAGGGCAAAGTGAATATACTTATTTATTCAGTAAGCTATGGGTCAAAGTATTTGCTGAGTACATTTCTAACTCTTCTGGCTTCAGTCTCATTGCCGTCTGTTCTGAAATTGTTAGGTTCTGCGAAGCGCAGAATCAAATATCGCTGTGATGATTGTACACTCTAGTATCAATTGCTTGGCGACAATGAAGTAGTAATAATAATAATAATAATAAGAAGAAAACAATGAAATGCCGGGCTGCTGCCATTTGTTCCGGCACGTCATGACAGCGGTTTTAAAAAGCTCCGGTTACCCCGTACACACTGCAACGGATATTAGGCGTTTTCAGATTTATTCACTCTGGAGACTGTTTCAGAAAATTTCCATTTTCGGGGGATGAAAATGCTGTTTTAGTGTGGACAGAGGGTCAAAACGAAGAGAAAAATCTTTGTTTTCAAAATTATCCGGCGTAGTGCGGACATACCTTCAGAAAGGTCACAGGACAGAAACATTTAGGTTCAGCATTCAAATAATTGTGATTTAATTACTGTTTAATATTTACTTATATTATTCTTTGGTATAAACAGTGAATTTTCTATCAATATTTTCCCCTGCTCCTATAAGTCTGATCTGTTTTAGCATTTGACAGTGGCTACCAGTTGTTAGTCCAAGAGGTTTATAGATCAAGCAATGTCAAGTCCACATTCATTGGGCAATTTATTGGGCATGCCTGTACACCTGTTCATTAATAAAACATTGAATCAGCCAATCACGTGCCAGCAACTCAACACATAAAAGCATGCAGATGTGGTCAAGAAGTTCAGTTGTTGTTTGGACCAAACATCAGAATGGGGAAGAAATGTGATCTGAGTGACTTTGACTGTGGAATGATTGTTGGTGCCAGACAGGGTAGTTTGAGTATCTCATAATCTGCTCATCTCTTGGGATTTTTATGCACAACTGCCTCTAGAGTGTACAACAGATGGTGTGAAAACAAAAAAAAATCCAGTGAGCAGCAGTTCTGTGAGCAAAAGCGCCTTGTTAATGAGAGAAGTCAGAGGAGAATGGCTAGACTGGTTCAAGCTGACAGTAGGGCAAATAACTATGCGTTCCAACAGTGGTGGGCAGAAGAGCATCTCTGAAAGCACAACACATCCAACCTTGAAGTGGATGGGCTGCAGCAGCAGAAGACCACAAACATACCCTCAGTGGCCACTTTATTAGGAACAGGGGCTATCTAATAACTTGGCCGCAGAGTGCAATTTACAGTGTTTGTAAAGTAGTCTTGAAGAAACAAGATCTGCAGCATTATCAGGTTTTCAGTCCATAGAGAATTAAAGGAAAAATTACTGGCTTGTAACTCTGAAAAATTATTAGATTTGTAATATTAGCAAGCAGTTTTTAAAGTCCTTTGGTATTTTTCTGTAGATAAATATATTCGATCAGTACAGAGAGGAATTAATGTGTTCACCAGCTAATATCAGTAACATTAATTTTTAGAGTTTTTTAAAGAAGGCAGTGTGTATGTCAAGGTCAGGACTATTTCTGCTCTCAAAATCCCAGTGCACTTGCAGGAAAGCAGGAGTTTTATTTGCCCCAAAGGCCCATTTTTGACCCAGGCCAATCTTCAGGGAGCCGGCTTGTTTAAATAACATCAGCAGGCGCCTGGCAGGACTCTGCTTTCATCTGGGAATATACCTCAGGGTAGAGAAGAAAACCTTTGCAGCAGGTCTTGGGAACAGCTGCCTCTTCAGCAGATGAAACTGAGTGTGGGTTATTCCAGCAGAATTTTTCAGTGGGAGTTAAATCGGTCATCATGTAATCATTCTAACTTCATTTGGACCTTTTAAATTAAAATCTTCCTCCTCTATATACCAGGGCAATGTTAAAACTGGCAATTAATCTTTTTTCAGGCACTTTGATTTCTATGCAGACCCCTTATCCCCTGTTAAACTCTCCTTATACAGTACTGTGCAAAAGTCTTAAGCACATATATAGAGAATCTAAGACTTTTGCACAGCACTGTAGTAATTTTATGTATTGCACTGTACTGCTGCCACAAAAAAACTAATCTCATGATGTACGTGAGCGATGATAAACCGGATTCTGATATGGGACTTTATTGTGGGCTGAGAGTGGGAAGGGGGCAGGGAGAAGGGAATCATGGTTGGGAAAAGGGCAAGGGAGAGGGGAGGGAGTGGGAAACACCAGAGAGACATTCTGTAATGATGAACAAACCAATTGTTTGCAATCAAATTACCTTGCCTGGTGTCTCAGGCTGGACGTGTCTGCACCTGCTTAGCCCCGTCCCCAGCACTCCTTCTCTGAAACCTGTCCCATACTCCCCCATGGCACCCCACCCTTGCCATTCCCAACATCCTTTGCTCCTGCTAGATTTACAAACGGGCTCTCCACTCCACGTTAACAAATACAGTACTGTGCAAAAGTCTTAGGCATGCTAACTTTATATACTGTATATGTCGAAGACTTTTGCACAGTATTGTATTTTCATTCATACCACAACTGTATTGTCTCCAGTGCAAGCACTGAACGAAATATTATTTGCTGTGGTGGCATTGTCTAAATGTTGACAACTTGTGATTATTGTTTTTGTTTAGCATCCAGAGGATGTTTACAAGAATGAAACTGTTAATGTATGAGTAGTGTTTGATGGTTGTACTCACTGGAGTTTAGAAGAATGAGGGCACTCTCACTGAAACCTATTGAATATTGAAAGGCCTAGATAGAGTGGATGTATAGAGCAGAGGTTTCCAGACTGGGGTCCAGAGACCCCTTGCTTAATGGTCTATGGCATATAAGGGGTTGGGAACCCCTGGCATAGAGGATGTTTTCAATTATGGGAGAGTCTGGGACCAGGGGGTACAGCTTCAGAAAAGAAGTATACAGATGCAGAGGAATTTCTTTAGCAAGAAAGTGGGGAATCTGTGGAATTCATTGCCACAGACAGCAGAAGAAAGCAAGTCATTTGGTACATTTAAGGGGCAGCTTGATAGGTTCTTGATTAGAAAGGGCATCAAAGGTTATGGGGAGAAGAGAGGAGAATGCGGTTGAGAAGGAAAATAAGTTAGCCATGATGGGCTGGTGGAACAGATTCAATGGGCTGAATGACTTCGTTCTGCTCCTCTGCCTTCTCAACAATAGCACAAGGAAATCCAACAACAATTCAAATGTGACTGAAGAACTTACAGCTTCATCACCAATACAATATATTTCCTTGATTCAATCTCCATGACAAGGTCTCCCTTTTCCATCACCAAGTTTTACTGGTGAGGCACCATGACAGGACTTACATGACATGTGTCTCACCTGACTAGAATCCAGCTCAAAGTCGTCACAGTGCCAAAGGTCAAAACTGGACTTAACAAATAAGGACAATTGTACAACGTATCTTCCCATTCATGAAGCTTTACATATTGCATCGAGTTTAGTAAAGTTAATTAACAATGATGTTCCTCTTAGGGTGGAAGGAATGAAGCTAAAATTCCAATACAGCAATTCCTCTCACGATATACGAAAACTACAGTGACTGTCAGGTCAGCAGTAAACCTCATCGGCTGAAGATTACCATCACTACAGGACTTTTACATCTGGAGAAGGAAAGGTCATTGTGGACGCTACCCACTCTGCAAACAACCTTTTCAAAAATCTCCCTTCTGGAAAACCTTATAGGGCAATTAAAACAAAAAATTCACTCCATCTGAAAAGTTTCTTCCCCCAGGCTGTTAATCTGATCAACCATTCATTAGCCCCCCACACCCACCACCCTTCTGTCTATTACCCCATCACTACACTGTTACGTAAACACTCCAGTGACTTTTTATAATGCTGTGTACATTGTGACTACATGTTGGTATTTATATGTTTATTACATATCCATACTTAAACCTTTAACATTATTTCTTATAAAATAATTTGTCTTCATATTGGTTGAATGTTGTTTTGCGTGTTGCTCCTTAATCAACACACCACAGTAAATTCCGAAATCATGTAAATGATTATGGTGAATAAAGTTGATCCTTGATCATATGAAGATTAATTGGATAGAAATTTTTCACAGTTGTGGCACGAAATGATCAGGGTCAGATCAGCGGCCTGTTAAATCTAGTGTCTGATATTTAATTCCGCTAGATACTAGACCGCCCAATTTTGCAAGCACTAACTGAGATGAACTTCCATCAAATTATCAAGGAACACTGGCCATTTTATTAGGTGCCTCCTGTACATGCATGCTGCCGTAACCCATTCACTTCAAGGTTTAACGTGCTGTGCACTCAGAGATGTCCTTCTGCACACCACTGTTGTAACGCTGCTCTCCTATTTGCTTGAACCAGCCTGGCTATTCTCCTCTGACCTCTCCCAACAACAAGGCATTTTCACCCACAGAACCGATTGGAGGTTTTTTTTCCTGCTCAATTCTCCATAAACTCTAAAGATTGCCGTGTGTGAAAATCCCAGGTGATCAGCAGTTTCAGAGATACTCAAATCACCCCTTTTGGCACCAACAATCATTCCATGGTCAAAGTCACTTAGATCACAATTTTACCGCATTCTGATGCTTGAACTGAAAAAACAACTGAACCTCTTGACCATGACTACATGCTTTTATGCATTGAGTTGCTGCCACGTGACTGGCTGATTAGATATTTGCATTAATGAGCAGGTGTACAGGTGTACCTAATAAAGTGGCCTCTGAGTGAAGATTGCCTAATACATCGGCATAATGGTTTGAAGAAAACAAATATGTCTGAAAGGTCACATGGTGCAAAAGTGCAAGAATACAAACAATAAGAGAAAGGTCAGTGACCTAACTGTGGGAAATATTCTTTCTGAATCACACCTTCAATAAGCAAGAGAGTACATAAGCTCACTTCCTTTCAGACAAACCAAAGTAAAACTAAAGACAGTGCTTATGTAGTGAGAAATGATTGCACCGACTTAACTTTTCTTTGCAGAGAAAATTAAAGATCTGCTCTTGCTAACACTTGAGCACAACCTCGCTGACACTTAAACACAGAGGAGGGTGCGACATCCTGCCCTATCTGCCTCCCGCTAATTAATCACTCTGGTATTTAAGACCACTCAAGCAGGCAAATAAATGGAGAATAATTAGTGTATCTTTGTTCTGACCCAATTATGTTTGCTAGGCTCTGAGGGGAAGTTAAAAACTTGGGAGAAACGGAGGTATTAGTATGCAGAGCATCCCTTCTTTTATTCAAGTTCCGGGGAGATTAAGTAGAAAACTAAATTAGCAAACCTGTGACTGGGGTTAAATCTCAGAAACAGACAGAGAACTCTCTCCTTTTCATTTCCCTTCTCGTATTATAATAGTGTTTTCAACATCCCCACTCCCACTCAGATCTTAATTTGCCATTCTTGTATTGGTAACAAAACAATATCAAATACGATTCCAAGCTCAGAATAGTTGTCACCTTATTTAAATTTCACTTGCTGTCTAAATCATTATGTATAGGTTCTTCTAAAGCAGCTGTTGTACTAAGAAGAGAGAAAATAACCTTTGATAAGATTTTAAAAATAATAAAGTTTTAATCATAATATTTTCCTCCTATTACTTATAACAGAATCAGGTTTAATGTCAATGAGATTTGTTCTGAAATTTGTTGTTTTGCAGAATACATAAAAACAAATGATAAATTACAATCTTCCCTCAATCTTCTACATTCTAGAGACTAAACTCCTAACCTATTCAACCTTTCTCGAGAATTCAGATCCTCCAGTCCCAGCAACATCCTTGTAAATGTTTACTGTACACTTTCACTCTTATTGACATCTTTCCTGTAGGTAGGTGACTGAGATTGCACACAATACTCAAAATTAGGACTCACCAGCATCTTATACAACTTCAACATAATATCCCACATCCTATTCTCAATAGATTGATTTATAAAAGCCAAAGTGCCAAAAGCTTTCTTTTTTGACCCCATCTACCTAAAACGCCATTTTCAATGAATTATGGACCTGTATTACCAGATCTCTTTATTCTACCACACTCCTCAGTGTCCTACTGTTCACCATGTAAGAGCAACCCTGATAGCAAAAGGATAGTGAGGGATAAAATTGGTCCCTTAGAGAATCGGAGTAAACGGCTATGTGTGGAACCAAAAGAGATGGGGGAGATTTTGAACAACTTATTTTCTTCAGTATTCACTAAGGAGTAGGATATTGAATTGTGTAAGGTAAGGGAAACAGGTAGGGAAGTTATGGAAACTATGATGATTAAAGAAGAGGAAGTACTGGTGCTTTTAAGAAATACAAAAGTGGATAAGTCTCCGAGTCCTGACAGGATATTCCCTAGGACCTTGAGGGAAGTTAGTGTAGAAATAGCAGGGGCTCTGACAGAAATATTTCAAATGTCATTAGAAACGGGGATGGTGCCGGAGGATTGGCGTATTGCTCATGTTGTTCCATTGTTTAAAAAGGGTTCTAAGAGTAAACCTAGCAACTATCGGCCGGTAAGTTTGACGTGAGTGGTGGCTAAGTTAATGGAAAGTATTCTTAGAGATGGTATATATAATTGTCTGGATAGTCAGGGTCTGATTAGGAACAGTCAACATGGATTTGTGCGTGAAAGGTCATGTTTGACAAATCTTATTGAATTTTTTGAAGAGGTTACTAGGAAAGTTGAATAGGGTAAAATGGTGGATGTTGTCTATATGGACTTCAGTAAGGCCTTTGACAAGGTTCCACACGGAAGGTTAGTTAGGAACATTCAGTCGTTAGGTATTAATATTGAAGTAGTAAAATGGATTCAGCAATGGCTGGATGGAAGATGCCAGAGAGTGGTGGTGGAAAACTGTTTGTCAGGTTGGAGGCCAATGACTAGTGGTGTGCCTCAGGGATCTGTACTGGGTCCAATGTTGTTTGTCATATACAGTAATGATCTGGATGATGGGGTGGTAAATTGGATTAGTAAGTATGCAGATTATACTAAGATAGGTGGCGTTGTGGATAATGAAGTAGGTTTTCAAAGCTTGCAGAGAGATTTAGGCCAGTTAGAAGAGTGGGCTGAAAGATAGAAACATAGAAACATAGAAAATAGGTGCAGGAGTAGGCCATTCGGCCCTTCGAGCCTGCACCGCCATTTATTATGATCATGGCTGATCATCCAACTCAGAACCCCGCCCCAGCCTTCCCTCCGTACCCCCTGACCCCCGTAGCCACAAGGGCCATATCTAACTCCCTCTTAAATATAGCCAATGAACTGGCCTCAACAGCTTCCTGTGGCAGAGAATTCCACAGATTCACCACTCTCTGTGTGAAGAAGTTTTTCCTAATCTCGGTCCTAAAAGGCTTCCCCCTTATCCTCAAACTGTGGCCCCTCGTTCTGGACTTCCCCAACATCGGGAACAATCTTCCTGCATCTAGCCTGTCCAATCCCTTTAGGATTTTATACGTTTCAATCAGATCCCCCCTCAATCTTCTAAATTCCAATGAGTACAAGCCCAGTTCATCCAGTCTTTCTTCATATGAAAGTCCCGCCATCCCAGGAATCAATCTGGTGAACCTTCTTTGTACTCCCTCTATGGCAAAGATGTCTTTCCTCAGATTAGGGGACCAAAACTGCACACAATACTCCAGGTGTGGTCTCACCAAGGCCTTGTACAACTGCAGTAGTACCTCCCTGCTCCTGTACTCGAATCCTCTCGCTATAAATGCCAGCATACCATTCGCCTTTTTCACCGCCTGCTGTACCTGCATGCCCACTTTCAATGACCGGTGTATAATGACACCCAGGTCTCGTTGCACCTCCCCTTTTCCTAATCGGCCACCATTCAGATAATAATCTGTTTTCCTATTTTTGCCACCAAAGTGGATAACTTCACGTTTATCCACATTAAATTGCATCTGCCATGAATTTGCCCACTCACCCAACCTATCCAAGTCAGCCTGCATCCTCTTAGCATCCTCCTCAGTGCTAACACTGCCACCCAGCTTCGTGTCATCCGCAAACTTGGAGATGCTGCATTTAATTCCCTCATCCAAGTCATTAATATATATTGTAAACAACTGGGGTCCCAGCACTGAGCCTTGCGGTACCCCACTAGTCACCGCCTGCCATTCTGAAAAGGTCCCGTTTATTCCCACTCTTTGCTTCCTGTCTGCTAACCAATTCTCCACCCACACCAATACCTTACCCCCAATACAGTGTGCTTTAAGTTTGCCCACTAATCTCCTGTGTGGGACCTTGTCAAAAGCCTTTTGAAAATCCAGATATACCACATCCACTGGTTCTCCCCTATCCACTCTACTAGAGTTTACTGCTGATAAATGTGAGGTGCTACGTTTGCTAAGACTAATCAAAATAGGACATACATGGTAAATGGTAGGGCATTGAAGAATGCAGTATAACAGAAGGATCTAGGAATAATGGTGCATAGTTCCCTGAAGGTGGAATCTCATGTGGATAGGGTGGTGAAGAAAGCTTTTGGTATGCTGGCCTTTATAAATCAGAGCACTGAGTATAGGAGTTGGGATGTAATGTTAAAATTGTGCAAGGCATTGGTTAAGGCCAGATTTGGAGTATTGTGTACAGTTCTGGTCACCGAGTTATCGGAAAGATGTCAACAAAATAGAGAAAGTACAGAGAAGATTTACTAGAATGTTGCCTGGGTTTCATCTCCTAAGTTACAGAATAAGGTTGAACAAGTTGGGTCTTTATTCTTTGGAGTGTGGAAGGTTGAGGGGGGACTTGATAAAGGTATTTAAAATTATGAGGGGTATAGATAGAGTTGACATGGATAGGCTTTTTCCATTGAGAGTAGGGGAGATTCAAACAAGAGGACATGAGTTGAGAGTTAGGGGGCAAAAGTTTAGCAGGAACACAAGGGGGAACTTCTTTACTAAGGGAGTGGTAGCCGTGTGGAACGAGCTTCCAGTAGAAGTGGTAGAGGCAGGCTCGATTTTGTCATTTAAAGTAAAATTGGATAGCTATATGGACAGGAAGGGAATGGAGAGTTATGGGCTGAGTGCAGGTCGGTGGGACTAGGTGGGAGTAAGGATTCGGCACGTACTAGAAGGGCTGAGATGGCCTGTTTCTATGCTGTAATTGTTATATGGTTATACGGTTATTGTTCCTACTGGATGCAGCAGCTCACACTCGCCTGCATTAAATTCCATCTGCCATTTTCAGCTGGTCCAGATCCTGCTGCTAGCTTTGATAATCTCCCTTGCTGACCACTACACCCGCAATCTTGGTGACATCTGCAAATTTACTGGTCCAGTTAACCACATCATCATGCAGATGATTGATTAGATGACAAACAACAACAGACTCAGCACCGATCACTATAGCATTCCACTCGTCACAAGCTTCTGGTCAGAGATGCATCGATCTACTTCCACTCTGTGGCTTCTTCCACAAAGGAATGTCGAATTGAATTTACTATCTCAAGTTGAATGCCAAGCGACTGAAGCCTCTTGACCAACTTTCACAACTATGAACAACTATGCCGTGGTACATATAGGTACCTAAGACATAGATAGGAAAAGGGAAGAGGTCCTGAAAGGAGAATATAGGGAGTTAGGAAGGGAGTTGAGAAGAACGACCGCAAAGGTGGTGATCTCAGGATTACTGCCTGTGCCACGCGACAGTGAGAGTAGGAATGGAATGAGGTGGAGGATAAATGTGTGGCTGAGGGACTGGAACAGGGGACAGGGATTCAAGTTTCTGGATCATTGGGACCTCTTTTGGCGCAGGTGTGACCTGTACAAAAAGGACGGGTTACACTTGAATCCCAGGGGGACCAATATCCTGGCAGGGAGATTTGTGAAGGCTACTGGGGAGACTTTATACAAGAATGGTTGGGGGGTGTGAATCAAATTGAAGAGACTAGGAGAGAGGAGGTTAGTTCACAAATAGAGAAAGCTAGTAGACGGTGTGTGAGGGAGGATAGGCAGGGGACAGAGATCAGGAGCATTCAGACCAAAGATGTAGGGGAGAAGGAAGGAAAAGATAACAAAGTTGTTTGCACCATTAGGGATAAACAAAGAGTAAGAGGTGGAAAGTTTATTAAATGTATCTATTTTAATGCTAGGAGCATTGTAAGAAAGGTGGATGAGCTTAGAACATGGATTGATACCTGGAAATATGATGTTGTAGCTATTAGTGAAATATGGTTGCAGGAAGGGTATGATTGGCAACTAAATATTCCTGGATTTCGTTGCTTCAGGTGTGATAGAATCGGAGGGGCAAGAGGGGGAGGTGTTGCATTGCTTGTCAGAGAAAATATTACAGCAGTGCTTTGGCAGGGTAGATTAGAAGACTCATCCAGGGAGGCTATTTGGGTGGAATTGAGGAATGGGAAAGGTGTAGTAATGCTTATAGGGGTGTATTATAGACCACCTAACGGGGAGCAAGAATTGGAGGAGCAAATTAGTAAGGAGATAGCAGATATTTGTAGTAAGCACAAGGTTGTGTTTGTGGGAGATTTTAATTTTCCACACATAGACTGGGAAGCCCATTCTGTCAAAGGCTGGGTGTTTTGGAGTTTGTAAAATGTGTGCAAGATAGTTTTTTGCAGCAATACATATTGGTACCAACTAGAGAAGGGGCAGTGTTGGATCTCCTGTTAGGGAATGAGATAGGTCAGGTGAAGTTGGTATGATTGGAGAAAGGCTAACTTTGAGGAGATGCGAAAGGATTTAGAAGGAGTGGATTGGGACAATTTGTTTTATGGGAAGGATGTAATAGAGAAATGGAGGTCATTTAAAGGTGAAATTTTGAGGGTACAGAATCTTTATGTTCCTGTTAGGTTGAAAGGAAAGGTTAAAAGTTTGAGAGAGCCATGGTTTTCAAAGGATATTGGAAATTTGGTTCCGAAAAAGAGAAAGATCTACAATAAATATAGGCAGCTTGGAATAAATGAGGTGCCCAAGGAATATAAAGAATGTAAAAAGAATCTTAAGAAAGAAATTAGGAAAGCTAAAAGAAGATATGAGGTTGCTTTGGCAAGTAAGGTGAAAATAAATCCCAAGGGTTTCTACCGTTATATTAATAGCAAAAGGATAGTGAGGGATAAAATTTGTCCCTTAGAGAATCAGAGTGGACGGCTATGTGCGGAGCCAAAAGAGATGGGGGAGATTTTGAACAATTTCTTTTCTTCGGTATTCACTAAGGAGAAGGATATTGAATTGTGTAAGGTCAGGGAAACAAATAGGGTAGTTATGGAAACTATAATGATTAAAGAAGAGGAAGTACTGGCGCTTTTAAGGAATATAAAAGTGGATAAGTCTCCAGGTCCTGACAGGATATTCCCTAGGACCTTGAGGGATGTTAGTGTGGAAATAGCAGGGGCTCTGACAGAAATATTTCAAATGTCATTAGAAACGGGGATGGTGTCAGAGGATTGGCGTATTGTTCATGTTTTTCATGGTTATATGGTTAACTTTCCATGCAGGACCTTGTCAAAAGCCTTTCTAAAATCCATATAGATAACATTCACCACCTTGCTTTCAACAATTTCCCTGATAACCTCCTTGGAAAACTCTTTAAGGTTGGTTAGTCATTACTTACCATGCACAGAGGCATGTTAACTAACCCTGAACTGTCCTTGTCTATCCAAATATTTATATATCCAGTCCCTTAGAATACCTTCCCATAACCTTCCCAATCCTGATGTCAGGCATATAATTTCCTGGCTTATTCTTAGAGTCTTTCTTAAACAATGAAACAATATTGGCTATCGTCCAATTCTCCAGCACCTCACCTGTGGCTAAGGATGGTTTAAATATCTCTGCTATGGTCCCTGCAATTTATGTTTCAGTCTCCTGTGGGGTCCAAGGAAGGATATTGTCCTGTCTGGTGATTTATCCACCTTGATTTGGCTCAACACAGCTAACACTTCCTCCTCAGCAATCTGTATAAGGTCCACGACCTCCCTGCTGATTACCTCACTTCTATAGACTCCTGAGTAAATACACTTTCTAAGAATTCATTTACAATCTCTCCCTTCTCTTTTAGTTCCATGCATAGATTACCACTCTGGTCTTGCAGAGGACCAATCTTTTTCCTTGCTCTGAATATATCTGTGGAAGTCCTTCAGCTTCTCCTCCACCTTGCCTGCTAGGGCAACCTCATGTCTTCTTTTAACTCCCTTGCTTTCCTTCTTAAGTGTTCTCTTGCATTTCTTATACTCAGCAAGTAAGTAACTTTGTTCCTACCTGCCTGTACCTGCACAACTGCACCTCCTTGTTTTTCTTAACCAGGACCTCGTGACATGACAATCTTGATTTGACTTTTGACTAGGAGTTGCATTCAGCTACCCTGACCTTCATACAAGTTCTGCCACTTAATCACAAGTACAAAAGACTCTGCAGGTGCTGGAAAAGTTCAGCAATGCTGGAGGAACGAATCAGGTCAGGCATCGTCTATGGATGGCAGCTACGCAACCGTTCTCCTGCAGACATATTGTTAATGTTTTCCTATTGATTATAGAATTGAGTGGGCTACTATCCTAATTTGGCTGCTGGTTTTCCTGGAAAAATGTAGAGGTTGGGACATTTCAGAGCATAGTTTCACTAAAGGAGTGATCTGATATTGGACCTACAAGTGTCAGAGAAAAAAAGTATTAATTTTGTACTAACTGACGAACTTCAGAATGTGAGAGATAAAACATCACCCATGTACAACCTGCAAAAAATTGGTGCAAATTATCATTAAAATTTCACTGTCTTACTAAGGTGCAATTATGCTTTAAATTTCTGAGCTCATTTGCACATAGCACATGTTAAAATCTTCTTTGAATCGGTGTAACATAATTGAACATATTGATTTATTTTGTTCTTATAGTGTTGAAATATATTTCTTGTTTAAGAAGCAGCAGGCCAGAGTAGTTTTAGAAATAAGTTTGATAACAGGGCTACTACAAAAATAATTAAAGAAACAGTTTGCACAAATAGCAACCAGCTTTGGTAAGAAAAGGAGATGTTATTTACTTGTTTGTTTGTTTAGAGTTGCAGCACGGAACGGGCCCTTCTGGCCCAATGAGCCTTGCCTCCCAGTAACCTATTTATTTAGTCATAGTCATAGTCATAGTCATACTTTATTGCTTTTCATTACAGTTGCACCATAAATAATTAAATAGTAATAAAACCATAAATAGTTAAATAGTAATATATAAATTATGCCAGGAAATAAGTTCATGACCAGCCTATTGGCTCAGGGTGTCTGACCCTCCAAGGGAGGAGTTGTAAAGTTTGATGGCCACAGGCAGGTTCCCTAGACTAATCACAGGGCAATTTACAACGGCCAATTAACTTACTAACTGGTGTGTCTTCGGACTGTGGGAGGAAGCTGGAAAACTGGGAGGAAACCCTCGTGTTCACGGGGAGGGCACTTACAAACTTCTTACAGAACTGAACACTGAATCTGATGCCCCAAGTTGCAACGGTGTCATGCCACTGATTGAAATATCCTGCTAACAAATCTATTTTCCTTTCATTGTTTAGATGAAGTGGATGATGTTGTCAGAAATGCTAACTGTTGATTCCCCTCAATAAATACTGCCTGACCTGCTGAGTTCCTCCAGCTGTTTGTGTATGTTGCTCTCAATATTCAGCATCTGTAGAATCTCATGTACCTAGTAAACAATAATATAGCACTCTCCTCAGTTCATTCTTACAGGTTTTAGCTCTTTAAAGTAAAGTAATAACAGAAGTCAGTCTGTTCTGTGTTCATCTGAGAAAATCTCTCTTTAATTTGCATGGATTACAAATGGAGGAGCAAATTAGAATTGGACAGAGCAGTGACCTTCCTGTGAATATGGTGACAATTAAAAATAAAGCTGGATTTTAATTCTTATTTAAGTTTGCAATGCAGATTGAATTGATTATGTATTTGACTTTTACTTTTTGGAGGCAATCAGTTTATTTATTACTATTGTGAATCATTTACAAGTTTCACTGTTTACATATGTGACATCAGACAAACCAGATTCCTTCTCTCTCAGCCCTTTACCTTTTCCACCTATCACCTCCCAGCTTCTTGCTTCATTGCCCCTCTGCCACCCACCCAGCTTCCCCCTCACCTGGTTCCACCTATCACCTCCTAGCTTCTTGCTTCATTGCCCCTCTGCCACCTATCACCTGCCGGCTTGTACTCCTTCACTTTCTTATTCCAGCTTCTACCACCTTCCTTTTCAGTCCTGATGAATGGTCGCAGCTTGAAACATCAGACGTTTACTTCCCGCCATAGATGCTGCCTGACCTTCTGCGTTTTTTCAGCATTTTATGTGTATGTTACTCTGGATTTCCAGCATCCACAGAATCTCTTGTGTTTATATTTGGCTCTTCACTTTTAAATTCTTTAAATAGCATTGCAAAGAAATTTATGTCTTTTAAATCTACCTGTATT
Organism: Mobula hypostoma; assembly: GCF_963921235.1. Taxonomy (NCBI): domain Eukaryota; kingdom Metazoa; phylum Chordata; class Chondrichthyes; order Myliobatiformes; family Myliobatidae; genus Mobula; species Mobula hypostoma. Next base: position 2,707,286 of record NC_086098.1, read on the forward strand.
TATATAATGTTGCTAGTTGTCTTTGAAATTTCAAACTGATTTAGTATTCAGGAACCCCACAATGAAACAAAATAGAGATCAGTGATTATTCTTTTGCAGAAAGGGTATTTATATATATGGTGCGATATAATGTTGCTTTGGATTTCCTGCATCTGCATAATCTCTTGTGTTTATGTGCAAAGCAATGTTTCAAAGGGGGTGGGGAACAAACCCTCTTAATAATGGATGCAGGTTTGATTTCAACATTTATGAGAGGTCTGGATAAGCACATGGATATGGTTCGGGTGCAGGTCGATGGGACAACAGATTAATGGTTCAGCATAGACTAGATGGGCTGAAGAGCCTGCTTTAATGATATGGGTTTCTATAACTCTATGACTTCACTTCTAGCATTGAACTGTGGAATGGTTTGGGCACTGGAAATGTATTCAATTACATCGGTAATTCCCAACCACTGAAATGAAAATAAAGCCTTTTCTACTCAATGCAATCTGAATGCTATTATGTAGCATGATAGCATAATGGCCAGCATAACGCTTTACAGTTCTAGTGACCCGGCTTCAATGCCTACTGAATTTGTACGGTGTCCCTGTGACTCCATGGACTTGCTGCAGGTGCTGCGGTTTCCTCTCACGTTCCAAAGGCGTACAGTTTAGGCTTATGTTAGCGTGGAAGCATGGAGACATTTGCAGCCAGCCCCCTGCACATTCTCGAACTATGCTGGTCGTTAACACAAATGACATTTTTCACTGTGTGCTTCAATATTTGCTGTACATGTGACAAACAAAGCTAATCTTTGCAAAGAATAGCAGAACTTTTAACTTCCTCTGGCTACATCATAAGCCCATTGCAGCTTTTCCGGTGTGGACTGTTTACTAAGAATGAGAGAGGGAATGAGAACCCCTTTCACTAAACCTTCTCAGATGTGACTCTGGCCCTTTCCCAGGCTGCCCCAAAAACATCCTCGGACTATGTTGGTCTTTGACACAAGTGATCCTTTCAATTTTTCCGTGTACATGCGACAAATAAAGCTTATCTTTAAGATATAAGATCAGGATTCAAGATAGTTTAATGCCATTTTGAGTACAGAATGGAAAGGCAAACAAGATAATTGTTACTCTGGATCCAATGCAGAATGAAAAAAAAAACACAATAAAATAACAATAAATGAAAATATATAAGATAGCTTGATTTTATGTCTATAAAGTGACGCAAGGCATAGGGAATGTCTACATAATATGACTCTGACAGGAAATGATAAAGTAGTGCTGGGGGTAGTCATGTTACCTTTCAATTATATTTTAAGCCAATCGGACTGAAAACGAAGTAGAATGCCATTATGCTTGTAACACATACAGTATATGTGCTACCTGTGAGGTTCCGGTCTGTTCTTTGTGGGCCTTTCACCCCCCACCATCCCAGTATTCATGGATCACTCATGTCAGTCCATCCTTTCAGAATTTGAAACTGTCTGCATATTCAGGTAGGTCACCAGGTGTGAAGAATGGTATTCCCTGTCTTAGCTATTCCTGTACACAATTCAGCTCACCCTGGAGATGGAAAGCTCGACCTAGATCTACTACACGTAACATGTGATACACCGAATATATTACTGAGCAACTTATTGTGTTAAAAAAAAGTTAAATAGTTCAAGGTCTACCGGCTCATTTATATTAATTATTTCATATATTTACATAAAGAAAATGAAACTGAGACAGCGACGAAAGGGCAACCACTCAACATCTAGTTTGTATGTTTTAAATAGAACAGAATTATTAAGAGCTGATTATTAATTTATCTGTAGTAAGTCAAAGATAAAGTAGAATAAATTAGTCATTAAATGAAAGATCAAGATCATGTTTAATTAAAAGACTTGAAATTCCACAACATCACAGCAAAATTATGCATGGTTATGTCATTTGTGTTGCCAGCAGCAACTAAATGGCCAATTTGTACAGTTCCAGTTTCCTGTCAATCAGGTTGGCGTGGTGACATCTGTGATGTGCTCCTTTCATTTTCCCTACAGCAGTTCATGGCAAAGGAAGATGCCCTTCTTCTCCCTGACCCTCATTTATTCAATGTAGTGTGTCTGCTGGCAACCTCTGCGTCCTGTTCTGCATACATTCATTTGATAGTACTCAGAGTTGGCCTTGGCTCCCAACCCCTGAGCAGTACTGGACTATATCTATTACACCGGTGCACACAAAATTCCTACAAGCAGTATTTGGAGTCATAGAATACTATAGCTCAGAAACAGGCCCTTGGGCCCATCTATCTCATGCTGAATCAGCATAGTCCCATTGACTGGAACTTGGACAATACCTCTCCCATCCATGTAGTCATCCAAGCATCTCCTAAATGTTGAAATCGAATCCACTACTTCCACTCATAGCTTGTTCCATGCCATCACCACCTTCTGAGTGAAACATTTAAGACCATAAGACAGAGGAGCAGATTTAGGCCACTTGCCATCGAGTCTGTACTGCCATTTCATCATGGCTGATCCATTTTTCCCCACAGCCCCTAGATCCTGCCTTAGACCATAAGATCATAAGACATAGGAGCAGAATTAAGTCATTTGACCCATCAAGTCTGCTCCACCATTCAATCATGGCTGATCTTTTCTTCCCCTCCTCAGCCCCTCCCTCCGGCCTTCTCCCCATAATCTTTGATGCCATACCAAATCAAGAACCTATACTTTGCCTTAAATACTCCTAATGACCTAACCTCCACAGCTGCCTGTAGTAACAAATTCCACAAATTCACCACCCTCTGACTAAAGAATTTTTCCACATCTCTGTTTTAAATGGATTATCTCTATCCTGAGGTTGTGCCCTCTTGTCCTAGACTCCCCCACAATGGGAAACATCCTGTCCACATCTATTCTGTCCAGGCCTTTCAACATTCAAAAGGATTCAATGAGATTGCTGAATTCTTCTAAATTCCAGCGAGTACAGACCCAGACCTATCAAATGTTCTTTGTATGATTATGCTTTCATTCCCAGAATCATCCTTGTGAACCTCCTCTGAAACCTCTCCAAGGTCAGCACATCTCTTCTTAGCTGAGGAGTTCAAAACTGTTTACAATATCCTTATAAAGTGACTTATAAAGCCTTAGCATTATATCCTTGCTCTTGTATTGTAGACCTCTTGAAAAGAATGCTAACATTGCATTTGCCTTCCTTACAACTGATTCTACCTGGTAGTTAAAATTTAGGGTGTTCTGCATAAGGACTCTCAAGTCCTTTTGCATCTCAGATTTTTCGATTTTCTTCCCATTTAGAAAATAGTCCACACATTTATTTCTACTACCAAAGTGCATGACCATGCATTTTCCAACATTGTATTTCTTCTGTCGCTTTCTTGCCCATTCTGCTAATCTGTCTAAGTCTTTCTGTGGCCTTATCTCTGTATCCCTTCATGCCCTGACCAATCAAAACTCTATCAACATCTACCTTAAATGTACATACAGACTTGATCTCTACAGATGTCTGTGGCAAAGAACTCCACAGATTCACCACTTTCTAATAAAAAAAAAGGTTCTTCCTTGTCTCCATTCTAGAAGGATGCCCCTCTATTCTGAGGCTATTTCTTCTGGTCTTAGACTCTCCACCGCATGAAACATGATCACCACATCCACTCTATTGAGTTCTTCCAACATTCAATAGGTTTCAATAAGGTCACCCCTCATTCTTCCAAATTCCAGTGAATACAGGCCCAGAGACATCAAACACTCTCATAGTCAAGTCTTTCAATCCTGAAATCATTTTCTCGAACATCCTTTGAACCCTCTCCAGTTTCAGCATATCCTTTCTAAGATAAGAGGCCCAAAACTGCTCACAATACTTCAAGTGAGGCCTCACCAGTGCTTTGTAAAGTCTCAAAAGTACATCCTTGCTTTTCTATTCCAGTCCTCTTGAAATGAATGCTAACATCACATTTGCCTTACTCACCACAGACTCAATCTGCAAATTAAACTTTAGGGAATCCTGCACAAAGACTACCTGGCACTTCCTTGCCTATTCTCCCTTGCCCATTCTCCCGATTTGTCTAAGTCCTTCTGTAGCATCTCTACTTCCTCAAAACTACCTACCCCCCACCTATCTTTGTATCATCCGCAAACTTTGCCACAAAACCATCAATTCCGTTATCTAAGTCATTGACGTATAACGTAAAAAGAAGTGGTCTCAACACAAACCCCTGTGGAAAACCACTGGTCACCAGCAGCCATCCAGTAAAGGCTTCCTTTGTTCCCACTCTTTGCCTGTAGCAATCAGTCACTGCTTTATCCATGCTAGAATCTTTCCAGTAATATCATGGGCTCTCACCTTGTTAAGCAGCCTTATATGGGACACTTTGTCAAAGGTCTTCTGAAAATTCAAATACACAACATCAAATGATTCTCCTTTATCTATCCTGCTTGTTATTTCTTTAAAGACTTCCAATAAGTTTGTTGGACTAGATTCTTCCTTGAGGAAATCATAGTGACAACAGCCCTTTTAATCATGTACCTTCAAGTTTTTTGGAGTTGTATCCTGAACAATTGACTCCACCATCTTCCCAACCACTGAGGTCAGTAACCGACCTATATTTACCTTTCTTCTACCTCTCTCCCTTGTTGAAGAGTGGAGTGTCATTTCCAAATTTCCATTCCTCTGGAACCATTCCATAATTAATTGATTCATCAGTCTCATGTTTCTTTAAACATTTCATCTTTTGTGATTAACCCATGACTTCTAGATCTAGTCTCACCCAACCTCAGTGAAAAAGCATGCTTGCATTTACCTTATCTATATTCTTCATAACGTTGTATATCTCTATCAAATCTCTCCTCATTCTTTTATGCTCTAGGGTGTAAGTCCTAACAAATTCATCCTTTTTCTAGAGTCCAGCCCTCAAGTCCCTGCAACATCCTTGTAAACATTCTTGGTACACTTTCAATGTATTTGTGTCTTTACTGAGGCTGTCTACAAGAAGGATCAGAGCCGTCTCTATTTCCTGAGGAGACTGAGGTCCTTTAACATCTGCCGGACGATGCTGAGGATGTTCTACGAGTCTGTGGTGGCCAGTGCTATCATGTTTGCTGTTGTGTGCTGGGGCAGCAGGCTGAGGGTAGCAGACACCAACAGAATCAACAATCTCATTTGTAAGGCCAGTGATGTTGTGGGGATGGAACTGAACTCTCTGATGGTGGTGTTTGAAAAGAGGATGCTGTCTAAGTTGCATGCCATCTTGGACAATGTCTCCCATCCACTACATAATGTACTGGGTGGGCACAGGAGTACATTCAGCCAGAGACTCATTCCACCGAGATGCAACACAGAGCGTCATAGGAAGTCATTCCTGCCTGTGGCCATCAAACTTTACAACTCCTCCCTTGGAGGGTCAGACACCCTGTGCCAATAGGCTGGTCCTGGATTTATTTCCTGGCATAATTTACATATTACTATTTAACAATTTATGGTTTTATTACTATTTAATTATTTATGGTGCAACTGTAACATAGAAACATAGAAACATAGAAACATAGAAAATAGGTGCAGGAGTAGGCCATTCGGCCCTTCGAGCCTGCACCGCCATTTATTATGATCATGGCTGATCATCCAACTCAGAACCCAGCCTTCCCTCCATACCCCCTGACCCCTGTAGCCACAAGGGCCATATCTAACTTCCTTTTAAACATAGCTAATGAACTGGCCTCAACAGTTTGCTGTGGCAGAGAATTCCACAGATTCACCACTCTCTGTGTGAAGAAGTTTTTCCTAACCTCGGTCCTAAAAGGCTTCCCCTCTATCCTCAAACTGTGACCCCTCGTTCTAGACCTCCCCAACATCGGGAACAATCTTCCCGCATCTAGCCTGTCCAATCCCTTTAGGATCTTATACGTTTCAATCAGATCCCCCCTCAATCTTCTAAATTCCAACGAGTACAAGCCCAGTTCATCCAGTCTTTCTTCATATGAAAGACCTGCCATCCCAGGAATCAATCTGGTGAACCTTCTTTGTACTCCCTCTATGGCAAAGATGTCTTTCCTCAGATTAGGGGACCAAAACTGCACACAATACTCCAGGTGTGGTCTCACCAAGGCCTTGTACAACTGCAGTAGTACCTCCCTGCTCCTGTACTCGAATCCTCTCGCTATAAATGCCAGCATACCGTTCGCCTTTTTCACCGCCTGCTGTACCTGCATGCCCACTTTCAATGACTGGTGTATAATGACACCCAGGTCTCGTTGCACCTCCCCTTTTCCTAATCGGCCACCATTCAGATAATAATCTGTTTTCCTATTTTTGCCACCAAAGTGGATAACTTCACATTTATCCACATTAAATTGCATCTGCCATGAGTTTGCCCACTCACCCAACCTATCCAAGTCACCCTGCATCCTCTTAGCATCCTCCTCACTGCTAACACTGCCACCCAGCTTTGTGTCATCCGCAAACTTGGAGATGCTGCATTTAATTCCCTCATCCAAGTCATTAATATATATTGTAAACAACTGGGGTCCCAGCACTGAGCCTTGCGGTACCCCCGGGATCAATAAAGTATGACTATGACTATGACTTTCCTGTAGGTGGGTGACCAGAACTGCACTCGCTACTCTGAATTAGTCCTCAATGACATCTTATACAACTTAAATATAACATCACAATACCTGTACTTAATATGTTCTACACTCCAGGAGTTCCTAGCTGTATTGGAATGGGGAGTCACGGAATACAAAGCACATGTAGGATTTTCTCTTCTTCTTAGTTGTTACTGGAGCTGAAGGATGAATGATGTTCATTCCATTTCTGTGGGTTCTGACATAGTTGATGAGGGCTTTGTAGAATCCACAGGTTCATTTAAAGATATTTACATTAGGCAGATGCCTCTCAAAGTCCAATCTACATCCTCGTCATGAGAGGTGGAGGAGGGCAAGGCCAGCTAACATGGCTCTGGAGAAGCTGCATAGGCCAATCCCCGTACCATGAATGCAATGGATTACAGAAACAGTGATTAACTCTAATCTTACCATCCACTTTGCACAGGATGATGGAGATGGGAGGTCACTGATGGCCAATGCTCCACTGGGAGCTCAGGGCGCAAGAAGACATTAAGGACATTTAAGAAACTTTTATATAGGCACATCACTGATAGGAAGATGGAGGGCTATGTGGAAAGGAAGGGTTATGTTGATCTTAGAGTAGATGAAAAGGTTGACGAAACATTGTGCACTAAAGGGACTAAACTGTGGTGTATACGTTATGTTCTGTATTCCAAGATTTTTAAATCTATTCTCTGATTTCTGCTGTAGTGCGTTATGTTGGTAGACTTGACAGAATGCCCATGTTTTTCATGTGTTTATTTTACAAATATTGAAGCAGGGAAATCCTGATTTTTCTTATGCGTTTAATTTTGTCTTTCCTCTCAGCCAATGCACTCAAAGTAGGAAACAAGCTTTCACAATGTGGGGATTTCTTCTGTTTCTATCATGTTTGACTAGGTGAGTTAGGTGGTGTTTAACAGGGTAGATATGTTTGTACATGGGAGTTGTTGGGTTTCTTCTAATAGTATTGTTTGGCTTTTACTCATTAATGCAAGTATCTAATCAGCCAATCATATGGTAGCAATTCAATGCATAAAAGCACGCAGACATGGTCAAGAGTTTCAGTTGTTCAGACCAAACATCAGAGTGGTGAAGAAATGTGATCTAAGTGACTTTGACCATCAAATGATTGTTAGTGCCAGACAGGGTGGTCTGAGTATCTCTGAAATTGCTGAGCATCTTGGATTTTCACACACAAAGGTGACAGTAACTCAAATAACCACACGTTACAACAGTGGTGTGCAGAAGAGCATCTCTGAATGCACAGCATGTCAAAGCTTGATGTGGATGGGCTACAGCTAGATGAAGACCATAAATGTACACTCTGTGATACTGTTTTTTTTATCTACAGGAGACAGTTAATAAAGTGGCCTAAGTGTATATTTCCAGCAAAACTCTACGATGTTCATGTCACCTTGACAGAAGATTCCACTCTTTTTTAGGATGATCAGGATGGAATGGCAGAAATTCCCACAACTGGAGAAATTGTAATATATTTACAAGGTGGCTTTGAAAAGTTCTTCGAATTTTTTGACCATCCAATTGAATTGATGTTTAGAATTGCTACTTTTCTTGTAACTTATCTTTCCTATGTTTGCTTGTATTTTTCTATAATCACTGAGATAAATATTTCAGTGGATGTTCCAGTTACTTGCTCCGTATTTTTCAAGGAACATCTTATTTGTCTGTAGCGGGTTTCAAGCTGCTTGAATCTGGCTGTCAGATAGATTAATTGTTATCACTGGACTCACATGAAGTAGACCATCTCTTGATGGGCAGGGTCCACAATGTGACTCAGATAGCAGATCCCTGACCACCGAGAAAAAGTGGTTGAAAGTAAACATGGTATTGGCAGCAGAGAAGGAAAGACTGGGCAGTAAAGGTCTTGAAGAAGGTCTCAGCCCAAAATGTTGACTGTTTATTTCCCCTATACATGATGCCTGACCTGCTGAGTTCCTCCAGCATTTTGTGTGCGCTACTCTGGATTTCCAGCATCTCGTGTTTTTGAAGTCCTGGTTATGTGACCACTGATGCCAGGCAGACAATATCTGAAGAATATTGATAAAGGCTGGGGTCACCCATTTTGTAAAGATATTGCCCAGTATTGAATTGAATTGACTTTATTTCTTACATCCTTCACATACACGTGGAGTAAAAATCTTTACATTACGACTTGATCTGGATGTGCAATGTGCAAATTATACACTGTAAAGTTGGTGCAGAGCTCGCAACACATCTGCCGTATGTGGCGCCATCTTGGAAGGCAAAAAAGGCACTGGCAGACCATTTCTGTAGAAGAATTTTCCAGGAATAATCATATGGAAAGACCACGATTGCCTATGTCATAAGACACGGCACATAACAACCGAATGAGACTCTGTTTATGAAGGTATGTAAAAGATGTGTAGGAACAGCCCATCTAGTCAAAGTCATAGTCATAGTCATACTTTATTGATCCCGAGGGAAATTGGTTTTCGTTACAGTTGCACCATAAATAATTAAATAGTAATAAAACCATAAATAGTTAAATAGTAATATGTAAATTATGCCAGGAAATAAGTCCAGGAGCAGCCTATGGTCTATATCTAGACCATAAAACCAGCAGATGCAGGAGCAGAACTGGACCACTTGGCAAATCAGGTCTACTCCACCATTCCCTCATAGCTGATTTATTATCCCTCCAATCTCACTCTTCTGAATTCTTCCCCTAATCTTTAATGTCCTGACTAATCAAGAACCTATCTACCTCCAGTTTAAATATGCTCAATAACTTGGCCTCCACAAGCTTCCATGGCAATGAATTCCACAGACTTTTCACCCTCTGGCTAAAGAAATTACTCCTCATATCTGTTCCAAATGGACATCCCTCTAATCTGGGTCTGTGCTTTCTGGTAACGCGTCTGATAGTGGAGAAGAAATATCCTCTCCACATCTACTCTATCAAGGCCTTTCAATATTGGATAGGTTTCAGTGAGATTCCCCCTCCTCATTCTTCTAAACTCCAGTGAATACAGGCCCAGAGCTATCAAATGCTCCTCAATCCTTCTTCAGCCCAGGAATCATTCTCATAAACTTCCTCTGGCTCCTTCCAAAGCCAACCCATTTTTTTCTTAAATAAAGAGCCAAAAACTTTTTCCAACAAGTCTTACTACAGGTCTGAGCTTTAATTTACGTTTTGAAAATATCCAGTAAGTACATGCAGGAAATGCTGGTTCACGCATAGCAGGTAAGGTTCATTAGCACAAAAGTAGCAGCCACTCTAAAATAATTATGTAATTGGCACAGTGTGTGGGATGCACATTTCGACAGACTGAAAACAATTGGGGTCTGTAACTACCCGACAAGTATCCAGGTGCAAGCCCCCATCTCTTATCTGAAGAGAATATCTGAGTCATGGCTGCTACTATCGGACACATTACCAGCTGCAAACTAATCATAAAACAGAGTAACTTTAGTAAAAATTGTATGTATGTTTCACTCCACTGTAGAAATTGTCTGTTGTATTACTTATAGTTTGGCAGATAAACAATCCTGAAAGTTATAACAAAAAAGGGTTTGAAAAACTCCATCATAGACAATCCTGAGCCCAGTTGTGAAAGGAAATAAATTGGGTTTGGGGCTCGCAACCATATCCCATAACTCAAGAGCTACCTAACTGTAGATAAATTCAGTTGCAAAGAAAGCTTTTGGCGCATTGACCTTCATAAACCAAAGTATTGAGTACAGGACATAGGATGTTATGTTGAAGTTGTATAAGACATTGGTGAGGCCTAATTTGAAGTATTGTGTGCAGGTCTGGTCACCAAGTTTGAAAAGTACAGAGAAAGTTTACAAGGATGTTGCAGCTCTGGAGAACCAGACTTATAAGGAAAAATTGAATAGCTCATGACTTTATTCCTTAGAATGTAGAAGATAGAGAGGAAATTTGATAGACATATACGAAATCTTGAGGTATATAGACAGAGTAAATGCAAGCAGGTTTTTTCCACTGGGGTCTGGTGGGACTACAAGCAGAGGTCAGGGGTTAGGGGTGAAATGTGAAAGTTTAAAGGGAATATGCAGGGAAACTTCTTCACTCAGAGCATCAAGAGTATGTGGATTGAGCTGCCAGCACAAGTGGAGTGGTGTATGCAAGCTTGATTTCAACACCCAAGGGAAGTTTGGATAGATACATGGATGGTAGGGCTATGGTCCTGGTGCAGGTTGTTGGGAGTAGGCAGTTTAAATGTTTTTGGCATGGACTAGATGGGCTGAAGGGCCCGTTTCTGTACTGTACTTCTCTAAGACTCTCTGACTCTATAGAACTGCCAACAGGAGCTCCTAAGAACTCATCCATGGGAGAGGAAGGATCTTCAAAGATGGGTTACGCCTGGGGACAACTTGAAAGACTAACCCAAATTAGAAGATTCTGGTGGGATGCTGTCAGCAGCCTGTGCCCCAATAGGGGTGATGGGCTCGGGAAGAAGAAGAAGAAGGGTTTGAAAGAAAGGTGGATATGTGATTTTGATGTATTGATATTCGAAATTAAATTGGAATTGGTTTATTATTCTCAGATGTACCAAGGCATAGAGAAAATTCTGTCTTACATACCGTTCATACAGATCAAATAATAATTCACCAAATATTCCTGATGAATAATGTGGTAAATTGGATCAGCAACTTTGCTGATGACACTAAGATTGGAGGCATTGTGGACAGCAAGGAAGGCTTTCAAAGCTTGCAGAGGGATTTGGACCAACTGGAAAAAAAGGCCAGAAAATGGCAGATGGAATTTAATGCAGACAAGTGTGAGGTGTTGCATTTTGGAAGGACAAATCAAGGTAGGACATACACAGTAAATGATAGGGAACTGAGGAGTGCGGAGGAACAAAGGGATCTGGGAATTCAGATATATAATTCCCGGAAAGTGGCGTCACAGGTAGACAGGGTTGTAAAGAAGGCTTTTGGCATCCTGGCATTCATAAATCAAAGTATTGAGTATAGGAGTTGGGATGTTATGAGGAGGTTGTATAAGACATTGGTGAGGCCAAATTTGGAGTATTGTGTGCAGTTCTGGTCACCTAACTATAGGAAGGATATCAGTAAGATTGAAAGAGTGCAGAGACGATTTACTAGGATGTTGCTGGGTCTTCAGGAGTTGAGTTACAGGGAAAGATTGAACAGGTTAGAACTTTATTCCTTGGAGTGTAGAAGAATGAGGGGGGATTTGATAGAGGTTTACAAAATTATGAGGGGCATAGACAGAGTAAATGCGAGTAGGCTCTTTCCACAGATTAGGAGAGATAAATATGAGAGGACATGGCTTTAGAGTGAAAGGGGAAAGGTTTAGGGGTAACATTAGAGGGGACTTCTTCACTCAGAGTGGTGGGAGTGTGGAACGAGCTGCCGTCTGATGTGGTAAGTGTAGGCTCACTCTTAAGTTTTAAGAATAAATTGGATAGATACATGGATGGGAGAGGTCTGGAGGGTTATGGACTGGGTGCAGGTCAATGGGACTAGCGGAGTAAAGTTTCGACACAGACTAGAAGGGCCAAATGGCCTGTTTTCTGTGCTGTAGTGTTCTGTGGTTCTGTGGTTCTATGGAAATAATACCATCTGTATTACAGTGTTTTGATAAAGCCGCCATTGGATGGGAAACCCTTGTCACCATGGACATAATGTAGATCAATGAGATTAACACACACAAAATGCTGAAGGAACTCAACGGGTCAGGCAGCATCTATGGAAAGGAATAAAGGGTTGACATATCAGGCCAAGCCTTTCATCAGTATCAACTTCTTATTCTAGCTTCTGCCCCCTTCCTTTCCAGTCCTGATGAAAGGACTCAAATTGAAACATCAACTCTTTATTCCTCTCCAGTTCCCTCGGACCTTGAAGGAGACTAGTGTTGAAATTGCGGGGGCCCTGGCAGAAATATTTAAAATGTCGCTGTCTACGGGTGAAGTGCCGGAGGATTGGAAAGTGGCTCATGTTGTTCCGTTATTTAAAAAAGGATCGAAAAGTAATCCGGGAAATTATAGGCCGGTGAGTTTAACGTCAGTAGTAGGTAAGTTATTGGAGGGAGTACTAAGAGACAGAATCTACAAGCATTTGGATAGACAGAGACTTATTAGGGAGAGTCAACATGGGTTTGTGCGTGGTAGGTCATGTTTGACCAATCTATTGAAGTTTTTCGAGGAGGTTACCAGGAAAGTGGATGAAGGGAAGGCAGTGGATATTGTCTACATGGACTTCAGTAAGGCCTTTGACAAGGTCCCGCATGGGAGGTTAGTTAAGAAAATTCAGTCGCTAGGTATACATGGAGAGGTGGTAAATTGGATTAGACATTGGCTCGATGGAAGAAGCCAGACAGTGGTGGTAGAGAATTGCTTCTCTGAGTGGAGGCCTGTGACTAGTGGTGTGCCACAGGGATCAGTGCTGGGTCCATTGCTATTTGTCATCTATATCAATGATCTGGATGATAATGTGGCAAATTGGATCAGCAAGTTTGCTGATGATACAAAGATTGGAGGTGTAGTAGATAGTGAGGAAGGTTTTCAGAGCCTGCAGAGGGACTTGGACCAGCTGGAAAAATGGGCTGAAAAATGGCAGATGGAGTTTAATACTGACAAGTGTGAGGTATTGCACGTTGGAAGGACAAACCAAGGTAGAACATACAGGGTTAATGGTAAGGCACTGAGGAGTGCAGTGGAACAGAGGGATCTGGGAATACAGATACAGAATTCCCTAAAAGTGTCGTCACAGGTAGATAAGGTCGTAAAGAGAGCTTTTGGTACATTGGCCTTTATTAATCAAAGTATGGAGTATAAGAGCTGGAATGTTATGATGAGGTTGTATAAGGCATTGGTGAGGTTGAATCTGGAGTATTGTGTTCAGTTTTGGTCACCAAATTACAGGAAGGATATAAATAAGGTTGAAAGAGTGCAGAGAAGGTTTACAAGGATGTTGCCGGGACTTGAGAAACTCAGTTACAGAGAAAGGTTGAATAGGTTAGGACTTTATTCCCTGGAGCATAGAAGAATGAGGGGAGATTTGATAGAGGTATATAAAATTATGATGGGTATAGATAGAGTGAATACAAGCAGGCTTTTTCCACTGAGGCAAGGGGAGAAAAAAACCAGGGGACATGGGTTAAGGGTGAGGGGGGAAAGTTTAAAGGGAACATTGGGGGGGCTTCTTCACACAGAGAGTGGTGGGAGTATGGAATGAGCTGCCAGACGAGGTGGTAAATGCGGGTTCTTTTGTAACATTTAAGAATAAATTGGACAGATACATGGATGGGAGGTTTATGGAGGGATATGGTCCGTGTGCAGGTCAGTGGGACTAGGCAGAAAATGGTTCGGCACAGCCAAGAAGGGCCAAAAGGCCTGTTTCTGTGCTGTAGTTTCTATGGTTTCTATGGCTGCCTGATCTGCTGAGCTCCTCCAGCATTTTGTGTGCATTGCTCTGGATTTCCAGCATCTGTAGAATCTCTTGTATTGATAATATTAGTATGTGATTAGCAGAGTGCTCTCCATATCATACTGCCTGGTTTGTGTATCGTATAGACAATAGGGACATAACATCCATGGTCACCCCAACCAATGGATGGGCCTCAAGAATAGGGTGTCATGGAAATGATGGGCCAAAGAGCCCATAGAATGGAGATCATGGAAACGATGGACCAAATTGGCCATACAGTGGGGAGTATGGACATGGTGGGCCGAAGAGCCCATACAATGGGGATCATGGAAACGATGGGCCGAAGTGGCCATAGAGTGGGGAGTATGGACATGATTGGCCGAACAGCCCATACAATGGGGATCATGGACATGATGGGCTGAAAGGTCTATTTCTATGTTGTGCAGCTCCATGACTTTGTGACTGATGATGATGATGATGACGATGATGATGACGACGACGACGACGATGATGATGATGACCATGCAAATTACATACAAGGGCTTTCTATACAGCTGCACTCAATGACATTTGCTGTTCAGGGAGCCCTGGTTTCCAAGAGAAGCACCACCCTTGTTGAATCAAATGTCAGCACAGAGTGTAACAAAATCATTTAATCATTTACCCTTGTACCCAAAGTAATGGTCTCTCATTCTCTCCATTCTATTCTGCAGGTAGATGCAGTTGATGTTGGTTATGTCTACTGCAGCTGCTTTGAGTGAGCTGCAGGCATAACATTTCACTATGGATGCTTTAAGCCTCGCTTTATGTAGACAAATCATTTAGCAGGACTTTCCATATTAAATCCTTGGTAAGAGCTCTTGTTTCTGAATCAGAATCTGAATCAGGTTTATTATCACCGACATAGGTCGTGAAATTTCCATGCTAATGCAGTATATTATAATATTACATTGAATTTTTAAAAATTCCTTTAGGCTTCTAAGGCTTTAAGTTGGAACTCAACTCTGGAATTAAGGTACAGGTTAGAGAACATGTGGCAGAAGTTATTTTTTGTTTGTACATTCAGTACTTGCTCTAATTCGACAGCATAAGAAACTGTCAGCAACAAGACAGGTGAATTTTGAAGACACAAGAGGGACTGCAGATGCTGGTAACTAATGCACACACGAGGAACTCAACAGGTCGAGCAGCAGCAGTGGAGGGAACTTTTGGGCCAAGATCCTTCATCAGAACTGATCAAACGCTCCTCATACATCAGTCCTCTCCTTCCAGGGATCAATCTTGTCAACCTCCTTTGGACCCTCTCCAATACCAGCACATCTTTTCTTAGCTAAGGGGCCCAAAACTGCTCTAGGATTCCCAACTCCTGAGAACTGGACCTCTTGCCAGTTAGGCACCTTCCACTTCCACCAACGAAAACCAATTTCCCCCGGGATTAATAAAGTATGACTATGACTATGACTTGGCCCCTGTTGCAGAGTTTCCTGAGAGGAGGGAGATTAATTGCAGACGTCCATTTTATCTCTGATGTTTCAGTCACTTCAAGGAGATGCATGCAGAGTTGATGTTTCTTCAGCACAATGAAGTACAGTGCTGGTGGGGGAGGGTGTGCGGTTAATCATTTCATTAGAGATACAGAACCGTACAGAAGTCTGAGGCACCCTAGTCTGCAGAAGAACTGTGGCAAGTTCTCAAAGATGCTTGGAACAACTTACCAGCTGATTTTCTCCACAACATGGCACCAAAGAGAATTGATGCAGTTTTAAATGCAAAGGGTGGTCACACCAAATATTGATTTGATTTAGTTTTTTTTACTGTTTATTGCCCTTTATAATAATTTTTTGGTATTTAGAAACTGTTCATTTATTTATTTTTGAAAGCATCTTCACTTTACAGATTTTTTTATATATGCCCATGTCTTTTGCACAGTACAATATTTGTAGAGGTATAGTACAGTTATAGGCTCTTGCAGCCCACCAAGAAACCCACCTATTGAACCCTCGCCTAATCGAGGGACAATTTGTAATGACCACGTCACCTACGAAGCAGTTCACCTTTGCATTGCGGGAGGAAACCAGAGCACCTGGAACAATCCCACACATTCACAGGGAGGACATACTGACAGAGGTCACCAGAACTGAACTCTGAACTCCACCTCCTGAGCTGTAATAGTGTCAGGCTTTTATTTAGATATAGAGCATGATAATAGGCCCTTCCAGCCCAATGAACCATGGCACCCAAACAACTAACCGACCTATCCGTACATCATCGGCACGAAACGGGGGCAGCCGGAGGAAACGCACACAGATACGGAGACAGCATGTACACTTCTTACAGAGAGGGGTGGGAAATGAACCCAGGTCATTGTAACAGTGTTATGCTAACTGCTACATTACCATGCCTTCTTCCCTTTCTTCATGAGAAAGATCATCTGCATGATGGTAAATTTAGAGCCCATTTCCTGTTGCTGGAAAATGCTAAGGGTCTGCCAATGTTTGTAAGAGATGTACTAGAAATATCTTAATAACCTTTACAGATTTTGATGAATAAACCTCGAACTTACAAACTCCATACCGACAACAGTGTGAAATGAACCCGGGTCTCTGGTGCTGTAAGAACATTATGCTCACCACAACGATATCACCCCCTAGTACAGAGAGGGTGTTGAAAATGGTGAAGAGGAGGCGGGGAATTGTGGGGGGAGCTGCCTGTCCACTCTGTTGTTTCCACTACAGAAAAACATGCATACAGACATCAAATTAACAGCTTGAGGTCTTTCTATGTTCTTCGTGGTGGTTCATGTGTGCAGTGGTTTCAGCTGCAAGCATTTTCTGTACCTCGTTTAATGGTATAAAAAAGTTAAAATCCCATCACAGATGAGACACACATTAAAATATGAGGTCACACGTCGTGGGCATGGACCCAAACAGATCTCCAACAGTGCCTAATCCTCATTAAA
The DNA here is from genome assembly GCF_963921235.1 of Mobula hypostoma. Classification (NCBI taxonomy): domain Eukaryota; kingdom Metazoa; phylum Chordata; class Chondrichthyes; order Myliobatiformes; family Myliobatidae; genus Mobula; species Mobula hypostoma. The sequence goes on from NC_086098.1 coordinate 2,724,235, forward strand.
GAAGAGCTGGCTGCTTCAAAGAGGCTGCACTTGCATCAAGGGATCAAGCCGATGCTGAAATCAGCAGCCTGGTCTGTGCCTGCTGCCAACAGCACACTGTAATTTATCCACAGCAGCGGGGGCAGAGGTCAATGGCTTTATATTAATGGTGATCACAATGGCTGGAAACCGCGGCGTGAGCTCACAAGTAACATCGTACGTGGCAGCAAGCCGCACTCTGTGGAAGGAAATGAGTTCTGCATGAATTTCTCTGTGTCTTGTCCATGAAATCAGTTGCAAGTGTATGTGCAAGGGGAAAACAAAGGAAAAAAAAAATACAACTTCAGAATGAAACGTGAGGTGATCAACAGCTGGAGATTATCGGTTAGCATCAATTTCCTTTTGAAGGACAGGGGCGTTGGAGGAAACAGCAAGTCTTGAAATTTACCCTTCGGGATCAGGATCAGAGACTTGTCTATTATCACTGACATATGCTCAGAGGCCACCTTATTTGTTATCTTCTGCACCTAATAGAGTGGCCACTGTGTGCATGTTCAGGATCTTCCTCTGCTGCAGTAGTCCATCCACTTCAAGGTTCGACATGATGGGCATTCAGAGAGTCTGTCCTGCCCACCACTGTCGTAATCTGTGGATATTTGAATTCCTGTCAGCTTGAACCAGTCTGGCCATTCCCCCACCCATCCATCTTCCCCCTCATCTGGCTTACCTATCACCTGTCAATTTGTGTTCCTTTCCCTCCCCACACCTTCTTATTCCGGCTTCAACCCTCTTGCTTCCCAGTCCTGATGAAGTTGGCTCTATATACATTTCCATAGATGCTGCCTGACCTGGTGAGTTCCTCCAGCATTTTGTGTGTGTTACTCTGGATTTCCAGCATCCTCAGAACCTCTTGTGTTTATCACACTGTCCTCTTCTGCACACTTGGCATCAAGTTCTGCCCTGAATGCCCATATTTGCATCAAATGCTCTCAGCGGTGGGGAGTCCCATCCATAACTGCAAATGAAGAAATATTCCTGAAATCCCTGATGGTTTGAACTAAGACCTATGGAACTGCATCTGAGCCATAAGATAATGAGATATAGGAGCAGAATTATGTCACTGGGCCCATTGAGTCTGCTCCGCCATTTCACCCATTTTCCCTCTGAGCCCCAGTCTCCTGCTTTCTCCGTGTATCCCTTCATGCCCTGACCAATCAAGAATATCAACCTCAATACTCAATCATCCAGCTTCCATATCCACCTGTGGCAACGAACTCCATAGATTCACCATTCTGGCTAAAGAAAATCCTCTTCACTTCTGTTCTAAATGGACGTCCCATCATTCTGAGGCGCCCCCTCTGATTATACACTCCCCCACCATAAGAAACTGACATAGGTCACAAAAGTTGTTGTTTTGTACAATGCATGAAAAATACTATGTTAGAATAAGAATATATTATAAATAAATAAATAGATAAATAAATAGTACTAAAGAGCAGAAAACAGTGAGGTGTGTTGATGAGTGCATGGACCATTCACAAATATGATGGCAGAGGGGAAGAAGCTGTTCCAGAAGTGTTGACTGCAGGTCTTCAGGCTTCTGTACGCATCTCGGACTGGGTTGACCATTGACACAAACAATGGAGTTCTCTCATGTTTTGATGTTTCAGTGTACATGTGACGAATAAAGCTCAATTATCCATCTATCGATATATCTATCCGCCCAATTACCTTACCTCCTACATATCTTTTGGTCTGTCTGTCTGTCTGTCTACCTACCTCACTGTCAATTTATCTATCTATTTATCTCTCAGTCTACCCACCCAACTACCTACCTAAAGGTCTGTCTGTCTGTCTATCCATGATGGTAGTACAGAGAAGACGACATGTCCTGCTGCCCTGTCATGTTGGAGAAGGTTTGACATTGCCATGACTGACTTCAACACATCCAAGGTAAAAAAGCGAAGAACTAATCTGGGCTCACATGTGATAAAGTGGAAATACCATGGCCAAGGAGAGGATTGGGCTTCATTGTGATATCCATCACAGTCAAACAACACATTGTTCATTCTTCAAACCTACTCATGTACAATGGATAGCTGGCTGAAATTCCATGGGTTCCCTCTGAGGACAACTCTGGGTAACACCTAGGAGGGTCACTATGTTTATGGATGAAGGGAATCAAAACCGCAGAATAAAAGGCTCAGAACTCTTATAATGGAAGCTTTCAACTGATTCTTTAGTCTTTTCCTGGAATTATTCAACCATTTTGTACCATGTGCACAGTGGAGCAAACTGACAAGTACAGACAAGATGCACAGAATGGCCATTTCTTTCCAGTTTTGTTTCGGTGGAAGGAGCCATTCATTGAGCTAGAGGGAATGAGAGTGATAGACCAGTTTAGTTATTAGTCAAATAGTACTAAACCTCAGAGTCGGAGTGTTCTTCCCATCCTGATGAGACAGCACACTTACAGTAGCTAATAATATCACTCATAGTAGACCATGTATTGAAGGTGAGGGGGGTAATTGCAAAGGAGATGTGAGGGGCAAGTTTTCTACACAGAGAGTGTCGGGTGCCTGGAATGTACTGTCTGGGGTGGTGGTAGAGGCAGATACTCGACGGACCTTTAAGAGACATTTAGATAGCCACTTGAATGTGAGGAAAATGGAAGGATATGGACATGGTGTGCAGAAGAATTAGTTTATTTGGCCACTTGACAGCCAATTTAATTGGCTCAACACAATATTGTGGGTTGAAGGGCCTGTTCCTGTGCTGGTACTCCTCTATATTCTATGTTATATCATTGTTTAAACATTATGTTAAATAGTCTCATAATTTACATTATTTGGAGATACAGTACGGAATAGGCCCACCCGACCCAACAAGCCTCACTGCCCAGCAGCCCTCCTATTTAATCCCAGCTTAGTCACGAGACAATTTACAGTGACCAATTAACCCAACAGCCAGTATGTCAATAGACTGTGGAAGGAAACTGGAGGACCAGGAGGAAACCTACACGTTTGAGCGGAAGAAGGTACAAACTCCTTACAGATGATGTTGGAATTTAGCTCTGAGCTCCAATGCCTCGAAATGTAATAATGTTGAGTTAACCGCGACGCTGTTGTGGCCCTCCAAAAGTATATACATATCACCAAATAAAAAGGAATAACTAACGGTGTATTAAAGGAAGGTGAAGTCTGTCAGCAAGTGTATCTCTGTTTACTGTCAGAATTAAATGCTGCTACTCAGCAGAATATAGTTTGGAGAACTTCCTTCCTGAACTACTACAGAGCCAGATGCTTCAACTCCTAAACAATAATTACAATTCAGTATATCACCGCCTGTTAAATGTATAAAATATTCTTATGTTCACATCAGATTGTAATTTATTTTCATTCAGATCTGTCCATGCATGAAGCAGGTGCCATAATAAATGGAGAAGTAACGAATGTATTGCAAAGTCTTTTCACCCTGAACTATCAATGTCGTACATATAGCACAGATACGTTCCATTTCAGTTTCTCAGCAGCCTTGCATTCATGGAGTCAGAGTGTTCTACAGCACAGAAACAGGCCCTTCGGCCCATCTAGTTCATGTTCTACTGTTTCCTATAGTGGGAGATTCTAGGACCAAAGGAGACTGAATACAGGGACATCCATTTAGAACAGAGATGAGGAGGAATTTCTTTAGCCAGTGGGTGGTGAATCTGTGGAATTCCTTGCCACTGACAGTAGAGTCATTTAAAACAAAGATTGATAGGTTCTTCATTAGCAAAAAGAGGTTACAGGGAGAAGGTAGGAAAATAAATGATGGAATGGAGGAGCAGACTCGATGGGCTGAATGGCCTAATTCTATTCCTATGTCTTATGGTCCTGTGGTACTGTTATTTTGTTTAGTTCCATTGATCAGCATAAAACTCCATTACCCTCACATCAATCTTCCTTACCAACACTGATTTTGTTACATATTTATTTAGAGATACAACACAGTAACTAACAGGTTTTTCCAGCCCAACAGGCCTGTAACACCCAATTACGCCCATGTGACCAATAACCTATTAACGCATACGTCTTTGGACTGTGGGAGGAAGCCTGCATGGCCATGGGAAGATGGTAGAAATTCCTCAACCTGTCCAGCAAATACAGTTACACTTGCTGACAGACTTCACCTTCCTGAACATGCTGTAAGATATTTCTCTTTCTTTGGTATTACTTTTGACCATCATGTTTAAACAGTGAAATTATTTGCTATGTTGTAGTCTCACATCAGAGCGGGAAGAACACTCGAACTGTGAGGTTTAGTACCTTTTGATTAATGACACCACCAATTGATTACACTCTTTCTTTAGCTTTCTCTTGAGCTTAGTGGCTCCTTCCGCAGAAATAAGAGGAAAGAAAAAGCCATAAACACAAGAGGTTCTGCAGATGCAGGAAATCCAGAGCATCGCACACAAAATGCTAAAGGAGATCAGCAGGTCAGGCGGCTTCTATGGAGAGGAATAAACAGTCGACGTTAGGGCCGAGACTTTTCTTCAGGACTGGAAAGGAAGGGGCAAGACAACACAATAAAAGGGCGGTGGGAGGGGAAGGAAGATAACTGGAAGGTGATTGATGAAGCCAGGTGGATTGGAGAGGAAAGAATCTGATAGATGGAGAAAGGGAATGAGGAGGGGCACCAAGTGGAAGTGATAGGCTGGTGATGAGAAGAGACAAGAGGCCAGAGTGGGGAATAGAAAAAGAGGGAAGTGGGAGGGAAAATATGACCAGAAGGAGAAAACGATGATCATCAGGTGGGAGGCTACCCAGACAGAAGATGAGGTGTTGCTCCTCAACCCTCTGTGTGGCAAAGCTGAGGCCATAGACTGACATGTTGAAATGAGAATGGGGATACGAATTAAAATGGCTGGCCACTGGGAAATTCCACTTTTGGTGAATGGAACGGAGGTGCTCAACAAAGTGGTCCCCCAAATTATGTTGGGTCTCACCGATGTAGGTGGATGCTTTCCTGGTGTCATGGATTCTTGACTACCTGACTGGCAGACCACAGTAGGTGTGCTTGCAACACTGTGTGTCCGACAGAGTGATCAGCAGCACTGGGGCTCCACAAGGGACTGTCTTGTCTCCCGTTCTCTTCACCATTTACACCTCGGACTTCAACTACTGCACAGAGTCTTGTCATCTTCAGAAGTTTTCGGATGACTCTGCCGTAGCTGGATGCATCAGCAAGGGAGATGAGGAAGGTGGGCACAGGAGTACATTCAGCCAGAGACTCATTCCACTGAGATGCAGCACAGAGCGTCATAGGAAGTCATTCCTGCCTGTGGCCATCAAACTTTCCAACTTCTTCCTTGGAGGGTCAGACACCCTGAGCCAATAGGCTGGTCCTGGACTTATTTCATAATTTCCTGGCATAATTTACATATTACTATTTAACTATTTATGGTTCTATTACTATTTATTATTTATGGTGCAACTGTAACGAAAACCAATTTCCCCCGGGATCAATAAAGTATGACTATGACTATGACTATGACTATGTAAAGGAGGCTGTATTGGAGCACCAGATACATCAACAATCCCCACAGGGGAAGTGTTACTTCACCTGGAAGGATGGCTTGGGGCCTTGAATGGAGATGAGGGGGGAGGGATTGAGAAAAGGGGTGAGGCAGAGACAAAGTCTTTTCCCTTTTTCCCAGTTTTTATCGTCTCTGCCACATTTGTTCCCAGAATGAGGCTTTCCTTTGTGGGGCATCAGAGACGTCCTTCTGCTTCCAGGAGCCGGGTTTCCCTTCCTACACCATTGATACTGCCCTCTCTTGCAACTCCTCCGTTCACCCGCAAATCTGATTCTCCAAGTGCGACCTCCTCTACATTGGTGAGACCCAACGTAAAACGAGGGACCACTTTGTAGAGGACCTCTGCTCCATCTGCCAAAAGAGGAATTTCCTGGTGGCCAAATATTTTAATTCCAATCCCCATTCCCATTCCCAACATGTCAGTCCATGGCCTCCTCTTGTTTCATGATGTGGCCACCCTCAGGATGGAGTAGCCTCCAACCTGGTGGCATGAGCATCAGTTTCTCCATCTGTTAATTTCTTTCCCCTCCCACTTCACTTCCTTCTTCTTCTATTCCCCACTCTGGCTTGTTACCTCTTCTCCTTCCCTGCCTATCACTTCCCCCGGAGCCACTGCTCCTTCCCTTTCTGCCCTGGTCCACTTTCCACTCCAATCAGATTCCTTCTCCAGCCCTTTACCTTTCCCACCCACTTGGCTTCACCCATCACCTTTGAGCTTGTCCTCCCTCCCCTCACCCCACCTTTTTATTCTGGCATTTTGCCCCTTCCTTTCCAGTCCTGGGGAAGTGTCTCAGCTGAGCAAAGGCCATTCTGTACATCTTGCTTGTACTTGTAAGTTTGCTACGGAAACTGAGATCGTCAGAACTGGACCCCGGTTACTGGCACCGTAACTGCTACGTTACTGTGCACCTCAAACTAGTGTGCAATCACAACCCATGTTTTATTTTTTATTTTAGGTGTAGTCTTTTAAATCAAATGCAATAGTGATCACGATTTAGCAACATCATCAGAACTGGACAGTGGGACATCTGGGCCAGCTGTTCCTTCCCCTCCATTGTGTCTGTACATATGTTTTATTCCAGTATTAATTGAAGAGCTGTGAAATGTATTTCAACAAATCTGCTTGGCATACCTCACTGGTCACAATTCATAAATCAATACCATGCAAAATCTGATACAATTTTTATACTCACATCCAGTGAGTGTTTGCACCTGTGTATCAAGCACGAATGTAATGTGTATTTGGACAACAACATTTAATGAACAGAATGCAGTATTGTATCTGGTTTTTTTCTTCTAAATGATTGGATTACTCAGCCGTGGAGTTGAATTGAGACAAGGCAGGTGGATGCAACACAGAGTCAAGATGACTGGCCCCAGGCCCAGACCCAAGAGCAGGGAAAGACCCAAGGATTGATTGATTTAAGCTCTGCGGCAGATTGAAAAGTTCAGGGTGTCAGGACTGGAGGTAAAGGTCGGGCTGGTTCAGCTCACTGCTCTGTGAGGTTGACAGTCTCTGCACTGAACTGAGACTGTGGTCTGCAACTAATGGGCTCCTCGATCAGCTGCGGTGATGCCTGGCTTTGTGGCTGTGTACTTACTTTCGTGAACTTCGTTTCTGAATGTTATTTGCTTACTTTTAATCTTTGCACAATTTGTTTTTTTATCTGCACATTCTGACTGTCTTCTTTTTTTTAAATGGGTTCTTCTGGGTTTCATTGTTTCGTGGCTGCAAGTTAGGAGACAAATCTCAAGGTTGTATACAGTGTACATACTTTGAACTTTAAACTTTGAAAAGGTGCTGTTTGAAAGCTGAACTCCAGGTGGCACATAATCTTCAGGGGATGGTGGAGGGAGAGTAGGGAGGAGGGAATCTGAACCCTGTTGCTTTGCTTACACAGTTGGTAACGTATCACCAGTGGTTAGCTGAGAACATGTGTATTTCACTGGCAGATTGGACTCTAGCCTGCGCTACTCACTCTATCAACGACAGAGTGCTGATCTGAATACTGAATCACCATTGTGCTCTGTAATTGCAGCATTTTGTTTTGTCTTTGACTATTTAACATAAAAGCACAGCCAAGTAGCTCAGAATCCATTCTGATTCATTCAATTAATTTCTGATAACATGACTGGTCATGCAAACCTGAAACCAGCCAATGAAATGTCAAGTTGCATGAACCACAGGAAGTTGCATGGATTAATTCTGGGCGGACAACCCAAGTGGTTTCAGATGCTGGTTGTCTAAAGGTCACAGCTTTTGAGTTTCTAAGCTCTCTTTTACTAGCTTGAGATGGTAATTGTCAAGAAGTCAGGAATCATCTTAAACACACGAGATTCTGCAGATGCTGGAAATCCAGAGCAACACACACAAAGTGCAGGAGGAACTCAGCAGGTCAGGCAGCATCCATGGAGAGGAATAAAAAGTTGACATTTCGGGCTAAAACCCTTCATTGGACTGGAAAGGAAGCAGAAAGAAGACAGAATAACAACCAATCTGTTTGCTTGGAGAACATTCCCATTGTATGAATGTTCAGGATGTAACTAACTTGATTGTTTATGGGTCCCATGTTAGTTATCTCCACGATAAAGAGCTCATCTTGCCAGGATGACTCATTGATGATTTTGATCGATGCTGCATGTATCTAAATATATCTTTGAAACCAAACAAAACCTTTCCCTCTTGCAGTGAACTGGATGTAAGGGAATGTTTCAAGCAGGCTTATTCTTTTCTTCATTCAAAAGCAATCTGCACTCAGTGCCACATTATTGGGTACCTCCTGTACCTCAAAATACAGCAACCTTGATGAATTGTGCATTCAAAGCACACCACTGTTGTAACACATGGTTATTTGAGTTCCTGTCACCTTGAACTACACCCCTCATTTTCCTCTGACCTCTCTCGTTAACAAGGTGTTTTTGCCCACAGAACTGCCGCTCACTGGATGTTTTTTGTCCTTCGCTCTGTAAACTCCAGAGATTGTTGTGTGGGAAAATCCTAGGAGATCAGCAGTTTCAGAGATACTCAAACCACTACATCTGGCACCAACAAAAATTCCATGGTCAAAGTCACTTCGATCACATTTCCTCCCCATGCTGATGTTTGGGCTGAACAACAGCTAAACATTTTGACCATATCTGCAAGCTTTGTTATTTTGAGTTGCTGTCACAGGACTGGCTGATCAGACGTTTGCATTAACAAGCAGGTATACAGGTGTCCCTAAAAAGTGGCCACTGATAGTACATTAAAAATAAAGTCACTGGTGTCATGGGGGAAATTATAGCCCAGAATTATTATCTAAAATGCGGTAACGAAATGCAGCTGCCAATGTTACTCTCTAATAGGACATGATTACACAGAGCTGAAATAAAATCTCCCCTTGATTCCCACTGCATTCTGCTTAATAACTGATTTTGCCAAAATCCAAAAGCAACTGTCAGCAACTTCCCCAAACATCAACCCTGACCTGCTGCACACAGCTGGGTTCAAAACCCTTATCGAAAAGAAAAAATTTCTACACACTAACAGTGTGTGTATTTTTCTACATCTGTATGTTCTTGCCAACTTCCTCAGCAGTGAACCACGACACAACTCTGGCAAATCCATGTGCTAGCTATTCTCTCATGGCCAATCACCATTAACAGAGCACACACTGGCACCTCTCAGTACAGGAGTGGAAGCAAGTCCACTCAGTCACAAGACCAGCACAAGTCAACTTTAATGGGCAGGTGACACAACAAAACCATAAGATACCATTTGCAATGTTTGGTCCCATTAACTGTCCCAGAAAAGGATATGCACATCGGTAGACTGAAATTCTGCACAGCAGTCAGTGAAACATTGTGCATTGCTCCAGAACTCAATACAGCTAATGGATTCATCTTCACTTATAACAACACATTAGAGCATTGAGGTAATGCCACCGTACACACAACAGTCCCATCATTCCTCATTGAGGTAATGCACCGTACACACAACAGTCCCATCATTCCCCATTGAGGTAATGCCACCGTACACACAACAGTCCCATCATTCCCCATTGAGGTAATGCCACTGTATACACAACAGTCCCATCATTCCCCAGTGATGTAAGTCCACCATACACACAACAGTCCCATCATTCCCCATTGAGGTAATACAACCTGAAACACAACAGTCCCATCATTCCCCATTGAGGTAATACAACCTGAAACACAACAGTCCCATCATTCCCCATTGAGGTAATACCACCGTACACACAACAGTCCCATCATTCCCCATTGAGGAAATACCACCAGAAACACAACAGTCCCATCATTCCCCATTGAGGTAATACCACCGTACACACAACAGTCCCATCATTCCTCATTGAGGAAATACCACCGTACACACAACAGTCCCATCATTCCTCACTGAGGAAATACCACCAGAAACACAACAGTCCCATCATTCCCCATTGTCCTCCTTATTTCTCCATGACTCTGGAAGGGAATTCTTACTTTTTTTCTTTTTTTGCCAGTTATATTAAAGGTCAATCTTCAGTATTCAAAGAACAGATCTTATTGTAGGAAGAAACCAGCAAGCAAAGTGGAAACTCTTTCTGTTGCAGGTAGTACCCAAGGTCAAGATCGATTTCCAGACCCTGGATTGCTGATGTAGCCATATCAACTGCTGTGCCTCTAAGTAGATAAAACCCTGACTGGATAGCACTGATTGAGTCCAATCCCAACCCCTTTGATTGGATCCATCACCAGCCCCTCTCTCTTATTGATTCCGGCTCCAGCCCTTCACTGATTGGATCGATCTCTAGCCCCTCTCTGACTGGTTCCAACACTGGTCACTCTCTTTTTGTTTCCAACTCCAGACCCTCTGTGACTGGTTCCAACTCCAGCCTTTCTCTGATTGGATCAAACTCCTGCCTTGTCTGTGTATGGCCACAAGAGGTTTACAGTGGTACAATAATCATCAGCTTTTCATTTGGCTTATATAATAATATCTATGGCACGTTACAGCTCAGTGCTCAACACAATCATACCCTCAGTACTAATCAACAAGCTTCAAAACCAGGATCACAGTACCTTTCTCCACAACTGAATCCTTGACTTCTTCACCAGGAGACCACAGTCTGTGTAGATCAGAAGTAACATCTCCCCTCACCGACAATCAACACTGGTGCACTTCAGGGATGTGAAGTCCAGTGCTCTACTCTCTCTACACCCATCACTGTGTCACTAGACACAGCTCAAACACCATCTATAAATTCACCAATGACACAACTGTTGTTAGTAGAATTTCAGATGGTGATGAGGAAGAGAACAGGAGTGAGATACATCAGTTGGTTGAGTGGTGTAACACCATTAACCTTGTGCTCAATGTCAGTAATACCTAGGAATTGACTGTGGACCTCTGTCAGGGGAAGTCGAGGGAACTTGCACCAGTCCTCATCGACAAATCACAATGGGAAGGGCAAGCTGTTTCAAGTTCCTGGGTGTCAACATCTCTGAAGATTTCTCCTGCCCTATTCTCCCTGCACTCATTCCAATTCTGATTCTGAGTTGAGTTAGCGATATGTAGTATGGTGACCTGACTGCAACCTGTGTTTATGTTTTACTGGGATGTGGGACAGTGCAGTATTGGAAGACTCTTCTAGCCAATTAGTCTAGTCTCAGTAGCATAGCAGTTTGTGCAATTGCTTTAAAGCACTATCAATCACAGACTGGGGTTTGATTCCTACTTCTGTTTCTAAGGAATTTGTACTTTCTCCCCAACACCACGTGGATTTCTTCTGGGTATTCCGCTTTCCTTCCACGTTCCAAAGGTGTTCCATTAGGGTGTGTGAGTAGTGTGCATGCTATGATGCCAGACGCGTGGTGAGAGCTGAGGGCTGTCCCCAGCACAATCCCCTTTAAGTTCTGGAGGAACTCAGCAGGCCAGACAGCATCCATGGAAAAGAGTAAACAGTTGATGTTTCAGGCCGAGATCCTCCAGCATTTTGTGTGTTTTGTTTTGGAGTACCAGCATCTGCGGAATTCTTTGTGTTTACAATCCTCGTTGATTTGATTTGGCACAAATGATGAATTTCACTCCATGCTTCCATGTTTTGATGTACGTGTGACATTTATCTTTTAAAATATTTTCAAGAATAAAGTGTATGCCCAGCCTCATAATTACACTGTTTAAATAATTTTCTCAGTAAGTTGGAGAAGGATTGCAGTCTGAGCGTACTGGGGGCACAGTGAGGCTGGGGGATATGATAAGGGGGAAAAATCTTATTTTGTTTTGTTTGGTAAAAGAGGTTTAGAATGTGTGGTGGGAGGAGAAAGTGCATCAACCTCTCCAAAGTGGGGTTCTGCAGAAAGTGGTTTTGGGAACCTCTTATTTAAAGACTTTAGGCAAAACAAAAGGCTGCTATTGCAAAGCTCACACAAGAGAAGCTGACGACCACTCTGTCAGATGGTTTTCACAAATTCCCAACATCTAATCTGGCAACAATACTCCTTTAAAAGCCTGATGTGGGTCTAAAACGGATAGTTGAATGTCTCACTCTGGCAAGTACACAAGTGAAGAATACTCAGAAGGCTGTGTGTCATGGTGACAATTAATGGTGTGCACTGAACCACAGCTGATAACTGACCAGTGCTTTTTGCAGCTGTTTCTATTGCTTTAGAATGGGTACTCTGTGAAAGAGAGTCTCCCCTCCTCCACCTCTCAATCCCTGGTTCCCACACGTTAACACTCCCTGTCACCTCCAGCGCTGTTACTGACCCATGTTCAGCATCAGTAAAGGATGACGAGTTTCCTGCTTTCGCCCCTGTCCTAAGGGGCTACACATTATCCTATCAACCATCAGTAGCCATTTCTCCGGGATATTTGTCAACCTAAGAGGCCTTTTAAGACAAATGGAATAAGCGACAACTTAACCAATGTAATTTTTTTCCAGAAGAATTGGATGGAGACTTTTGGTGGTGTAGCAGTAATACTTAACCACCTAAGGCAGAGTGCAGTGGTTTTTAAATTAAAAATGACAAGGTCACTTTTTGCAGTGTACTCACTGAGCTCTTTCATAAATAAAAAAAAATCTTCTCGCCTTCTTTGTTGCCATTTTTCTTACTTATGTGTGAATCAGTCTTTTAAAAAATTCTCCCAATAGGAAATCACTGTTGTTTCAAGATTGTTTGTTATCATTTTCAGTACTCAAGTATAAAGGAGAATGAAATAATTGTTGTTCTGGATCCAAAGCAGCACAAAAAAAACACAATAAGATAAAGAACACAATAATTAAATTGTGTGCCTATAAAGTAATGCTAGGCACAGGAGTGTCTGTACTGACAGGAAATGATAAAGTAGTGTTGGTTGGGGGAGTGGTGGGGTGAGTTAGAGGTGGAGGTGTTGATCAACCTCACTGCTTGGGGAAAGTAGCTGTTTTTGAGTCTGATGTGGATGCTACGTAGCCTCCTTCCTGATGGGAGTGGGACAAACAGTCCATGAGCAGGGTGGGTGATGAGCTCTTTATGATGTTACTGGTCCTTTTCCAGCACCATCCTGTATATATGTCTTTGATGGCAGGTAAGCTGGTGCATTGGGCAATTTTGATTACCCATTGCAGAATCTTCCTCGCTGTTTATTCCGTACACTTTTTCCCTGAACAACTGTCTATTGGAACTCTGTCGTCAAATTGTACTGAATGATTTAGCACACAGCTCATCTATTCACAGCCTGCACAATTTGTGATGCAAATTTGCAGTCAACAGGGATGCGTGTACCGAACATTTATCCTAATAACATTACTAATTGTACATTTTGTATATCTTGACTCAGTTCTGGTAGAATTTTCCATCAAGGTTTCAGCCATGACTCAGTAGTGATGCTTTACTGTGAGTCAGAAGCCTGAAGGTTCATATCCCACACCAGGGACTTCAGAAGATCAGAATTCTGAAGTTTCATGACTCAGTTGGTCTGTCAGTCAGAAGCCGGAAGGGTCGTGTTCCACCACAGAGACTTCAACGTAAGCATCTTGGCTAATAATCTAGTGGAGTGCTGAGAGAAGACAACACTGACAGAGATGCCGATTTTCAAATGAGATATTAACACAGTATTAACATGGATGTTGCCTGACCTACTGAGTTCCTCCAGCATTTTATATGTGTTGCTCTGAACATCCAGTGTCAGCAGGATCTCTTGTGTTTATTAACACAGTCATGTGGTGGCTAGCGTAACACTATTACAGTGTAACCCAGTGACCTGGGTTCAATTCCACTGCTGTTTGTATGTTCTCCCTGTGATCACATAAGTTTCCTCTGGGTGCTCCAGTTCCCCCCCTCCACCTTCCACAGATGTACCAGTTAGCAGGTCAACTGGTCACATGGGTGAAATTGGGCAGCATGGGCGAACTAAGCCAGAATGTTCTGTTACTGTGCTGTATCTCAAATAAAAATAAAAATAAATACATTAAATTGAGGTCTATAAAAACCTGGTGGACATAAAAGGTCCGATGGTTCTACCTCTGGTCTACTGAGTGTCATTTGTCCGAGCTCCACCACCAGAACATGTTGGCTTGTCAAGAGTATTTTAAGCACTGATGATGCACAAGGCTGTGACCTCAGCCTCCGACTCTACTCTCTGTACACTCATGACTACGTGGCCAGATTTTGTTCTAACCTCATCTACGAGTTTGCATATGATACCAGTGTAGTGGGTAGTATCTCAAATAATGATAAATTGAAGTACAGGAAGGAGAAGAAGAGTTTAAGTGAGGAAGTGTCATGACAACAACCTTTCCTTCAATGTCAACAAAGGATTTGGTCATTGACTTACCAAAGGGGGATGGTACAGAAGCTTCTGTCTACAACAACGATATTGAGGTTGAGGGGGTTGAGAGCTTCAAGTTTCTAGGAGTGAATATCACCAATAACCTGCCCTAGTCCAAACACATTGAAGTCCCAGCCAAGAAGACTCATCGACTCTTACCATTTTTTTCTGATGCACTCAGAAAGCATTCTATCTGGATGCACAACAGCTGGGCACGGCAACTGTTCTGTGAGTGACCGCAGGAAACTACAGCAAGATCAGGACACCGCTCAGCGCTTCACAGAAATGAGCTTTCCCTCCATGGATGATGCTTACACTTCACACTGCCTCAGTAAAGCAGCAAGTATAATCAAAGATCTCACCCACCCCAGGTCGTCTCTCTGCTCCGCTCTCCCATCAGCAGAAGACACAAAAACCTCAAAGCATGCACCACCAGGCGCAAGGACCTCTCCTTTCCAGTTGTTATCAGATGCCTGAACGGAGCTCCTGTGCAATAAGATGGACTCTTGACCTCACTATGATCTTGCATTTCATCATTTACTGGCACGGTACTTGTTCGGTAGCTTTGACAGTTTATTCTGCATTGTAACACGCACAGTGCTAAAGGGAATAGCAGGTCAGATAGCATTCATGAAAGCAAACAAACAGGGATCCTGTCTGAGCTTTGAGACCTAGTGTTCGGGTCCCAGTAATCAGAAACTAGCATTTGAGCCCTAGTATTTGGGACCCCAGTAATCGGTGAGTCTGGCATTTAATGTTTAGTGTTCAGGGTCCTGGTAATAAGTGAATCTGGTGTTCAAGACCTAGTGTTTGGGGTCCTGGTAATCAGAGAGTCTGGCACTTGATGTCCAGTGTTCAGGGTCCTCGTAATAAGAGAATCTGGTGTTCAGGGCCCTGGTAATTAGAGAGTCTGGCATTTGAGGCCTAGTGTTTGGGGTCCTGTTAATCAGAGTCTGGCATTTGAGGTATAGTGTTCTGGGTCTCAGTAATCAGATAGTCCAAAGTTTGAGGCCTAGTGTTCAGGCTTCCAGTACCCAGAATGTCCAGAGTTTGAGCTCTAGTGCTTGGTAATCAGAGAATGTGGCATTCGAGACTTAGCGTTTGGGGTTCTGGTCATCAAAGAATCTGGTGTTCAAGGCCTAGTCTTCAGGCTCCTCGTCTATCATCATTGGTGAGTCCTGGGTTCTATATCATCTTGTCTTTTACTTGACACTGAAGCTAATTTTCTTTCAAAAATACAAAATTTCGTAGCATTTACAAGACTAT
Organism: Mobula hypostoma; assembly: GCF_963921235.1. NCBI lineage: Eukaryota > Metazoa > Chordata > Chondrichthyes > Myliobatiformes > Myliobatidae > Mobula > Mobula hypostoma. Next base: position 2,739,846 of record NC_086098.1, read on the forward strand.
AGAAAAATGTTCCTTTGATTTCTTTACTTCTTCACGTTATTACATTGTTCTGGTGATTAGATCCTAAATGATGTCACCTGACTCAACCTACCTAATTGATTCAGTTGTAAGAAAGAACTGTGAGGATAGGAAGGTGACAGTAACTTAAATAACCTCACGCGTTACAACAGTGATGTGCAGAAGAGGATCTCGAAGTGCCCATCATGTCAAGCCTTGAAGTGGTTGGGCTACAGCAGCAGACGACCACTAACATCCACTTGGTGGCCACTTTTTTAAGTACATCTGCTTGTTCATGCAAATATTTAATCAGTCAACCATGTGGCAGCAACTCAATACATAAAATAATGCAGGCATGCTCAAGAGATTCAGTTGTTGTTCTGAACAAACATCAGCATGGGGATTGTGGAATGAGTGTTGGTGCCAGACAGGGTGACTTGAGTATCTCTGAAATTCCTGATCACCTGGGATTTTCACCCACAACAGTCTCTGGAGTTTACAGAGACTGGTGCAAAAACCAAAAAACATCCAGGGAGTGGCAGTTCTGTGGGTGAAAACGCCTTGTTAATGAGCGAGGTCAGAGGAGAATGGCCGGACTGGTTCATGCTGACAGGAAGGTGACAGTAACTCAAATAACCACACATTACAACAGTGGTGTGCAGAAGAGCATCTCTGAATGAACAACACTTTGAACCTTTTAGTAGATGGGCTACAGCAACAGAAGACATGAACATACACTCAGTGGCCACTTTATTAGGAACAGGAGGTAAAGTAGCCACTGAGTGTCTGAGTTAGGGTTAGTATACTGGAAACAAGCTATCTTAGCATTTGGCTTTTGTACATTGGTTGTTTATGTATAGTTTTTTTCATAAATTCATGTATGTCTTTATTTTCCTGCAAATATCTGCAAGAAAATGAACCTCAGTACAGTATATAATAACATATACTGTACACACTTTAATAATAAATTTACTTTGACTGACTTTGAACTCATGCAGACTACCCCCAGCACATCTCAGACTGTGTTGGTTGTTGATGCAAACAACACATTTCGATGTTCGTGTCTATGTTTCAATGTACACGTGACAGATAAAGACGATCTTTCTTTTCTTAATAAAGAATCAGAATCAGGTTTATTATCACTGGCACGTGACGTGAAATTTGTTAACTTAGCAGCAACAGTTCAATGTAATACATAATCTAGCAGAGAAAAAATAATAATAATAAATAAAATTTAAAAATAAATAAACAAATCAATTACATATAGCGAATAGATTTAAAAACATGCAAAAACAGAAATACTGCATATTTTTAAAAAAAGTGAGGTAGGAATCAGATGGCAGAGGGGAAGAAGCTGTACGTGAATCGCTGAGTGTGTGCCTTCAGGCTTCTGTATCTCCTACCTGATGGTAACAGTGAGAAAAGGACATGCCCTGGGTGCTGGAGGTTCTTAATAATGGACACTGCCTTTCTGAGACACCGCTCCCTGAAGATGTCCTGGGTACTTTGTAGGCTAGTACCCAAGATGGAGCTGACTAGATTTACAACCTTCTGTAGCTTCTTTCGGTCCTGTGCAGTAGCCCCTCCATACCAGATAGTGATGCAGCCTGTCAGAATGCTCTCCACCGCACGACTATAGAAGTTTTTGAGTGTATTTGCTGACATGCCAAATCTCTTCAAACTCCTCATAAAGTATAGCTGCTGTCTTGCCTTCTTTATAACTACATTGATATGTTGGGAACAGGTTAGATCCTCAGAGATCTTGACACTCAGAAACTAGAAGCTGCTCACTCTCTCCACTTCTGATCCCTCTATGAGGATTGGTATGTGTTCCTTCGTCTTACCCTTCCTGAAGTCCACAATCACCTCTTTCATCTTACTGACGTTGAGTGCCAGGTTGTTGCTGTGGCACCATTCCACTAGTTGGCATATCTCACTCCTGTACGCCCTCTCGTCATCACCTGGGATTCTAGCAACAATGCTTATATCATCAGCAAATTTACAGATAGTATTTGAGCTATGCCTAGCTACACAGTCATGTGTATGTAGAGAGTAGAGTAGTGGGCTAAGCACACACCCCTGAGGTGCGCCAGTGTTGATCGTCAGTGAGGAGGAGATGTTATCACCGATCCACACAGATTGCCATCTTCCGGTTAGGAAGTTGAGGATCCAATTGTAGAGGGAGGTACAGAGGCCTAGGTTCTGCAACTTGTCAACCAGGATTGTGGGAATGGTGGTATTAAATGCTGAGCTATAGTCAATGAACAACATCCTGACGTAGGTGTTTGTGTTGTCCAGGTGGTCTAAAGCTGTGTGGAGAGCCATTGAGGTTGCATCTGCCATTGACCTACAGTGGTGATAGAAGCTTGAAATGTCGGGATCCTTCTTGATGCAGCGCCTCAGCCCAAAATGTCAGCTCTTTATTCCTCTCCGTGGATGCTGCCTGACCGACTGTGTTCCTCCAGCATTTTGTGAGTCTATCGATTTCCAGCATCTGTAGAATCTCTTGTGTTTCTCCCTTGTAGCATAATTTCCAAGAAAGAAAAAGGTATCAAGATTCCTATACTGGGCTTTGCAGAAGTATAGTTAACCCCCATCACCCAGGACATGCCCTATTGTCATTGCTACCGTCCAGGAGCCTGAAGGCACACACTTAATGTTTCAGAAGCTACTCCTTCCCTCTGCCTTCAGATTTCTGAATGGGCAATTAATGTACAAACACTATTTCACTATTTTTTTTTGCCTTTTTTGCATTTTTAAACTACTTACAGTATTGTGCAGATGTCTTGGTCACATGTACATAGCTAGGGTACCAAAGACTTTTGCATAGTACTGTATTTGTATGCTAATGCACTTTGGGAGAAGAAATGAAAGGGTTGACTATTTTCTAAATACAGAGAAAATAGGAAAAAACACTGAGATGCAAAGGGATTTGGGAGTCCTTGTGCAGGATTCCCTAAAGATTAACTTACAGATTATTATCTGAATGGTGGCCGATTAGGAAAAGGGGAGGTGCAACGAGACCTGGGTGTCATTATACACCAGTCATTGAAAGTGGGCATGCAGGTACAGCAGGCGGTGAAAAAGGCGAATGCAATGTTAGCATTCATTTCAAGAGGACTAGAACATAAAACCAAGGATGTAATGTTGAGACTTTATAAAGCACAGGTGCGGCCTCACTTGGAGTATTGTGAGCAGGTTTGTGTCCCTTTTCTTAGAATGGATACACTGAAACTAGAGAAGGTTCAAAGGCCTTTCACGAAAATGATTCCAGGATTGAATGGTTTGTCATATGAAGAGCATTTAATGGCTCTGGGCCTGTATTCACTGGAAGTCAGAAGAATGAGGGGTGAAACCTCTCAAATGGTGAAAGGCCTTGATGGAATGGATGTCAAGAAAATGTTTCCTATGGTGGAAGAGCCTAAGACCAGAGGACACTCTCAGAATAGAGGGGCGTCCTTTTAGAACAGTGATGAGAAGCAATTTATTTCACCAGAGGGTGGTGAATTTGTGAATTTTGTTGCCACAGGCAGCTCTGGAGGCCACGTCTTTATGTATATTTAAGGCAGTGGTTGATAGATTCTTGATTGGTTAGGGCATTAAAGAATACGGGGAGAAGGCAGGATATTGAAGCTGAGAGGGAAAATGGATTGGCCGTGATGAAATGGTGGAGCAGACTCAATGGGCCAAATGGCCTAATTCTGCTCCTATATTTTGTGGTTTTATGGTCTTTTCCCAACCCTCTCCCGGCCCCTTCCCAGTCTCAGTCCACAATAGAGACCCATATCAGAATCAAGTTTATCATCACTCACATTTGTCATGAAATTTGTTTTTTTTTGCAGTAGCAGTATAGTGTAATGCAAAAATTACCTACAGTACTGTGCAAAAGCCTTGAGCACCCTAGCCTAAGACTTTAGCACAGTACTGTATCTAATTTAATTTTATATATGTATTTCTTATTGTAATTTATAGATTTTATTATTAGGTATTTCAATGTACTGCTGCTGCAAAATGACACATTTCACAACATATACCAATGATATTTAACCTGATTCTGATTCTGAACTTACTCCAAAGAAATACCAATGTAAAGAATTGGAACGGCTGTAGTTTTTACTTCAGTACAATACACATTATCTTCTGCCTCATTTATCAGGGTCTCAATACTGTGAAATTTCTCAACTCTATTTTCATCCTACAGCTGGCAGAGTCTTCAGACCCAAACTTGGTGTCACTTTATCACCTCACATGGACTTGTCTATTCTCCTTCTCTGCTCCAGCCCATCGGAGCGATGACCCTTCACCAAGGCTTCTCAAGAAAAAGGGAAACATTGTATTGCGATGAAAATGTGTTGGCTCGGATTACGCAAAGAAAAGCAGCTTCAGACACGGGTCACAAAATAACGGAGTGAGAAGTGGAGAAAATCCTGCTCGGCGTAATACAGGGCTTATTGCGCAATCTGGTCCTCGCGGTGGGGGGCCACAAGGGCTATAACACTGTAGCCCCGCGGTGGGGGAGCCACAAGGGCTATAACACTGTAGCCCTGCGTCTCCAACTGTTCCTCCATCAAGCCCGACTCCCTGTGGTGAACACGGGATTGCTATCCCACAGTTCTCAGTTGTACTCAATAGGATTGTGCAATGAATAACACCACTAAATTCTCAAGAAACGCAAAAAGTCATAAAATCTGAACTAATTACTCTGTCCACAGGAAAGACTGACTGCAGGCACTTTATTGGGCTGTTCACAACAAACGATGTGAAAATAAATATTTTTAAAAAAGCAGAGAAGCAATAACACACTGTGTGCACCCGTCGTGTGCATTGTAATTAAGTGGGATGTATATGATATGATAATTTATGTGACATTGGTGACAGTGACAACATATTATATCTCATTATTTCTGCACAGTGACATATGACATGAACATACCTTGTGTCACAGGTTTCCAATCATCTGAGTTATTTTTATTGTGTCTCTGAAGTTTGAAAGGGCTCATTACTGTGATGGTGTGTGTGTGTGTGTGTGGCTGTGTGGGTGAGTGTGTGTGTGTATGTGTACTTGTGAGTGAGTGTGTGTGTGTGTGTGTGTGTGTGTGGCCGGAGAAAGTAAACCTGGTATCGTAGAGTATCCCACTACATTTGAAACATTTATAGTTTAAGTGCCTTGCCAAGATCACGGCATTCAACAGGAGGTATTAAATAAAAACAATTGTGGGAAAGTGGTTAGTTTCAGTCAAGTCTTTCTCAGATATTTCAGTTATTTATCTTTGAAACTTTTCCATTGAAATCACAGCACACGCCCCTGACTATCTTCAGAATAATTCTGCTTTACACAAAGGACTTTTCTTTTCAATCTCAAGTCAAATAACTGAAGTCGATGCAATTACAAACAAGCTTCAGAGCATATGATCCACGCAAACATGAAATAAAACAGTATTTTTCAGTGGATGGTTTTTTAGATGTGACATGATGAAGAGATATTTTTTTCTACACTCAAATGTCTGATTTAAGCAGGCAACGCCATCTTGTGTATTTTCTGTGCTGTGACCAGCACCAACCACAGAAAGCTGCTGTTCTGTCTTGGAAAGAACAGGTGCCAGTTAGTGAGATTGAGATAAGAACCTTAAAATATGATCCATCCAGACTAATCTTCCATTCTCACAAACCAATCTTCTGTCACTTTACACCGCACGCTGTCGGAGCAGTGCTGCCAGGATAATCAAGGACATGACCCACCCAGCCAACACACTTTTCGTTCCTCTTCCCTCCGGGAGAAGGCTCAGGAGCTTGAAGACTCGTACAGCCAGATTTGGAAACAGTTTCTTTCCAACTGTGATAAGACTGCTGAACGGATCCTGACCCGGATCTGGGCCGTACCCTTCAAATATCCGGACCTGCCTCTCAGTTTTTTTTGCACTACCTTACTTTCCCTTTTTTATTTTCTATTTATGATATATAATTTAAATTTTTAATATTTACTATCAATTTGTACATCAGGGAGCGCGAAGCACAGAATCAAATATCGCTGTGATGATTGTACACATTAGTATCAATTGTTTGGCGACAATAAAGTATGAAGTATAAAAGTATAAAAGTATCGCTCTATAAAAATTATATTGAAAGCAGAAAGAAGCATACGAGGGGTGATTGATAGGTTCGTGGCCTAAGGTAGAAGGAGTCAATTTTAGAAAATCTAGCACATTTATTTTTCAACATAGTCCCCTCCTACATGTACACACTTAGTCCAGCGGTCGTGGAGCATACGGATCCCTTCTTTGTAGAAGTGGTCCATAGCAGGGGTGATTGATAAGTTCGTGGCCTAAGGTAGAAGGAGATGAGTTATTAACTTCAAACCTTCTGCATAATCACTCAAAGAGTTGACCTGCACGTGCTTGTAACGAGAGCTGTATAACTCATCTCCTTCTACCTTAGGCCACGAACTTATCAATCGCTCCTGCTGTGGACCACTTCGTGAAGGTCCAAGATGCCGACTTCTACAAAGAAGGGATCTGTATGCTCCATGACCGCTGGACTAAGTGTGTAAATGTAGGAAGGGACTATGTTGAAAAATAAATGTGCTAGGTTTTCTAAAATTGGCTCCTTCTACCTTAGGCCACGAACTAATCAGTCATCCCTGGTATAAAATCCAAGCTCAGTGGAGACTGGAGTCAAGAAAAATAACTGGAAATTCATCTCAAAAGTAAGTTCAAAGTTCAAAGTAAATTTATTACAAAGTGAAGTACATATATGTCACCCTATACTACCCTGAGATTAATTTTCTTGCGGACATTCACAGTAGAAATACAATAGAATCAATGAAAAACTACACACAAAGACTGACAACTAATGTGCAAAAGAAGAAAAACTGCAAATATAAAAAAAACAAAGAATAACATTAAATAAGTAAATAAATAATATTGAGAACATGAGTAGTAGCGTCTTTGAAAGTGAATCCTGGCTTGTAGGATCAGTTCTGAGTTGTGGTGAAAGCTGGCCATGCTGGTTCAGGATCCTGATGGTTAAAGGGTAATCATTGCTCTTGAACCTGGTTGCGTGGGACCTAAGGTTCCTAAACCCTCTTTCTGATAGTAATAGCAAGAAGAGAGCAAAGCTAGATGGTGGGCTTGGGCAATCCTTGTTGGTTGATTTTGCTTTCTGGTGGTATCGTTCCTTGCAGATGTGCTCAATGGTGGAGAGGGCGTTTCCTGTGATGGATTCAAGTCAACTTAAGTCAAGTCAAGTTTATTGTCATTTAACTATATACGTACATGTATATAATATATCTATAACCATACTATTGATATAGAAACAAGACAACGTTTCTTCAAACTCGGGTGTAAAAAACAGTAGTACATATAAAACATAACACACGATAACTTATGAAGGTACGGATAAAATCTACAGATGAATCACACATAAATCACTAGTGTGATGGAGTTGCTGTGCACAGCATATTTAACAGTCAGCAGCATTTGCTGATCATAACAAAGACGTATAGGACATGGTCGAATAATTACACCCGGAGACAAAATGGTCACTGCGTCTGCACACACTGCCATCTTGGTTTTTGTAGCCTTTTCCATTCTTGGGTATTGGTGCTTCCATCCCAGGCCATGATGCAACCAGTCAGGATGCTCTCCACTGTGCATCGAAAGAATACGTTTTAAAAACTGGAGAGCCTAGCAATTACTCTTTCAGCATTTCCTGCTGGCATTTCTCCCAGAGTTAAAAAAAAATCACAGAATGGCTCATTTGAATATGAGTTCAATTTTAATTTAGCCAGGCACAGAGCCAGTGGGGAAAACAGCAGCATTTCACCATGGTAAAATGTCTACAGAAAAGACCAGGCAAATTGTGCCAAGCAACAACAAGAAGGAATGTCCTGAAGGTCTAACGATCAACTTCTCCTGAATTTCTGTGACTCATATGCAGATTTTTATTGAAAACACTAATTTGTGCAGAAAAAGGAACTGATCTATTAAAAGATTATTAGTTTGCTTTCTCAAGCAGTCTATTAACTAACAAAAACACTCAGTGACCACTTTACCTCCTGTACCTAATAAAGTGGTCACAGAGTGCATGTTCATGGTCTTCTGCTGCTGCAGCCCATCCACTTCAAGGTTCAATGTGTTGTGCATTCAGAGATGCTCTTCTGCACAACACTGTTGTAACATCTGGTTATTTGAGTTACTGTCACCTTCCTGTCAGGTTGACTATTCTCCTCTGAGCTCTCTCATTAACAAGATGGTTTCAGCCACAGAACTGCTGCTCATTGGATGCTTCTTGTTTTATGCAACATCTTCTGGAGACTGTTGCGTGTGAAATTCCCAGATCAGCAGTTTTTGAGATACTCAAACCACCCTGTCTGGAACCAACAATCATTCCACAGTCAAAGACACTTCAATCATATTTCTTCCCTATTCTGATGTTTGGTCTGAACAACAGCTGAATCTCTGGACCATATCCCCAAGCTTTATGCATTGAGTTGCTGCCACATGATTGTTTGATTTGCAGGTGTACAGGTATACCTAATAAAGTGGCCACTGGGTGTACACTGGGGAATGGCTTGATATTTCATCCTCTAAGCAATAAGGAAAACCTTGCACTGGGTAAAGAACAGACTAAATTGTTTTAACAATTTGTTCTCTTTCCTTGTCTGTCTGCCTGATCACTTCTCTCTTTGTACAAATGAATCTTTCCAGTTCCCCCACCCACTGTCACCAACAGATACTGACTCATGCTGAGCACAATCTACCCTCTGCTATTTTGTTCAAATGATCCTTAGGGGTGTGAACTGAGCCATTGAATATTGGCTGAATAATCATTGCTTCTTCACAAGCAAACTGACTGCTGTCCTGAAATTATTGACACAAAAAGTGTTGTCAATAGACATTGAACAGCTGAAGTGAGTGGAAGTCTTAAATGGCTTGAAAACCCTTAGCAGGCTGGCAAGATCTGGGTTTGAGGCCCGAAGATCAAAGACCCATGATCAGTGAGTCCTAGGGTTGATACCCAAATGTCGGTGAAGTCCTGAGTTCAAAGTCCAAGGATCAGCAAGTCTGGAAGTTGAAGTCTGAAGGTAAAAGATGAGGTTGGTGAGTCTATAGGTCAATGCCCAATGGTCAAAATCCTGTGATCGCCACGTTCTGGGGTCGATATACAGAGGTTGGCGGTCTGGATATCATTATCCAGGGATAAGAAAGTCCATAGGTTGAGGGTCAGAGGTTAAAGTTCCGTGATCACCAAGCTCTGGGGTCGATGCACAAAGGTTGACTAAATCAGGAAGTCAATGTCCAGGCATCAGTGAGTCCAGAGATCAAAGACAAAGTCACCAAGTCTGGAGGTTGAGGGCCAAAGGTCAAAGTCCTGGCATCGATATGCAGAGGTTGGTGCAGTCAGAAGCTTGAAGCCGGAGGTTGGTTTTCAGGGATCAGTGGGTCCTAAGGTCAAAGCCTGAATGACAAAGACCAGTCAGCATGTCCTGAGGTTGAAGCCCCTGGATAAGCATGTCTAGAGGTCAGAGGACTGTGGATCTGAGAATCCAGGCCAGGGACAAGAGGCTGGGGGTCCCGTGTCATGAGTCTGAGCTTCTGGTGTTGTGAGGGCCAGAGGAAGCCTGTCCTGGACTTGGAGATTTGTCTGGATGTGTGAGTGGGTGGGTGGGAAAGGGGCTTGTTTTGTTTTGTATTGGTTTTGTTTGTGTTGTTCTGCGAACATTGTGGGCATGCTATGTTGGTGCCGGAATGTGTGGCGACACTTACGAGCTGTAGCCACACATCCTTAGGTTGGTACAAACAACACACTTAACTGTTTCAATGTACATGTGATAAATAAAATAATCCACATCATTAAAAACATTCGAATGTGAACAGCTAACACTACTTAATCTTAAACTCGATTCATTTCGTGTTGGATCAAGGATTCACCAGGTGACCCAGATAGACAGGTTGATTCTCACACAATGACCAGAGAGACAATATCCAGACAGACAATGCCCAGACAGACAATGCCCAGACAGACAATGCTAGAGAGACAATGCCCAGAGAGACAATGTCAAAGACACAATGTCCAGAGAGACAATGCCAAAGAGACAATGTCCAGAGAGACAATGTCAAAGAGACAATGTCAAAGAGACAATGTCCAGAGAGACAATGCTTAGAGAGTCAATGCCTAGAGACAATGCCTAGAGACAATGCCTAGAGAGAAAAAATTGTCCAGAAAGGCAATGCCCAGAGACAATGCCCAGAAAGAAAATGCCCAGACAGAATGCCCAGAGAGACAATGCCCAGAGAGAGAATGCTAGAGAGAGAATGTCCAGAGAGACAATGTCCAGAGAGACAATGTCCAAAGAGACAATGCTAGAGAGAGAATGCCCAGACAGACAATGTCCAGAGAGGCAATGTCCAAAGAGACAATGCTAGAGAGAGAATACCGGAGAGACAATGTCCAGAGAGACAATGTCCAAAGAGAAATGCTAGAGAGAGAATGCCCAGACAGACAATGTCCAGAGAGGCAATGTCCAAAGAGACAATGCTAGAGAGAGAATGCTAGAGAGACAATGTCCAGAGAGACAATGTCGAAAGAGACAATGCTAGAGAGAGAATGTCCAGAGAGACAATGCCCAGAGAGAAAAAAATATCCAGAGAGACAATGCCCAGAGAGACAATGCCCAGAAAGACAATATTGAGTGAGACAATGCCCAGAAAGGTAAGCGTTTTGCATTAGATTGAAGCAACATGTTTCTGTCTGAGTTACCAAGTCCTATGGTAGACACACAAAGCTTTCTTCATGCCAGGGAAGGAATTTGCAACCTTTTTTATGCCATGGACCAACACCATTAAGCAACATTTCTCTGAACCCCAGTTTGGGAACCCCTACTGTGGGTGGACATTTTGAGGACAACCTTTTAAAGTGAGTGGAGGAACATTGAGGGCAGGTGTCAGAGGTAGTTTTGGACCTCACTGCCTGGGTAGTGGTTGAGGCAGGTACATTAGGGATGTTTAAGAGTCTATTAAATAGGCACATGGATGATAGAAAAATGGAGAGCTATGAGCCACGTAGGAAGGAAGGCTTTGATTGATCTTGGAATAGGTTAAATATCAGCACAACATTGTGGACTTACAAGGCCTGTATTGCTCTATGCTCTGGGGATGTTACACAGTGCCCTATGTAGATTCATAAACACAAGCAATTTTGCAGATGTTGGAAACAGAGCAACTCGCACACAATGTTGGAGGAACTCAGTCGCATCTATGCTGGGGAACGAAAAGTCGACATTTCAGACGAAGAAACTTCATTGGGGCTGGAAAGGAAGGGGCAGAGGCAGAGCAAGGGAAAGGGGGACAGGCTGGCAGGTGAGGGGGGAGGTGTTTGGGTGGGGAGGGTTCACCCCCTCCCTCATTCACCTGGTTTCACCCATCACCTTCTGCCTTGTACTGATTTGTTTCTTCTCTCAACTCTGTCCTCCTGCCTTCTCTCCATGACCTTGATGCCCTGACTAATCAAGAACCTATCAACCTCTGCTTTAAATGTACCAAGTTACTTAGCCTCCATAGTCATTGGCAGCAACAAATTCCACAGTTTTGACAACCTTCGGCTAAAGAAATTTCCCCTCTTCTCCTTTCTAAATGGACGTCCTTCTATTCTGAAGCTGTGATCTCTGGTCCTAGACTCCCCCACTATAAGATACATCCTCTCCACATCCACTCTATCGAGGCCTTTCAATATTCGATAGTGAGCCCCCCCCACCCATTCTTCTAAATTCCAGTAAATGTAAACCCTGAGCCATCAAACACTCCTCATACAATAACCTTCAGATGTGTGGTAGCATGCTCACTACTTGCGCTCTTATCTTGAGAATATCAAAAAAAGATGAAAGAAACTGCTTCTTTTTTGAAATACAGAACATTCACAGAAAATGGAGGCTGTACAGAGATTATTCTTTTTTTAAATACTCGCAGATTCCTCAAGGATTCCGCTCCAGTGTTTGGGATGCAAGTGAAACTGCTGACTGTCTCTGGGAGTTAGCGTGCCTTCATCACTGTTTGTAAAGGAATGTGGTTTTTCGAGCTGCTTTCCAACGCTCTATGCAGAGAGACTGCCTAGATAGCTGGAAGTGATGTCTGACATGATAAATACCTTGCCAAGAAAGGTCAGGCCAGGCGATGATAATTCACACCCTAAGGGGGATGAAGTAAATCTTATGTAATCAAAAGCGGTAAACAGAGGCCAAACGCACAAACACCTACATTGGAGAAGGGGGGAAAAAAAGTCCTCATTAACCCTCTGAGTACTGATGCTGCTCTGACATAGTGGTCACCGTGACACTAATTGGTTATTGACTGAATACATTGCAGCTGAGAGGATGGCATAGCGGAAGGTGAAAAAAACAGAAGCCAAGGTTAACATTCTTTTAATGCGTGGCACTTCACCATTTACTCCTCTGCATTTCCTTTCCTTTCTGCAGACGATAAAGATTAAAAGCAACATGCACAAAATGCTGGAGGAACTCAGCAGCTCAAGCAGCATCTATGAAAATAAATAAGCAGTCGATGTTTCGGGCTGAGACCCTTCACCAGGATTAAAGCTGGAAATCAGAAACTGTTTAATATCACTGGAATATGTTGTGAATTTTGTTTTTTTGTGGCAGCAGTACCGTGCAATACATAATTGTAAAACATTTATAAAACTATAAATATAAAAAAACTAAATTGTGCCTGAGAACAAAAAAATAGTGAGGTAAAATACTGTACATTGCCCATTCAGAAGCCTGACATTGACTCGTTTTGCAAGCATTTAGGAATTAAAATATTCCAAAGGAAGTTTGAAAAGCAAGTCTTTTTTTGGTGAGTTACAAATGGGGACGGAAATCAACTGTTATTTTGATTTGTGACAATTTGCTACTGATTGCAATGTTTATATACCAGCTGCAGCAGTGAGACAGAGCACTTTTGAACTGTATCTGATGCCAAACCTCTCGCTGAACCAGAACAGTGGTATGCTACATAGCTAAACAGAGACCTGACTTCATCATACATGATTTCAAACCTCTAGCTCTACAATGCGTAGTCAAAACTGCCCAATGCATCACCAATACCAGCCTACAAGAACATACAGTATGTACCGGAAGGTGCCAGAAAGGGGCCGATAACACCATGCAGGATCCCACCCCCCTCCCACTGCTTGTGGATTGCTTGTCCCACATTTTTTTACTCAGAGGGTGGTGAGTGCATGGAGCTGCCGGCAGTGGTGGTGGAAGCGGAAATGATAGGGTCTTTTAAGAGACTCCTGGATAAGTGTATGGAGCTTAGAAAAATAAGAGAATATGGGTAAGCCTAGGTAGTTCTAAGATAAGGACATGTTTCGCACAGCTTTGATGGCAAAGGGCCTGTATTGTGCTGTAGGTTTTCTATGTTTCCAACCAACCCCTCCACAACCCCAACCACTGCTACTTTATTATTTCCTTAACTACAGACACTCCTATGCCTAGCACCATTTTATGGACATCAATCTATATCTCAAAGCTATTTTATGTATTTATATTTATTGTGTTTTTTTATTATCGTGTTCTTTATCTTATTGTGTTGCTTTTTTGTGCTGCGTTCGATCCAGAGTAACAACTATTTTGTTCTCCTTTATAGTCTAAACTGAGTGAGCTGGTGGTGAACATCAACATCACACCGGGGTGCCTTTGCCAAAAAGCCAGCAGATTAGTTTGGCGTCATTTCTGCTCAGCCTTGGGTCTTTTTTTACGGATTCTGACCAGCTAGGAAAATGACAGATGGAATTTAATGCATGCAAGTGTGGAGTGTCGCACTTTGGTGGGACTCAACAGGGTAGGTCTCATACAGTGAACAGCAGGGCACTGAGGGAGTGCTCTAGAACCAAGGGATCTGGGAAAACAGGTCCATAATTCATTGAAAGTGGTGTCACAGGTAGATAGGGTCATAAAGAAAGCTTCTGGCACATTGGCCTTGGTAAAGCAATGTGTTGAGTACAGAAGATGGGATGTTCAGTATAATACTTTGGTGAGGCCTAATTTGGGGTATTGAGTGCAGCTCTGGTCACCGACTTGCTAGAAAGATGTCAATGAGACTGAAAGAATGCAGAGAGAAGTTACAAGGATGTTGCTGGGACTTGAGAAACTCAGAATATAGGGAAAAGTTGAATAGGTTAACATTTTTTTCCCAAAATGAGGGGAGATTTGATCGAAGTATTCAAAATTACGAGGGGTATAGACAAGGCAAACGCAAGCAGGCTTTTTCCCCAAGGACGGGACTGTCTAAAACTAGAGGTCATAGGTTAAGGATGAAAGGTAAAAGATTTTATTGGAACCTGAAAGGGATCCTCTTCACTCAAAGAGAGGTGAGTATGGAATGATGTGTCAGCAGGAGTAGTGGATATAGGTCTGATTGCAACATCAAAGAGAAGTTTGGATAAGTACATGATGGGAGGCATATGGAGAGGAATGGTTCAGGTGCAGGTCAATAGGACTTTTTCTCATGGTGGAAAATGTTAATACAAGGGCTTAATTTTAAGATGATTGGAGGAAAGTTAAGGGGGGGAATGACAGAGATAGGTGCTTTACACAAAGAATGGTGGGTGTGTAGAACACACTCTCGGGCATTAGGGACAATTAAGAAACTCTTCCATAGGCACATGGATGATAGAAAAATGGAGGGCTACTGTATGTAGGAGGGAAGAGTCAGGTTGATCTCAGAGTTGGTTAAAGATGTGGCACAACATCGTGGGTCAAAAGGCCTGCACTGCATAGAAACATAGAAAACCTACAGCACATTACGGGCCCTTTTCTGAAGCTGTGCCCTCTGGTTCGAGAGTCTCCCACTAATGCAAACATCATAGAATCATGGAGTCATAGAGTGCAACAGCACAGGACATGTACTTACTTTAGAAATTACCTAGGGTTACCCATAGCCCTATATTTTTCTGAGCTCCATGTACCTATCCAGGAGTCTCTTAGAAGACCCTATTGTATCTGCCTCCACCACCATCGTCTGCAGCCCATTCCACGCACTCACCACTCTCTGTGTAAAAAACTCACCCCTGACCTCTCCTCTGTACCTACTTCCAAGCACCTTAAAACTGTGCTACGATGTTTTATGTTCAATGTTCTCGGATCCACTTACATTTCAGTATCGCAGAAGAGTTGTTTTCTTCCATAAACAATAATAAAGATGACTCAGAATATTAATCACTCTCAGGATTGGACCAGCTACCGCAAGAAGAAGCTGAAAAGAAGCCAATAAAGTTCTGCCTCAGAGGATAGGTAAAAAACAAAACTGGCAACCAGAAACCAGATTGATTACTGGAAAACAAGTTCTGTTCTCTGGGGAAATATTAGGTGGATTGGACCTCCATCCCTTTGAATTTAGAACAATGGGAGATGGCCTGAGACTCACAAGGCTGTTAGGAAAGTTTGAGAAGGTGAATGCTAAGATGCTCTTGCCCCAAATTGAATTAAGGGGCTATGTTCCAGATAAAGGTTTGGCCATTTAGACCAGAAGACACGGAAGCAGAATTAGGCCATTCCGCCCCCCCCCCACCGAGTCCGCTTCACCATTTGATCATGGCTGATTTATTACCTCTCTCAATCCCAGTCTTCTCCCTTCTCCCCGTAACTTTTGATGCCTGACTAATGGAGAAACTATCAACCTCCGCTTTAAATATACTCACTGACTTGGCCCCCACACCGTCTATGGCAATGAATTCTTCTGGCTAAAGAAATTCCTAATCATTTCTGTTCCAGAGGAGCGTCCTCCTATTCTGAAGCTGTGCCCTCTGGTTCGAGAGTCATCTGATCATAGAGTCATAGAGTGCAACAGCACAGAAACGGGCCACCTGGATTTCCAGTCAAAGTTCCAAGTACATTTATTATCGAAGTATGTATACGGTACACAACCCTGAGGCTCGTCTTCCCACAGGCAGCCACAAAACAAAGAAACACCATGGAACCCGTTCAAGGAAACATCACACCCAATGTGCAAGCAGCAAAAGTCAGCAAAAAACACAGATCAAAGTGCAGAGTCTCCGAAACAGAGCCACAGCCCCCAAGGCCGATTTAGCGCTGTGTTGATGACCGTAGGCGTCAGAGCAGTGACAGTTCCGAGCCAAAGTGCCATGATCAAATTGTGCAAATAGAAGAAGAAACACAATCAGAAGCACATGGAACATAAACGACAGCGTCTTCCAAAAATAATCTGAGCCAGCAATCTTCCCAGCCCCATCCAATTGCACAGACCTGTGTCAATCTAGGACTGACTAACGGAGATATCCCTCCACCCAGTGGATAGTGAGCTTTTGGATTTCTCCATCCAAGAATGCTGTACAGACTCAACCAATGTTCAAGGCCAGGATCAATCAATTTTGGGGCATTAAAGCGATCAAAAAGAAAAAAGTTAGGGCGGGAAAATAAATGTAGAGGTTGAATCCTAATCCATATTATCTAATGAAGCAACACTGAGGGAGTGACCATAGTCTTCCTCCTGTTTCACAATCCCTTAAGCCCACATACAACAGATAATATTACAACATAGGACAGGTCCATCGGCCCACAATGTTGTGCCAACTTTTTAAACTTCTTTAAGGTTAATCTAACTCTTTCCTCCCACACAGCCTTCCATTTTTATAATATAAGGAAACAGGTGTGTTGGGGTGGAGTTATCTCTCTACCAAAGGATGTGTAAGGAACCCTATCCCTCCACTAGTCTGCAGGTCACCCTTGGGCAAGGTGTAGCACCTGCTTCGCCCCCCAGTCAGTGTCATGTGAAGCCATGGGAGCAGGTGGTGGATGATCGTACGAGCAGCCAGGGCGTATCACAAGTCCTGGCTATGTGACCACTGACGCCACTGAAGAGGAGTGATAATGGCTGGGGTCACTCATCTTGTAAAGACACTGCCCAGAAGAAAGCAATGGCAAAATACTTCTGGAGAAAAATTTGCCAAGAATGATCACAGTCGTGGAGAGACCATGTCATACGACAAGGCACATAATGATGATGATGATGTTGGAAACTGTGCAGACAGCTGAGGAAGGGGGCAGTTGCCCATTTTAACAGATGTCAAAATAACAAAGTTAAGAGAAAGTAGAAAATAAAATGAGAATCAGAATCAGGTTTATATCACTGGCATATATTGTGAAATGTGTTACTTTGAGGCAACAGTACATTGCAACACATAATAATAAGAAGAAACTATAAATTACAATGAGAAATACATATAAAAAGAGAGTAAAAATGAGAAAAATGGTGAGGTAGTGTACATGGGTTCGTCCATTCAGAGATCTGATGGCAGAGGGGAAGAAGCTGTTCCTGAAACATTGAGTGTGTAGCTTCAGGTTCCTGTAGCTCCTCCCCGATGGTAACAATGAGAAGAGGACATGTCCTGGGTGATGGGGGCCCTTAATGATGGGCGCTACCTTTTTGCAGCATCACCTTTTGAAAATGTCCTTGATGCAGAGGAGGTGAGAGCCTGTGATGGAGCTGACTGAGTTTATAACTTCCTGCAGCATTTTCTGATCCTGTGCAGTGCCCCTCCCCTAGTAATTCATATCCTAAGCAAGTCGAGTGCATAGGATCAATAATTCAGGTCCTCTTTCTACTGTCAGTTCCTGATATGCTCAGCATTTTCATCAGCTTTGGTGCTAATACAGTAGATTTTGGTAACTGGGGCAACTCCTTACTTGGAACAGCTTGTTAAGAACAAAAACTAATGGAGAAAATTGTTGGGATTCCCTTCATTTACTTGGGACAAAATTCCACTTAATTGGGGCAGGAAACTGTTGGCAAATAGATTCTACCTAACATCAGTCACATACACTTGTGTGGCCTTTGGACGCTATACTGTGCTTAGAGCAGTAAGCAGCGATTTTTGTCACTGTTAGTTGGCGAGAAATGAGCAGTAACACAATTCGGAACTATTTTGCTCACTGTGGTTTCATGTATTCAGGCTTGGAGATTCTAGAAACAGCGGGGAGTGAAAATAAAATGATTTCACTACTTCAACAAGTTAGGGACCAAAAATATCGACATCATCTTGTGTGTTACAATGAAAATGAAGATTTGGAGGATACAATCATCAATTGTATGAAGCCGGTCCATTTTTTACACGAGCTGTGCTGATTTTGTTCATTGCGTGCACTGGATGGATTCCTCTATCAGTAGCTATTAGGAGCTAATACAGGTTTATAGTACAGTAGTACTATTACCAGTGTTTGAATTTGTTCTGTATTGAATTTAAATACATAACTGTTACCCAGTTTTTCTTTTTTATACCTTAACTATTTCCATGAAATCAGCTAATTAACTGGGCCAAAGGGTACTGGTCACGATGTGCCCCGGTTAACCAGAATCCATGGAATTTAAAATACATGTCAACAAGGAAATTGATACAAGCAAACATTTTGGGAAATATCAAAGTATGTTATGTGATATTTCAATCTCCTTTCAATCAACTGCCGGAAAACTGCAAACTCACAAAAGTTACTGACAATTGAATTGATTCAAGCAGTTCTTCCTCAAATACTGTTCATAAATTAGAAAGAGGCCATTTTAAAGAGGCATACTCACATGGCGGTGCATTGAGAAGGTACTGTCAGGCCTGCACAGACAGACTCCTCACAGTCCCCGCCCAGTTAACGGGAGTCACCTGTCACTCATTTCCAACTCTCCACCTGCAGCCTATTTAAACCCGGCTCTCATCAATAATTGTTCACTCATTGAACCAGCCAGTCCCAATCAGTTCCTCCCAGCCAGAAATTTTTATGTGTGTTGCTTCACTTACCTTGTTGCTTTGTTCTGTTAAGTATCTGTTTTTCTTGTTCTGTGGCCCCTCATATCATGCTATTTTGCAGTTTGTTATTAAAGTTGTCACTTAACCCTTAATCACCTCTGTGGTTCTGCTTTTGGGTCGAGTGTCCCCTGCGTTTCCTAACAGGTACTGGCAGTCTCACATCAGAGTAATACGTGATCTACCTGAAGATCTGCATTGATTTCCAACACACCCACATGCAGATCTCATGTAATCAGCCGAATAGATGTGGGTATATTTAATCGATTATTTATGAATTAAAAGAAACTGAGTCAGTCCTAAAATCTCTCGTAAATTCATGATAATTATAGGTTATGGTAGTTTTAGTGCTTCAGGACCAGGCATGAAGAGAGGGAGATTAAATGAAAGGCACTTTTGACAAGTGTTTAAATATATCCTACATCTCAGGAAAAAGGTGCACCGTATCTTTAAAATATCTTAAATGGGGTGCCACAGTAGCGTAAAAGTTCGCACGACGTTATTACAGCTCACACAGTTCTGGAGTTCAGAGTCAAGTTCCGATGCCGTCTGTAAGGAGTTTGTACGTTCTTCCCGTGTGCACGTGGGGGTCCCCTCAGTGCAAGGATGTCCGGGTCAGTAGGTTAACTGGTGACTGTAAACTGTCCTGTATTAGGCTAGGATTAAATAGGAGTGTTGCTTGGTGGTTGTTGGGCTGGAAGAGCCTGTTCCACACTGTATCATTAAATAAATAACTGAAGAGGAAAGAATTAGTGGAACTGAAAACTTTTATGGGCAGTTCTCTAAATAATCAAAGAATGACACGTGCTTTTGAAATCAGATTTTACATAAAAAGGACTGTTGGATAGCTTAATTAAAAGTTTGGGAAGTGCTTGTTTTGTAAAATAAAAGCCAGCTGGCTTTACAATGTGATGGTACTTCACTGCACACAGATACAGTTAGTATCATCCTTCTATCAGAAAGAACAGGCATTTAAGGTAATGACTGGAGAAGCTGAAAGGAAATGAGGTTCAATTGAATGATACATTTCCTTCTAATAATATTCCAACAAGATGTAAAATAAATTCCTTGCTTGTTACATATTTTATTATTTTTGAAAGGATGGAAAATGCCACAGTAGATCTCAAATGAAGCAGCAACAGTTTTTGCATTCATTGGACTCTGAAAGTGTGTCTTTAAATCTGGCTCTGAGGACACATATGCAGTAAGCCTCATCAGCCATTGTCACGGCTACCCCAGGGTACATCTTCTGCTCAGAAGCCAGCTACACTTCCTGAATCCCAAAGTACCAGCTACCCATCACCTCTTCCCCGCACGCAGCGCCAGGGACCCTGCCGAGAAATCAGCATGCAGCCAGCAAAAGCAGTCTTTCGTCTGGAATAAAAATTAATATTACTTGTCATTTTTCATGTCTGAGCTCTTTTCATGCTTTATCCTCTGGTAATGAGGGCTAAATTGCAAATATTAGCAGATTTTCATGGCTAGCACAGAAAGAGCTGTTACCAGAATAAATGTTTGCCTTGCTTCTGTAGGATGCAAGCTTTGCTAATGTAGGACTGCTAATTATTTTCTAAATAGGCAATAATCTACATCCCCCCAGTGTTGGGTAGCAATTGGCCACGTACCTGCTACTTCCCTTATTTACATGTTTTACAACTTTATCAACTACACTAATTACACTCTGAGCACTGTTTAAAATTTTCTGTTAATAGAGATACAATGATGCACCAGAGGATGTGTATTTATGCTGTAATTACGCCTCTGTTCCTACGATGCGGTCTCCAATTAGCTGTCGACAGTGGCACAAGCAGCTGCCTGATATTCTAAAGCAGTGAAACATCTGCACGGCGGATGATATGCTCGCATGAATTTTTGAGCCTGGAAATTCACACCCAGGGGAGCACAGACAAACAGGAGCCTGTCATGTGCGCGGACGATTAGGAATCCTCACCATGGCAACCTGGGAGCAGCCAAGGCCTGGAACAAGGGGACACATGCCCAGCTTTGGGAATATATATTACATTACATATACGTGTATATTGTATAGAACGATAGATGTTCGGCATCTCCAGCTTTTCAAAAAAAGAATTTTTAAAGAAGGTTAAAAATCTAAAACATGGCTTTGAAAGAGATAAATCAGGGCTACTAGTTTGAATTTCAAGACAAAAGCAATCTTAAAAAGATACCATATGTTTCCATTGCTTTGATATTATTTATTTTGAATATTGATAACAGATTTACATTGTTGGAATATAATTTAAACAAATAAGAGAGAACAGAGAATAAAGGATTTCTTTCATTGCTCTCTTTGCACTGCTTATTTAATTTAATTTTGTATATACATTTCTTACTGTTATTTATAGTTTGTTATTATTATATTTTGTACCATAATGCTGCTGCAGGACAACAGATTTCAGGACATATGTCAGTGATGTTAAACCTGATTCGGATTCGGATTCGGATTCTGGTTCTGAGTTGCACATGACGCTGACGAGGGTCTGTGTTCAGAACAGTACTCCTGCAAAGTTGTAGACATGGCTCAGCAAGGGGTAGGGGAAATGAAGGCATTAAAATATTGCAATCTATTTATTGCCTTTTAGAGAACTACTACCTCATTATCCAGTAAATGTCAAGTTATTTAAGGTATACGTAATAATCGGATACAAAAGTAACTCAGGGCCAATGAAAGGGATAAGACTCATCCATTGTGTTGTAGTTAAGTACAGGATTATTTTGTTTTAACTCTGTTTCATGGGAGAAGAAAATCTTTTATTCATTTCCCAAACATGAAATGTGGTGGACGCTCATTACTATTATTCAGGTTGATTTTTAAATGTTAAAAAAAAGATAAAATTCAGAAATGCTTTTTGAAGAAAATAAATACGGAAGACATGGTCTCTTTAAAAATTAGAACACAAGCACGCTGGAAATAACTGTTGAAATGTGTCAGCTGTGAAATTAAAGTATGTACTCCAAAAAAATGAAATAACAGCCTTTAGGCCTTGCACAAGGTCCATTAAGCCTGCGACTTGTGAGGACAATAATTATCTTTGGACCGCAGTCAGCAAGAGACCGCTGCAGCAGCTGTGAAACTTCTGAAAGCTGTGTGTTATATTTTCTGCACAGCCCAACTTTAAAATAATATTCAATCAATAAAGTCAGACCAGTCAGAAATATATGTGTGTTCTGTCTTTGAAGCACCTTCTCAAAATAAATCCATGGCCAACTGAACCTGGCAGGCCAACCTTGAATATTACACACCCATATCTCCATGTTAAAAAATTAACTGCCACATTTAAACCCACTTGGTGGCCACTTTATTAGGTACACCTGTACACCTGCTGGTTAATGTGAATATCTAATCAGCCAATCATGTGTCAACAACTCAATACAGACATGGTCAAGACATCCAGTTGTTGTTCAGGCCATTAGGAACATTAGAACGGGGAAGAAATGTGATCAAAGTGACTTTGACCATGGAATGATTGTTGGTGTCAGGCGGGATATCTCAGAAACTGCTGATCTGGAATCTTCATGCACAATAGTCTCTAGAGTTTAAAGAAAATGGTGCGAAAATGAAAAGAAAAACATCCAATGAGCAGCAGTTCTGTGGGTGAAAATGCCTTGTTAATGAAGGAGGTCAGAGGGGAATGGTCAGACTGGTTCAAGCTGACAGGAAGGCGACAGTAACTCGAATAACCACAGGTTATCACAGTGCAGAAGAGCATCTCTGAAAGCACAGCACGTTGTATCTGGAAGTGGATGGGCTACAGAGGCAGAAGACCACAAACATACAGAAATACATTCATTGTAGTAATAAAGCGGCCGCTAAATGTACAGTATATGTGCAGTTCCTTTGACGTTCTTTCTCAGAGTACAACCAGGGTGAGTGAGACAGCAGGCCCATCCTGGGTATTATATGCCTACATTCTATTGCTACATTTTAGATGTAGCTACAGTACTGCCGAACCTCTTAAAAACTGTTTATTTTCAAGAAAAGCAAAATAGTTTGAAAATTACTCAGATGAGTTTGTATCGATTTCTGGTTGATAACTATAGTCAGTCTGATATGCTTGAATCTACCTCGGTGTACAAATTTCACGCTGGTATTGTTAATTAACATTGTGTGTAAGACTGGTATTGGCACGATCTGAAAGTGATGACATCACTTTGACCTTTCTTAAGTGAGCCGTCAGTTTAAACACATAAATATTTAAAGACCTAGTAGACATAGAGGGGATCGTTCCTATAGTGGGTGGGTCTCGGACAGAGGGCACAGCCTCGGACGAGAGGGACATCTATTTAAAGCATAGGAGAAACTTCTATACCTGGAGGGAGGTGAATCTGTGGAATTCAGATAGCTGTGGAGGCTGAGTCATTGGGTACATGCAGGTTAATAAATTCTTAATTAGTAAGGACATCAAAGGTTATGGGGAAGAGGCAACAGAATGGGGTTGAGAGGGATAATAAATCAGCCATGATGATAATATATCAGGCAGAGCATATTCAATGGGCTGAATGGCTTAATTCTGGTCCTATGTCTTATGCTCCTTAAAATCATACATAGAAGTTGTAGTCAAATTATCATTCATGCATTCAGAAAGGAAATTGTAATCTAAGTTTGCTTAGGATACACTTGAAACTTTTGCATCACATTGTGCCGCAGAATATAGCTGGCACAGAAGCCAATTGAGCATCTGAGCGTCTAATAGTGAGTATCAAACCAAGATCAATCAGATTGAAACCCTTTCCTGTGCACTTCAAAATAAACAATGATCTCTGTAACCCTGCTGTTGCCAGGAAACCAAGTCTTTGTGTTATGACGTATATACAGCTCATTGTTAAATGTATTCTCCAGGCATGGCTGGAGTGGGAGGGATGGGGAGTTCTGTGCAGTTTGGTTGACACACACTTCTGCAAAGAGTGGATCTCTGCAAAAGAGGCATTCCAGATTATTCCTGGAGCGAATTATTTGCTTCCTACTTCTTTAAAAATGATCCTGACCAGAATCAGGTTTAATATCACTGGCATATGTTGTGAAATGTCTTGTTATGCATCAACAGTATACTACAATATATAATACTAAAAACTATAAATTAGAAATGAAATATAGATTTTACACATAAATTAAATAAGAAGTGCAAAAAGAGAGCAATAAAGATTTTAAAATAGCGAGGTAGTGTTCATGGTTTCACTGTCCATTCAGAAATCTCACGATGGAGGGGAAGAAACTGTTCCTGAAACACTGAGAGACTGTCAGGCTCTTGTAGCCGCTCCCTGATGGGAGAAATGAGAAGGGGACATGTTCAGGGTGACGGGGATCCTTATTGATGGATATTGCCTTTTGAAGGTGTCCTGAACGTTGAGGAGGTTAGTGCCTACGATGGAGTTGGCTGAGTTTGCAACTTTCTGCAGCTATTTCCATTCCTGTGCAGTGTCTCTTAGTATACAGTACAAGTTTAAGGGAAAATTCTCTAATTCATTCTGAATCCCTCATCAAAATGACTTCCCTGATTACTTTCCGTAGCTGTGTGTTACATGGCACATGGGACATTTAAGAGGGTCTTGGATAGGTACATGGATGATAGAAAAATGTAGGGCAACATAGTAGTGAAGGGTTAGATTGATCTTGGAGAAGATTTAAAGGTCAGTACAACATTGTGGGACAAAGGGCCTGTACTGTGCTGTAACATTCAGTGTTTTATGTTCTATTTTTGCTGGGCATCCAGGTAAGCTTCAATACCCCAAAATTGTTTCCTCTCAGCAACAGCACAGTTTCACATTCCCTATTCTCGTGCTATCGGCCCATTTAAGAGACTCTTAGATAGACACATGGGTGATAGAAAAATGATGAGTTATGTGGGAGGGAAAGGTTAGATTGATCTTAGAGTAGGTTAAAAGGCCAGTACAGTGTTATGGGCCGAAGGGCCTGTACTGTGCCATAGTGTTTTGTATTTTTAGTTTTTATTTAGTTAGAGATACAGCATAGAACAAGCCCTTCTGCCCAATGAGCTGCACCACCCAGCAACTCATCTATTAAACCCCAATCACAGGACAATTTACAATCACTAATTAACCTACAAACCGGTATGTCTTTAGACTGTGTTAGGAAATTGGAACACCCGGAGGAAATCCACGTGTTCACGGGGAGAACATACAAACTCCTTACAGACAGCACTGGAATTGAACTGCAAACTCTGATGACCCGGGCTGCAATAGTGTTGCACTGACTGCTACGCCACCCATGACACTCCTAGTTTTAATGTCCCGAAACATGGAACATTCTGCCTTACTGATTCTAGTTATTAGCACATGGCATGGGAACAGCTGTCGATACTTATTTCAGGACAAGTAAATCAGATTTACTTTCTCTGATTGTATCAGTAATTGAAAACTGAATATGAATTATTGAAAATTACGCGGCAACATTTTCTGCTTCATATGACTGTTTAAAGATTTAAGACAGGCTCTTCAGTAAAAGTATCTCAGTAGCATTTAGTAGTTGTACTCCAAACAGAAATTGGATTCATTTTCATATGAGCGTATGATGTCTGTAATCCTATGGTAGAAGACAAAAAAACTTAAACGAAGTGTAAACCTGAAGCCTAGTCTCATCATTTTGCAATCTCACATTTAAACACACGGTGGAAATACTAAAACAAATATAAAAAATAATAATAACAAATAAATAAGCATTAAATACAGGGAACATGAGATGAAGAGTCCTTCCTTGAAAGTGAGTCTTTAGGTTGTGGGACAGAATTCAATGTTTGGATAACAATTTAGGTACCTGGTCGGATCGAAAAGGTCAGGATGGCGGGGCCCGAGGCAAGGGACGAGCTAATTCAGTTCACTGCTATGCAAAGTTTACTTGGTTCTGCAGTGACCAAAGGTCTGTAGATGGACTCCCTTTGTGGACTTCAGTTCAGAACGTTATTTGCTTGCTTTTATTGTTTGCATGGTTTTTTTTCTCTGCACATTGGGTGTTTGAATTTTTTTTTAATGGGTTCTTTTGGGTTTCTTTGTTTGATGGCTGCCTGCAAGGAGACAAATGTCAAGTTTGTATGTAATATACATACTCTGATAACAAATGTACTTTCAGCTTTAAACATATTGATGCAGTACTTCATTAGGAGTTCGGGGAGATTCGGTACGTCACTAAAAACTCTATCGCAGAATGGAAAGCATCTTGACTGGTTGCAAACTGCCTGATATGGAGGGACCTCTGCACAGGATTGAGTGAGACTGCAGAATGTTGTAGACTAAGCCAGCTTCATCATGGGCACTAACCTCCTCACCATCCTCAAGAAGATGGCATCCATTGTTAAGGACCGTCACCATCATGAACATTGCTTCTCTAACTTCTGCTAATGCCCCACCTCCCCCTTGTACCCCATCTGTTATTTATTTATATAAACACATTCTTTCCCTCACTCTCCTTTTTCTCCCTCTGTCCCTCTGACTATACCCCTTGCCCATCCTCTGGGCTTCCCCCCCCCTTTTCCTCCTCGTTGGGCCTCCCATCCCATGATCCTCTCGTATCCCCTTTGCCAATCACCTGTCCAGCTCTTGGCTCCATCCCTCCCCCTCCTGTCTTCTCCTATCATTTTGGATCTCTCCCTCCCCCTCCCAAATTCAAATCTCTTACTAGCTCTTCCTTCAGTTAGTCCTGACGAAGGGTCTCGGCCTGAAACGTCGACTGCGCCTCTTCCTATAGATGCTGCCTGGCCTGCTGCGTTCACCAGCAACTTTGATGTGTGTTGTTTGTATTTCCAACATCTGCAGAATTCCTCGTGTTTGAGATCTTATGACATATGTCTGTGAGAATAAACCTAATTCTGATTCGGACACAAGCAGAGCAGGATCGTTCGAGGGATAAAGGAAAGAGTGTCACAATGAAGTCATAAGGTGGCAAGAGATTTTAAATTCTAACATTACCTTGTATCGTTTAAAATCAACTAACATTTTTGAAGCAACACAAGTTTCCTTTTTCGAGAACAAGACTGCTCTTGGCATGAGGCCAATATATGACTGCTGAACTACGATCTCCTAAAGCCTACTACAGCCCACTGGTAGCTTGAATTGGTGCGACGTCTGTGTTTATTTGGTGCTTACAACAATTCTAGCAAAAATCTGACTAGCTATTTATGCCTCAAAATTCTAATATAGATAATGAAGCATGTCGTATGGGTATGAGCTGTTAGCCCCTCTGCTGGAAGCTTTGCTCTTTGAAGAACTTTGTATGTGTAACTGTTAACTGTGATAGCTTGTTATCTAAAACTTTGACAAACTTCTACAGAAGTGTGGTGGAGTATAAACTGACTTGTTCAATCCATCCTGCTATGGAAATACTAATGCCTTAAAAAGGAAATAATCTAGAAAAAGTGGTAGATACAGCCCAGTCCATCACAGGTAAAGCCCTCCCCACCAATCAGCACATTTACAAGGAGTGCTGTCCCAGGAAAGTTGCATCCGTCATCAAAAACCCCCACCATGCAGTCTTCACATTGCTGCCAGCAATAAGGAGGTACAGGAGCCTCAGGATTTACACCACCAGGTTTAGGAACAGTTATTACCCCTCAACCAGCAGGCTCTTGAACCCAAGGGGCCAACTCCACTCACATCAACACTAAACTGATTCCACAACCTATGGACTCTACAATTCATGTTTTTGATACTTTATTTACTTATTTATTTGTTTTAATTTCTATTTGCATAATTTGTTGTCTTTTTCATGGTGGTTGGTTGTCTGTCCTTGTATGTGTCTTTCATTGATTCTATTGTATTTCTTTCTTTTACTGTGAATAGCCACAACAAAATGAATCTCAGGGTAGTAGCAATTTTCTACAGATGTACCATGGAGGGCAGCACCTCCTGGTTCAGAAGCTCCAATGATGATAAACTTACTTTGAACTTTTGTCCTTCTTTCTGAGAATGTGCTCCAGGTAATGTAAGCCATGGATTTGTCTTTGTCTCTGCTGGTGAGTTTGGTGATGAAAGGGGTTGGGGATGGATAGGACTGGCTGAGCATTGTGGGAAGGATCAAACAGGAGTGTCAGAAATGTTGGAATGTGAAAAATTGGGCTTTGATGGATGGGAAAGAAGAGAGCTATTAGATGAGTAAGATTCAAAGAGAGAAGAAAACCTAGAGGTTGACCTACCTCTGGCCACATGCTGAGGCTAATGAGGAGAGAGTTATTTATTTCATGGGGCGGAACAGCACAGGGTTGAGTGGGAGCATGGTGAACAGAGGCTGGTGGAAAAGTGATGGGGTGTGGTGCGGGATTGTGCTGTGCATTCTACTGCAAAAGGCCAAAAGTAAGTAATTTGTTTAATTCACAAATAGCATAGTCAAACACTGTGTTGACTGCCCGAAGGGTGCCAACAAGACATGGTAAAGCATTGTGTCAACTCACTGTCAGAAGTGCCTTTTGAATTTCCAAAGCAATGCAAAACAACACAGAAATGGTCACTCTGAATAAAAAAACAAACTCAATCCTCAGTTGCATTGTGCTGAAAACAGACAGCATATACAATTGAATATTAGAAAATATATTCAAATTCAGAAGACAAAATGAAATTACCAAACATATTCTATGAATGTTGAACACTTTGATATGAATTGTGGGAACAGTGAATCATGCAATATTCCAGAGAGATCTATTTTGATGTTTCATCCAAATAAAAGCAGAAAGAGAGGTAACCTAAACACTTGGAGAACATCAGCTTGGATTGATTTATTTATTTGTTTGTTTGTTTATTGAGATACTGCACAGAACAGGCCCCTGAGGCCTTTTGATTTGTGCTGCCCGGCAATCCCAATTTAACCCTAGTCTAATCAGAGGAAAATTTACAATGAGTAATTAACCCACTAACCGATAGATCTTTGGACTGTAAGAGGAAACCGGAGCTGTAGCAGGAAACCCAAGTGGTCATGGGTAAAACGGACAAACACCCTACAGGCAGCAAAGGAATTGAAGTCAACCTGGCTATACTGTTGGTGATTAATAATGACTGGAAAGTAAGGTGTTCCTGTTGGAGTACAGTTACCCATTGGGATGTGATTGAAAAGGTTTTCTTATTGGAGTAGAGTTCGAAGTTAGCAATGAATTATTCATTTGTCGCAGAATCATATGTGTTTGAGTGAGGAATGCAATGGTAACCAATTGTTGCTCACACTGTTTCACTTTCTCCCAACTCCTAAAACATATTTTAAAATCTTGGTTTTCTGGTTCAGCCTTATTACTAGACCTTTCTCATGTCTCGTGATGAAAGGATACCAAATGATCTTTCTGCAGAAGTAATGATTATTAACACTGCAATGGTGGTCACCTCCACTCATTGACTTTCTGAAGGACAGAAGCTTATTTGTGATTAAAGATGAGTTTACACTCTCCAATTCCTTTTTTTTTGAATTATTTTATTTAGTGATACATTGTGGAGCAGGCACTTCTGGCCAACAAGCTGCACTGCTCAATCACAGGACAATTTACAATGACCAATTAACTTACTATCCGGTACGTTTTGGGACTGTGGAAGGAAACCCACGTGGATTATGGAGATACTCCTTATGTGGATTAGGAAATCCATTCCGAACTGTGGAACGCCCTGAACTGTAATTGTATCGTATTAACTGCTACATTACCATGGCTATCTGAGGGACATTATTTAATCCATAAAAGATTGTTATCATACAATTAAATGTCTAGGTCACTGATAATGATTGGTTTCATTATAACCCCCGTCTAAATGTACCCAATCACTCAGCCAATGTTTCATAAATAAATAAATCTATCCAATCACTCACTTAATATTTGATAATCTACCCAACTGTTCAGCTAATATTCATGATATGCTACCATCAGCAATGCCAATTTTCCCAAGATTGTCTGAGGACCTTAATAAAAGGTTCATCTTCTGTGAGGTATCCAGAAAATAACAGTGGAAGCATTAACAAAATTGAGTACCTTTTCATTTTCTCTGAACTATCTTTTGGGTTTACCATGAGTGAAAATATCTGTCCTTAACAATCAGGGCCATTTTGACAGAGTATGACATTAAGGAGCGCTGGTGAAAATGAAGTCGATGGGAATCAAAGTAATCATCTCTAGACTGGTTGGAGTTGTAAACAGCACAGAGAAAATAGTTGCTGAATCAACTCTGCTCTCAGTCATCATGGTAGAAGCTCATCTCATGCCTAACCATGCTTCGTAACCTCAACTAAAGCTTCCCTTCCATACGAAGTTGGATGTTGGGATTATTTTTTGGGTGTGATCACTTGAGTCAAGTGTAATGTTCTCCCAAGGGGTTATTCCCTTCATGGAGATTGCAGTGTGTAACTTTTGTTTAACCTGAGGAGGTTAATAGATGGGCAGTCACTGCATGGTCCTTGACAGATCGGGGTCAGGATCCAGAGACATGGAGTGTAAGACGACTAGGGACCCTTCACTCCGCAGCCTTCCACTGCCTTCACTGCCATTGTGACTTTTCATCCTCTTCCACCGGCTCCATCGGTGTGGTCTTGTTTGGACCGCTCTTTCTCTGGAACCTTCCCCGTGAACTTACCACCATGGCTGACCCTACCAGGAGTTAAGCTTTGGACAGCTTCGATCTCGGGATCTCAGGAATTCACAAGCTTTTCCACCACGACAAGGTGTCGATCCTCAGAGAAGCTTAGGGCGTGGGGATGCATGAAGATGAATCCGGGGGGGCGGGGGGGGAATGCATGAGGATGAATCCGGGGGGCGGGGGGGGGGATGCATGAGGATGAATCCGGGGGGCGGGGGGGGGAATGCATGAGGATGAATCCGGGGGGCGGGGGGGGGATGCATGAGGATGAATCCGGGGGCCGGGGGGGGATGCATGAAGATGAATCCGGGGGCCGGGGGGGGGATGCATGAAGATGAATCCGGGGGGCGGGGGGGGGCGGGGGGGGGCATCTTACATGCAACGTGAGTGTGGCAAGTTCTTTACGCAGAGTGGTAGGTGATTGGAATGGATTACCAGGGGTAGTAGAGGTAGCAGAAAATTTACTGAAATTTAGGAAGCATTTAGGTAAACATGTGGATATTAAGGGTATGTACTGTATGGCACACAGGTGGAGGACATTTAATATAAATTGGCATCAAGTTTGACACAACATTCTGTGCAGACTAGCCTTTCCAAGGCAGCACTGTCCTGTATTCAATGTCTATGTTCTAAATTAGGCTGTGGACAGCAGATTTTGTCTTCAAGTTTGAGAAGTGCTGAATGCATAAGGAATTTCTTTGGAAATAGCCACATCCACCGCTAACCATGGCCCAGTTGAGGTTTTCACCAGCAGAGGAGCGGACACCAAGAACAAATCAGAAGAAGCTATATAGAGCAAATATTATATTCATAATAATAGAACTCCAAAAGATTGTCCCGCACACAGGAACATAGAAGTGTAAGAACCACAGAGGTGGTACATAAATACAATAGGCATGTGTTCAAAGTTCAAAGCAAATGTATTTCCTAAGTATGCATGTGGAGGAGATGGTATGAATTGAGAAGCCGGGAGGTGAAAGGTGGGGAAGATAAAGGGCTGGAAAAGAAAGAGGAGAGTAAACCACAGGTGAAAGGGAAGGAGGAGGGGTACTGCGGGAGCTGGTAGGCTGGTGAGGAGAAGACGTATGAGGCCAGAGTGGGGAAATGAAGAAGATGGAAAAGGGAGGGGGAAAACATTGCTGGAAGTTAGAGAAAACATCAAGAAAAATCCCCTCTGAGCTTCTAACTTCATTCTCCCTCCCCCACCCACCTGGCTTCACCTATCACCTTCCAGCTTGTGCTCCTTCCCCAGCTTCTAATTCTGGCATCTCCCCCCTTCCATTCCAGCCCTGATGAAGGGTCTCAGCCCAAAACATTGACTGTTTATCCATTTCCATTGATGCTGCCTGACCTGCTGAGATCCTCCTGCATTGTGTGTGTATTGCTGTGGATTCCCAGCATCTGTAGAATCTCTTACGTTAAAAACCAAGCAACACAAGAATACACAGGAAAAGCTTCTGGAAGATAACCCAATTCAGCCAAGCAGGTTCATCCTCATTTTTCTGAGGCTGTCCAACAGTTGGAAACCAACAGAAGTTACCAATTTGCCTCTGAATGATTGAACGAGGAAGGAAGTTGAATTCCACTCTATCATATTTATGCGATATAAATGTAGTTGCATAAAGGAAAAGCAACACTGTTATCTGCAGTTTCTCGCTCTGCAGGTAACAAGCATACCTTTGGAGCCTCATTAGCATATTAACCCTGCCAGCATAATGATGTGATCTTCATTTAAATTCTGCCATTCAACTGTAAAATATCTACCAACAAAAAGACCATCAGAAAGGTAGTTTACAAGTTTATTGAGACGATGCAAATGAAAAATTACATTCATTTTGAAGAGAATATTGTTATTTGTTGCAATTTTAAGTTGTTTGTTTTACTGGGAATCAAATCAATCTGAAAGTGCTATTCAGTCTAGATGGACTATTGTCAAAGCTTGTATACCATGGCATGTTGATTTATAGCAAAGAGCTTCACGACTTCAGTACTTTTAACAATATATAGTTGAATATAGACAATTCACACAGTAACACGGCCAAGTGCAAGACTTGAAAGTAATCTGATAAGCAAAGAGCTCGGGGCTGGAACAGAACAAATACTGAATAGGCCACTGAATTGTGGCTTTTTGGGCCTCATCTGTGGATTAATTATATTAGATTGATGTTACATTGGAAATTAGCTCAAATATGCAATTCACCTCAAAGTCAGAGGGCTCTTTGGCAAGTGCCTGTTACTTCACAGGCTGCCAAAATCATTTTTTTGTGGTAATTACATCTCAAAAATCATTATTCATGTATATAATTAATAATAGACTACAGGTGTCAGAAGGGTTATGATACTGATTATTTAAATAGTTGATTATTATATTAGAGGACTACTTAAATTCAATTTAGTGGACTCAAGCCCAAATCTTGCAAAATGATTTCAATCTGGTCGCGCGAAGTACAATATAAAAGTATGATTATTCACAGTTCGAATAGATACCATAGTGTAGCAGTCAGCATGACACCATTACATAGAACATAGAACATAGAACGTAGAATAGTGCAACACAGTACAGGCCCTTCGGCCCACCATGTTGTGCCGACCCTCAAACCCTGCCTCCCGTATAAACCCCCACCGTAAATTCCTCCATATACCTGTCTAGTAGTCTCTTAAACTTCACTAGTGTATCTGCCTCCACCACTGACTCAGGCAGGGCATGCCACACACCAACCACTCTCTGAGTAAAAAACCTTCCTCTAATATCCCCCTTCAACTTCCCACCCCGTACCTTAAAGCCATGTCCTCTTGTATTGAGCACTGGTGCCCTGGGGAAGAGGCGCTGGCTATCCACTCTATCTATTCCTCTTAATATCTTGTACACCTCTATCATGTCTCCTCTCATCCTCCTTCTCTCCAAAGAGTAAAGCCCGAGTTCCCTTAATCTCTGATCATAATGCATACTCTCTAAACCAGGCAGCATCCTGGTAAATCTCCTCTGTACCCTTTCCAATGCTTCCACATCCTTCCTATAGTGGGGCGACCAGAACTGGACACAGTACTCCAAGTGTGGCCTAACCAGAGTTTTATAGAGCTGGATTATTACTTCGCGACTCTTAAACTCTATCCCTCGACCTATAAAAGCTAACACCCCATAAGCTTTCTTAACTACCCTATCTACCTGTGAGGCAACTTTCAGGGATCTGTGGACATGTACCCCCAGATCCTTCTGCTCCTCCACACTACCAAGTATCCTGCAGTTTACTTTGTACTCTGCCTTGGAGTTTGTCCTTCCAAAGTGTACCACCTCACACTTCTCCGGGTTGAACTCCATCTGTCACTTCTCAGCCCACTTCTGCATCCTATCAATGTCTCTCTGCAATCTTAGACAATCCTCTACATTATCCACAACACCACCAACCTTTGTGTCATCTGCAAACTTGCCAACCCACTCTTCTACCCCAACATCCAGGTCGTTAATAAAAATCACGAAAAGTAAAGGTCCCAGAACCGATCCTTATGGGACACAACTAGTCACAATCCAAATGTACTCCCTCAACCACGACCCTCTGCTTTCTGCAGGCAAGCCAATTCTGAATCCACCTGGCCAAACTTCCCTGGATCCCATGCCTTCCGACTTTCTGAGTAAGCCTACCGTGTGGAACCTTGTCAAATGCCTTACTAAAATCCATGTAGATCACATCCACGGTACTACCCTCATCTATATGCCTGGTCACCTCCTCAAAGAACTCTATCAGGGTTGTTAGACACGATCTGCCCTTCACAAAGTCATGCTGACTGTCTCTGATCAGACCATGATTCTCTAAATGCCCATAGATCCTATCTCTAAGAATCTTTTCCAACAGCTTTCCCACCACAGACGTAAGGCTCACTGGTCTATAATTACCCGGACTATCCCTACTACCTTTTTTGAACAAGGGGATAACATTCGCCTCCCTCCAATCTTCCGGTACCATTTCCATGGACAACAAGGACATAAAGATACTAGCCTGAGGCTCAGCAATCTCTTCCTTTGCCTCATGGAGCAGCCTGGGGAATATTCCGTCAGGCCCTGGGGACTTATCCATCTTAATGTATTTTAACAACTCCAACATCTCCTCTCCCTTAATATCAACATGCTCCAGAACATCAACCTCACTCATATTGTCCTCACCGTCATCAAGTTCCCTTTCATTGGTGAATACCGAAGAGAAGTATTCATTTAGGACCTCATTCACTTCCACAGCCTCCAGGCACATCTTCCCACCTTTATCTTTAATCGGTCCTACCTTCACTCCTGTCATCCTTTTGTTCTTCACATAATTGAAGAATGCTTTGGGGTTTTCCTTTACCCTACTCACCAAGGCCTTCTCATGCCCCCTTCTTGCTCTTCTCAGCCCCTTCTTAAGCTCCTTTCTTGCTTCCCTATATTCCTCAATAAACCCATCTGATCCTTGCTTCCTAAACCTCATGTATGCTGCCTTCTTCCACCTGACTAGATTTTCCACCTCACTTGTCACCCATGGTTCCTTCACCCGACCATTCTATATCTTCCTCACTGGGACAAATTTATCCCTAACATCCTGCAAGAGATCTCTAAACATCGACCACATGTCCATAGTACATTTCCCTGCAAAAACATCATCCCAATTCACACCCGCAAGTTCTAGCCTTATAGCCTCATAATTTGCCCTTCCCCAATTAAAAATTTTCCTGTGCTCTCTGATTCTATCCTTTTCCATGATAATGCTAAAGGCCAGGGAGCGGTGGTCCCTGTCCCCCAGATGCTCACACACTGAGAGATCTGTGACCTGACCCAGTTCATTACCTGGTACTAGATCTAGTATGGCATTCCCTCTAGTCGGCCTGTCCACATACTGTGACAGGAATCCGTCCTGGACACACTTAACAAACTCTGCCCCATCTAAACCCTTGGAACTAATCAGGTGCCAATCAATATTAGGGAAGTTAAAGTCACCCATGATAACAACCCTGTTATTTTTGCACCTTTCCAAAATCTGCCTCCCAATCTGCTCCTCTGTATCTCTGCTGCTACCAGGGGGCCTGTAGAATACCCCCAGTAGAGTAACTGCTCCCTTCCTGTTCCTGACCTCCACCCATATTGACTCAAAAGAGGATCCAGCTCCATTACCCACCCTTTCTGTAGCTGTAATAGTATCCCTGACCAGTAATGCCACCCCTCCTCCCCTTTTTCTGCCCTCCCTATCCCTTTTTAAGCACTGAAATCCAGGAATATTGAGAATCCATTCCTGCCCTGGTGCCAGCTCAGGGCACCAGAGATCAGAGATCAGACTTCATTTCCAGTGTCTTCTGTAAGGAACTTCTGCATCTTCCTCCCGATGCTCCAGTTTCCTCCCACAGTCCAAAGATGTGCCAGTTGGTAGGTTAATTGGTCATTTTAAATTGTCCCGTGGTTAGGTCAGGGTTAAATAGGTGGGTTCCTGTGTGGTGCAGCTCGTTGTGTGGGAAGGGCCTATTCCACACAGTATCTTTAAATAAATGAAAAAGGAAATAAATCTAAATAAAACAACAAGAAAATAATAAATAAGGAAAGAACAAATGTAAGAAAGAAAGAATGAAAGATAGAACATAGAATATAGAACAGTACAGCACATTGGCCCACAATGTCGTGCCAAACCAATTAAATTAGTAAACAAATGACCAACTAAACTAATCCCTTCTGCCTACACAGTGTCCACATCCTTCCATTTTCATCACATTCACGTGCCATCTAAATGTTGTTTAAAAATGCCTAATATATCTGCCTCTACCACCACCCCAGGCAGTACATTCCAGGCACTCACCACTCACTGGATAAAAAACTTTGCTTATTTATTTAAATTTTATTTTAGATATACAGTGCAGACTAGGCTTACCGGCTCAATGAACCCCACTGGTTATAACCCACATATTTAACACTAGCCTAATTACTGCACAATTTAGAATGACCAATTAGCCTATGAGGCAGTACGTGTTTGGACTGTGGGAGGAACCCGGATCACCTGGAGAAACCCCACACGTTCATGGGGAGAATGTACCATCTCCTTACAAATGACGTTGGAGTTGAACTCCAAAGCCCAACACTCCGAGCGTCTTGCAAAGTACAAATCCTGCAAGGTAATTTCAATCTAACCATTTGAAATACAACATAAAAACAGAATTAATTACAGTTTGGATAATGTTTATAGTCATTGCTAACATTTCATCTGTGAAATTTCTACCTCTCAGTATTTCCCAAAGCCTCGATCTGAAGGGTAATTAAGATCACTGAAGTCCTATAATAAATAGATATTTCAATAAATGGAAATAAATGAATAGCTTCCGAGTGTGGAGGTACAAGAGAGCAGCCTTTCCACTGAGAATGGTCCCTCTGAAAGATAAATCTCCAAATTTGTCCTGCCCTCCCCCAACACACATGCTCACTACAAACTAAAGTTGGATAAGGTGTTGTTGTGTTTGGCAGGATTAATGGATATTATCATGTTAATGGATGTTTATGGTGTGGCTTGGAATAATCACGTGGTGGCTTGGACCTCTGGTCCCTCTGTGGCCACAGCTCCTCCATCAGCGTGCCAAGTAATTAACTATCTCTTTTTTCTCCCAATATGTTTTCGGATCCCTAATGAGTTGCAGATAAAGCAGCCGGAGAGGCTCCCGCCACATGCCACATCAATTTATTCACTATTATAG
Source organism: Mobula hypostoma (assembly GCF_963921235.1). Taxonomy (NCBI): domain Eukaryota; kingdom Metazoa; phylum Chordata; class Chondrichthyes; order Myliobatiformes; family Myliobatidae; genus Mobula; species Mobula hypostoma. Next base: position 2,776,914 of record NC_086098.1, read on the forward strand.
TTCTGCACGTCACAATAGAAAAATTACATTACCAGGGCTGCAGCAGTCTTTAATCTGAAAACAAAACCATTGTATGAAGCCACACTTAACAGAGGCACTACAAGGTTGATGACGGATCTTAAAGCAGGGCTGGAGCTCATTACTTTTCCCAATTGTTATGAAGTTAATTGTAACGTGGAAAACAAGTCGACAATGTTTTCACATCATTCATTAACAGACTGCTTCGTTTGAATTTTAGTGTTTCCCACCAAAGGTTCTGAGACAACTTGACCAGACGAGTAAAAAGAGGCATATTTTAACAAAACATATCATCAGTATGAATGTAAACACAAGAGAATCTGCAGATGCTGGAAATCCACAGCAACACAGACAGATGCTGGAGGAACTCAGTAGGTCTGGAGTCCTGATGAAGGGTCTCATCCCGAAATGTCTCTCCATAGATAATGCCGAACCTACTGAGATCCTCCAGCATTTTGTGCATGTTCATCATTCAAAACATGCCTTTTCAAATCCACTCCTTGGATCCTAATTTGAATTTGATATTGTAATAGCTGCCGTAACTTCTTGCAGCACACACGACCTGAGTTCAATTCCTGCCGCTGGCTGTAAGGAGTTTTACATTCTCCCTGCTGCTGCGTGAGTTTCCTATGGGTGCTCTGGCTTCGAGATAGTGAATTGTGAGCATCCACTTGCGGGCTGCCTGCAGTACATCCTCGCTCCGTGTTGATCATTGAAGCAAGTTACACCTTTCAAAGGATCTAGTGCTTTCCAGGCATTTGTGATGAATTAACTCTTCATGGACTTCCAGCTGGGTACAGGTACCAATTATAACCAACGTTTCGATAACACAGCCTGCCATCTTCTTCAGGGATCATGACTGGACGTGTGTAGTCCGTCCGTCCTCATCCAGTTAGGTTTCTGCTTTCATGCTGGAGCTGGAATTCAGTTGTATACAAGTCGGGAGAGCGCAGACCTGATGTACGTATATGTCACCATCCAGGACAGCAACAAGCAGCCATGTCTCAAAAAGGTGGCGTTCATCGATAAGGGTGAGGTCATGTCTCCGTCACCCAGGACATGACCTCTTCTTATTATTACCAGCAGGGAGAAGGTGCAGGAAGCTTCTTCCCCTCTGCCATCAGATTTCTGAATGTACATTGAACCTATGAACACGACCTTACTGCTTTTTGTTCTCTTTTTGCACGACTTATTTAATTGAAATTTTTATAGTATATATTACGGTAAGAAGTCTATACACACTTACCGTAACTTACTGTAGTGTTTCTTATTATGTATTTGTGGTAAACCATGTATATATGTTGTAACTGCGTTAACTGTCTGGACATGCCCCTCCCCTCTGCTGACTGCCCCTGTGGCTCCTCCCACAGAGTCCTGTATAAAGGTGTTTCGCCTTGCCCCTCCCCCTCAGTCCGGGGGCAGACACTCACCGTGGAGGTCGTATTGTACAGCGAATAAAAGCCTTTCAGTATTTTGCCAAACCTCAGTCTTTTGGAGTAATTGAAGGTGCTTTAGTATTGCACTGCACTGCTGCTGTATAGCAACACATTTCACAACATATGCCAGTGATAATAAACCTAATTCTGATTCATATACAACACTGAGATGTATTTTCTTGCAGGCGTACTTCATAAATCCATAGAATAATAACCATTACAGAATCAATGAAGTTAGTTATTTACTGCCCTTTACGCCACTGACATTTAGGGCAACAATAAAGTTCCCCCAACTCTGTCCATCTTGGCCGTATACCATTGCACACGGATATACAGGGACACTTCATTGCTGTTTCCATTACAATTTTTTTGACCAGTCGGGATTGTTACCCCTGAGTTGAACCCCCGAACCTGGAAGACCGTTGGACCACACTTAGTCTGGCCTCTACCCTTTGAACTGTTTGGCACGGGTGACCCTACTAAGAGCCAAAGTTCTCTGAGTCGTTGAGGCATGCAAGCCTCCAAACCTTATAATAAGCATGTGGTCCTCTTAAGAATCAATGAAGGACTGCACCAACTTGGGAGTTCAAGCAACGTGCAAAATTCAGTGTACAATGTTCACTGTATGTTTCATTGTACATTACGAAACCATTGCTAATCAAGTCATCAAAACACAAACAAGAGAAAATCTTCAGATGCCGGAAATCCAAGCAAATCACATTCAGCAGGCCAGGCAGCATCTGTGGTAAAAAGTACAGTCGATGTTTCGGGCTGAAACCCTTCAGCAGGACTGGGAAAAAAGCTGAGGAGTAGATTTGAAAGGTGGGAGGAGGCGAGAGAGAAACGCCAGGCGATAGATGAAACTTAGAGGGGTAGGGATGAAGCGAAGAGCTAGGATGTTGACTGGTGATGTCAGAGAGCTGGAGAGCAGCAGGGGTCAGAGCAGGGGAGCAGTGAGAGAGAATTTCACCAAACTCCTGTCGAAGGGAAGGTTTCGGTGATTGGGAGACTGCTTCACTGACTATCTGTGCTCCGTCCACCAGAACAAGCAAGATCTCCCAGTGGCCACTTATTTTAATTCCACTTCCCATTCCCATTCTGATATGTCTATCCATGGCCTCCTCCACTGTCGTGATAACGCCACGCTTAGGCTGGAGGAACAAAATCTTATATTACGTTTGGGTAGCTTCCAACCTGATGGCATGAACCTCAATTTCTCAAACTTCCAGTAATGCCCCCACCCCTCCTTCACCATTTCCCATCCCCTTGACCCCCTCACATGTTATCTCCATGCCTGCCATGGAGCTCCTCCCCCCTTTTTTCTTTCTTCCATGGCCTTCTGTCCCTTTCACCAATCAACTTCCTAGCTCTTTGCTTCATCCCTCTCCCTCTAAGTTTCACTTATCACCTGGTATTTCTCTCTCCTCCACCCGCACCTTTCAAATCTACTCCTCAGCGTTTTTTCTCCAGTCCTGCCAAAGCGTTTTGGCCTGAAACGTCGACTGTACTTTATTGCATAGATGCTGCCTGGCCTGCTGAGTTCCTCCAGCATTTTGTGTGTGTTGCTAGTCATGTCATTGTTCTAACAAGAATGAACTGATCCTAACTGTATCCAGCTGCTTATTTTGGAAGAGGAATAAAAAGTTTTTTTAATGTAAGTAAATTACCAAATACAAGATTTCTGTTTGTGTTGAAGTATGACTTGCAAGCATTCAATTGTTTATAAGATACGATGGAATGATTTTTCTATTGATTCCAGTTCTTGCCTCTAACTGCCTGAAAGTGAAATAATCAGAGAGAATATTAGTAGTAAATTGGAAAAGCACAAAGAGAGAGCTTGGTAGAACAGCAAATTGGGGAACAAGTGAAATTTAATACAGAGAAGTATGAAGTCCTGCACTTCAGCAGAATAAACAAGGTGGGTCAATGTCGATTAAATGGAGACACCAGACTTTCTGCAGATGCCGAAATCCAGACACACATGGAACATTGCAGGAACTTAGCAGGTCAGGCAGCATCTATGGAAAGGAATAAGCACAAGAGATTCTGCAGATGCTGAAAATCCAGAGCAACACACACAAAATGCTGGAGGATCTCAGAAGATTAGGCAGCACTTGTGGAGAGGAATAAACAGTCAACGTATCAGGCCAAGACCTTTCAACAGGTGTACAGATCTAAACATTGGGCAGGAACAGAGAGACCTGGGTGTTTAAATGCATAAATCAGAGCATATGAGAGATGGTTATAAAAGAGATCAAGATTCTGACATTCATAATTTGATGTTTGAGTATAAAACCTGGAGAGGTATAATGAAATGATATAAAACCTGGCTAAAGCGGGGAGTAATGCATTGTATCCCATCCCTCACCATCTGTACGTTCTCCCTGTGACAGTGTCCGTTTCTTCTGAATGCTCCTGTTTCCTCCCACATGGCAAACATGAACAGCCTAGGGTTAGTAAATTGTGGGCATGCTATGTTGACGTTGGAAGCAAGACAACACTTGCGAGATCCACCCAGTACATCCTTGTACTGGACACAAACAATGCTCTGTTTGTTTCCATGTACATGTGACAAATAAAGCTAATCTTTATTTATTCACTTATTGAGATAAAGTGTGGAGTAGATACCTCAAATTGTTCTGCCCAGCAATCTCTCAGTTTTACTTGAGCCTAATCACAGGACACTTACAATGACCAAATAACCTATCAACCAGTATGTTTTTGGACTATGGGAGGAAATCAGAGCACCCGGAGGAAACCCATCCAGTCACGGGGATTACATACAAACTCCTTACAGGCAGCAGTGGGTATTGAACCTGGGTCGCTGGTACTGTGAAATATTGTGCTAACCACTATGCTACTGAGCTGCTCCTTAAACTGTCTACACGGAGTCTCTGAGAATCAATGCCAGTGTCCTCTCCCAGAATAATATCCCCATAACCAAGGCCCTAATTACACACAAGCAGCTATATAGAGCAGACCATGTCATCTGCTTACCTACGACTAGACTCCCACAACAAGCAGGCATTTGGTAGAGTCATAGAGAAGTACAGCACAGAAGCAGGCCCTTCAGCCCATCTAGTCCATTTCAACTGCCTACTCCCATCGACCTGCTCTCCATATCTCTACTATCCATGTACCTATCCAAACCTCTTTTGAGCATTGAAATGGAGCTGGCATACACCACTTGTGCTGGCAGCTCATTCCACACTCTCACCACCCTCAGAGTGAAGAAGGTTCCCCTCATGGTATATGATATTGGAAAAGATTATCAATCAGAATGAAGAAAAGCTTCCTTCAAAAGTTCAGCATCTCAACCAATTAGAGTCCATAAGATCATAAGGTATAGGAGCAGAAGTAGGCCATTTGGCCCAATGCGTCTGCTTTGTCATTCAATCATGGGCGGATCCATTTCCATTCATCCCCACTCCCCTGCCTTCTCCCCATACCCTTTGATGCCCTGGCTGATGAAGTCATAGAGTCATAGAGCACTACAGCATAGAAACAGGATTATCAGCCAGTCTAGGCCTTTCACGGGCACCTCTGGCTCTTGACCATTCAAAGTGGGTGGAGCTCAAGTTGGCTCCAGAGGGCGACTTCTCCCAGCGCATTAGTGAAACAGTTAAATTATTCCAATTCTAATGTCTCTATTTTCCTTTTCAGGGCGGCTGGAGCCCTATTAGGATCTTTGAAGAGAAAAACTGTAGTTCTGCACAGCGGCATGTTCCCGCACTCGCCATTCAGCCGCGTTTCAGAATGTCCAGATGCGGCCTGAAGCTGGGCGACTTTGGGGCCTTGCTCGGCCCTGTGGGCATGAATCCTCACTGGTGTCGCAAACTGAAATGTAGCAGCAGCCGGAATATCAAAGACAACGAGAGCGGCTGTCAGAGGTCTCTGCACTCATTATCGATGCCTATCTCTCTCTATATTGAGGAAGAGTTTGTTTCCGATTCTTGAATCAGGGAACTCAAGATGAAAAGCAATGCCTCAGATTGACTGTAACATCGAAGAAGCAATGTTTGTCTCCCCTCTTGCTGTGGAAGGAGTGATATCTGTCTCTCCCTTATTAGTGAGAGAGAGAGTCTGATGGATGTTGAACTGTTGGAATGAACAGTTACTCTTAGATGGACTGAAGACCCGCTGTCTCTTTGGAGCTTTGTCGTCGTTGGCATGGTGGGTGGTGGGAATGCTAGAATAAGTCCGGGGGCGGAGGGGGGAGGGAGTGTTGATGCTGCTCACTGTTGCTTCTGTGTGGGAGGTGAGGGGGCTTACATCTTTCCTGTCATTCAGTCTTTGGGGTTTTTCTTCTGTTTTGAGGATGTCTGCAGAGAGTGAGAATTTTAGGTTGTATATCGTACATATTCTCTGCTGGTAAATGGAACAATTGAACTATTAAAGTGAAGCTGAGGCATTCAGGATGCTGTTCAGAACCTTGGGTCTGTGTCACAAGAGATTTTGTAGACGCTGGACATGGTGAGCATTCTGGAGGAAGCAGGCTGAGGCTCAAAATGCTGACTGCTCATTTCCCTCCGAGGATGATGCCTGACCTGTTGAGTTCCTTCAGCATCTTCGAAGTTCAAAGTAAATTTATTTTTGAAATATGTGTACATCACCATAGACAACCCGGAGATTCACTTTCTTGTGGGCATTCACAGGAAGAACAGAGAAACACAATACAATCAATGAAAAAGCACACACGACAAGATGGACAAGCAGCCAGTGTACAAAAGACAACAAACTGTGCAAACACAAAAAGGAAAAAAAACAAGGAAAATAATGATCGTAAATAAATAAGCAACAGCATGAGAGAAGAGTTCTTGAAAGTGAGTTCATAGTTTGTGGGAACAGTTCAGTGTTGAGGTGAGCGAAGTTGAGTGAATTTATCGCCTTTGGTTTAAGAGCCTGATGACTGAGGGAAATAACTGTTCCTGAACCTGGTGGTGTAGGCCCTGAGGCTCCTGTACCCTCTCCCTGATTGCAGCAGTGAGAAGAGAGCATGGCATAGATTATGGGGGTCCAGTAACAGCACTCCGTGAAGACATGCTCAGTAGTAGGGAGGACTTTACCCATCTTGGATCCATGCATTCGGAACACACAAAATCCTGCGTAAATGCTGGAAAGATCTCAGCAGGTCCCATGTGCTCCATAAGAATCTTCCTACCCCACAGAAACTATTGTGGAAGCAAAGCATTCTTAATCTCAAGGGACCACCGACAAAAGGGACATCAGATTATTCCAGAGCCGGCCAAGTCAATTGATTCAAAAGTTCAAAGTAAATTTATTATCAAAGTAAATATATGTCACCATATACTGCCCTGAGATTCATTCCTTATGGACGTTCGTGGTAGATACAAAGAAACATAGTAGAGTCAATAAAAAGCTATACATAAACAAGAAACAACCGCTGGCAAGATGGTGCCAGTGACCAGAGTTGATATTTTACAAACAGTTCGGACCATCACGTCTGCTCTGCCATTTCATCATGGCTGATCCAATTTTCCTCTCAGTCCCGATCTCTGCCTTCCACCACACCCCCCATCCCTTCATACCCTGGCCATGCCCTGACAATACTATTTCTTCTGAACTGTGATCGTCTGTAATTTTCCTTTTAAGGATGTACTGTTGAACCAAACATTTGATCTGACACTTTGGTGATCTCCTGGAGGATTTTGTGAACTAGACTCTCGAGAGTGCAGTTACAGCCAGGGTGGTCATCGCTAGGGGCGGACACTACGTCGAGGCCTGATAGAGCAAGATGCACCCATGTGCCGATTAAGGTGTCAAGTAAGATTAGAACCGTGGAGGGTGAGATTCAGTGCCATCTTCCTGCTTTTCTCCATTCTCCCTATCAGTTTACTACCACTGTTGGGCGAGAGTCTTGGGTCTCACTCCGCCTGGTCTGGAAGCAGTTGTCACCATGCAGCCATGGGGCTCCTGGATGAGCTTCACTTCCCTCAGCACTGAAAGATTTCTGCTGTTATTTTGTACATTCGGTGCTTGACGGTTTTTGTTATGTGTGTACTTTTAATGAGTTCTATTCTGCTTCTTTGCTGTGCGGCTGCCTGTAAGGGGATGAATCTCAAGGCTGTATACCGTATACATACTCTGGTAATAAATGTACTTTGAATGTTGAGTCTGTGAAAGTGAAGCTGTGTTCGATGATCTGTTCAGCAGCCTGAATGGCTGTTCCTGAACCTGGTAGTGTGGGATCTAAGGCCCCAGCACTACCTTCCCAACGGCAGCAGCAAGAAGAGAGCATGGCCTGGATGCAGGGAGTGACAGATGCTGCCTTTGTGTGGCAGCACACCTTATAGATGTGCTCAATGGTGGGGAGCATTTTGCCTGTGATGGACTGAGCCGTATTCACCACGTTCTGTACACTCTGCATTTGTGTTTCCATACCAGGGCGTGATGCAACCAGTCAGGAATTCTCCAGTGTGAAGCCCAATGGGGATTTTGATTCTTTTTTTGTGTTACTCTGTAATGTTGTAGGTGTGAGATGGCTGGCATCCAATCCCACTTAATTGGTGGTCTGTGACTCAGAGAGATGAAGCAAGTATCATATGTTCTTAGACAGAAGGTGATCCATATGTAAAACTACTTTTCAGCCAAGTTCACGATTCTCTCTAGTATACTTCTCACTTCCTTCAAATAATGGGAGATTCAAACTTTTCTTCTGATATACAATTCATTCATCATTAACAACAGTATTCTCAGCATAGGAAAGTTGATTAGAAGCCTTTTTTTCAGATAATACATGCATAACTGTAAAGGGGGCAGAAATCAAGAGCAGGAGCATCTCCTAAACCAAATGCTTCCATGTCAGTTTTAGGTTTTGTTTCAGACCATAAGACCCAGGAGCAGAATTAGGCCAATAAATGTACTTTAATCCTTTAAATCTTTGAACATTAGTTACAAAATGATAAATATATTTCTCATTTAATTAAGAGTTTACTTATCAGAAAAGGAACTTGATACTTGACCCCAAAGTACGCTCCTCACTCGCCCACACCCCAAGCAAACTTGGCTTCATCCTGTTTGCCTGCTAGCTGTTGCTTATCTGTGCTTTTTCTCTTTGGAGCAAAGGAGGATGAGAGGTGACGATGGAGGTGTACAAGATGATAAAAGGCGTAAAGTGAGTGGACAGCCAGCATGTTTTTTCCCGGGGGAAGGTGTTTGGAGGAAGGTATAGGGGATGTCAGGGGGTGGCAGGTGTGTGAAACGTCCTGTCAGGGTGGTGGTAGAGGCAGATACATTAGGGATAATTAACAGACTCTTAGGTAGACACATGGATAAAAGAAGAATGGACGATTATGTGGGAGGAACTCAGCAATAGCATCTATGAAGAGCAATAAACACTCCTGATGAAGTCCTGATAAAGGGTCTTTGCCCAAAACATCAACTATTTATTCCTCTCCATAGATCTGCCTGACCTGCTGAGTTTCTCCCGCATTTTGTGTGTGTTACTTTGGACTTCCAGCATCTGTACAATCTCTTGTGTTTGTGACTATGTGGGACGGAAGGGTTAGATTTCTCTTCGAGTATGTTAAGGGTCGGCACAACACCATGGGCTGAAGGGCCTTTACTGTGCTGGAATGTTCTATGTTCAATATTCCAAATATAAATACAGATTGTTGTTGTTGAGCCTGATTTAGTTATCATCTCAAGGTATATTTTGAGTAAACACCATTGGATAGATAAGATACTGAAGTCCTAACCTGCCTTCTATCTTTGAAACAGTTGAGGTTAATTACCAAGAACACAGTTGCAACCTGTAACTTGATGTTCATTAGATAAGATGAGCTAAGTAGGCAGTTAAGACATTTGGAGCCAGAAATATATCGCAGAAATCCCAGGCTCACAATGCTAATTATATCCTTTTGATCTGATGCGTGACATCCTACTTTACCATTCTAGACTGACCAGCTGTACAATCAAAGAAACATTAATCAAAATCATATTCAGCATATTTGCCAATGAAATATTGCATTAATACTTCCACGTAAATTCATCAAATTTCAAACACTTAAGAACGTCCTGATAATAAATGCCCTATTAAAACATTCTTACGTTAAGTCTTCCCACGGGAGAGTAGCAGTTAGCAGGATGCTATTTGTCGGAGTTCAGAGTTCAGTTCTGGGGTCATTGTAAAAACATTTGTACACATCACTGATAATCTTACCTGGACTGTATACACCGGCTGTGTGGCAAAATAAGCACGACAGCGCCTCTCCCAGTTCAAGTGACCGAAAGAAGTTTGGCATGGACCCCCAAATCGTAAAGGTCTTCTACAGTGGCACCATTGAGAGCATCCTGACTGGCTGTATCACTGCCTGGTACGGGAACTGCATCGACCTTGATCGCTGGGCACTGCAGAGAGTGGTATGGACAGCCCAACATCCCTCCGTTGAGGACATTTATAACAGCAGGTACGTAAAGAAGGTCTGGAAGATCATTGGGGACACCAGTCACCCCAACCTTAAACTGTTTCAGCTGCTTCCGTCTGGCAAATGGTATTGGACCATTAAAGCCAGCACCAACAGGCTACAGGACAGCTTCTTTCTGCAAGCCCTTAGAAATTTAAATTCACATGTCTGTACATTACGACGGAATCATAACGCAAAGATTTTTAATCCCTCACGTTGTGGGATGGATGCAAGATTTAAATAAATTCTGATTCCAATTCTAATTATCATTGCAAATTGCCCTGTGTTTAGGCTAGCGTTAAGTAGGTGGTTTGCTGGGCGCTGCTGCTCGTTGGTCCAGAAGGACCAGTTACCGTGGTGAATCATAACTAAGTAAATAAATAAAAATAGATGAGTTTGAAGGGAGGGTGGCAATGGGGCCCAACTGAGTTTAAAGAGGACGCCGGGAATGTCACTGTGTAAGATGGGTGCTGATCCATGGGGATTTCCGAACAATCGGATAGCCAGTTGTTGGAGTTAGACCATGAGACCATAAGATATAGGAGCAGAAGTAGGCCATTCAGCACATCGAGTCTGCTCCGCCATTCAATCATGGACTGATCCAATTCTTCCAGTCATCCCCACTCCCCTGCCTTCGCCCGATACCCTTTGATGCCCTAACTAATCAAGAACATATCTGTCTTTGCCTTAAATACACCCAATGACTTGGCTCCACAGCTGCTTGTGGCAACAAATTCCACAGATTTACCACCCTCTGACTAAAGTAATTTCTCCACATCTCTGTTCTAAATGGACGTCCTTCAATTCTGAAGGCATGCATTCTTGTCTTAGACTCCCCTACCATGCGAAATAACTTTGTCATATCCAATCTGTTCAAGCCTTTTACATTTGGAATGTTTCTATGAGATTCCCCCTCATTCTCCTGAACTCCGGGGAATACAGCCCAAGAGTTGCCAGATGTTTTCATTCCTGGAATCAATCTCATGAATCTTCTCTGAACCCTCTCCAATGTCAGTATATTCTTTCTAAAATAAGAAGCCCAAAACTGCACACAATACTCCAAGTGTGGTCTCACGAGTGCCTTATAGAGCATCAACATCACATCCCTGCTCTTATATTCTGTACCTCCAGAAATGAATGCCAACATTCCATTCGCCTTCTTCACCACTGACTCAACCTGGAGGTTAAACTTTAGAATATCCTGCACAAGGACTCCCAAGTCTCTTTGCATCTCTGCATTTTGAATTCTCTCCCCATCAAAATTATAGTCTGCCCATTTATTTCTTCCACCGAAGTGCATGACCATACACTTTTCAACCTCCGGAAACTGGAGCGGCTGAAGGAAACGCAGTTGAATGGTGGAGTGAGCTTGAAGGACGAATAGAGACAGCATGGTAGCATAATGGTAAAAATATCGCTCTACATCTCCAGCGATCACTAGATACAGTTCAATTCCCACTGCCGTCCGTACACTCACCCTGTGACTCTGTGACCACATGGGTTTCCTCCAAATGCTCCAGATTTCTCCCACATCCCAAGGTTGTACGGTTTAGAGCTGGTAAGCTGTGGTCAGCTGTGTTGGTGCCAGAAGTGTGGCAAAACTTGTAGGCTGTCCCCGGCTGCCTCGCTGATTTGATTTGGCGCTAATCAACACCTTTCACTGTACGTCTCAATGTTTTTATATACATGTGACACATAAAGCTAATCTTCAATCTTGCTCTGCAGTTTGGTGTCTCTATATTTCTATTGAAGTATTTGCTGTCAGGAGAACTTTCAGGAGCAGTTATCAACATGAATCAATTTAGGCCAATGGCTAGCTTTTGTTTGGTTACTTTGATGTCTTGGTGACATAAAGAGATGCTAATCTTGTCTGGATTTTGAATTAAGGTACATCATGCATGGACTGGGCTAGATACAAAACCAAAGAACAAATTACTTTCCCTCAGGCGTCTAAGAACTTCTCTTCTGAAAGCAGCCTTGTCTCTGCTTCTTTTCTCTATACCAGGCATGGCTTCCAGATCATAATGTATCAGAATTACATATCGCATGCTGGTGATAATAAACCTGATTCTTATTCTGAATCTGAATCAGGTTTTATATCACTGGTAGATGTTGTGAAATTTATTGTTTTGCAGCAGTACAGTGGTACACTAAATCATTTTAAAAACTATAAATTACAATAAAGTTCAAAGTAAATTGATTATCAATGTACATATATGTTACTAGATACAACCCTAAGATTCGTTTTCTTGTTGGCATACTCAATAAATCCATTATAGAATAATAACCATAATAGAATCAATGAAAGACCGCACCCAATGGGTGTTCAACCAGTGAGCAAAAGACAGCAAACTGTGCAAATAGAATAAGAAAAAAATAATAATAGTAATAAATAAATAAGCAATAAATATTGAGGACATGAGATGAAGAGTCCTTGAAAGTGGGTCCATAGGTTGTGGGAACATTTCAGTGATGGGGCAGGTGAAGTTGAATGAAGATATCGCCTGATGGTTGAGGGCGATAACTGTTCCTGAACCTGGTGCTACAAGTCCTGAGGCTTCTGTACCTTGTTCCTGACAGCAGCAGTGAGAAGACAGAATGGCTTGAGTGGTGGGGGTCTCTGATGATTAATGCTGCTTTCCTGTGACAACACTCTGTAAATGTGCTCAATGCTGGGGACATTGAGCACATAATATATAAGAAATAAATGTTTACAACGTCCCGCATGGGAGGTTAGTTAGGAAAATTCAGTCGCTAGGTATACATGGAGAGGAGGTAAATTGGATTAGCCATTGGCTCAATGGAAGAAGCCAAAGAGCGGTAGTAGAGAATTGCTTCTCTGAGTGGAGGCCTGTGACTAGTGGTGTGCCACAGGGATCAGTGCTGGGTCCATTGTTATTTGTCATCTATATCAATGATCTGGATGATAATGTGGTAAATTTGATCAGCAAATTTGCTGATGATACAAAGATTGGAGGTGTAGTAGACAGTGAGGAAGGTTTTCAGAGCCTGCAGAGGGACTTGGACCAGCTGGAAAAATGGGCTGAAAAATGGCAGATGGAGTTTAATACTGACAAGTGTGAGGTATTGCACGTTGGAAGGACAAACCAAGGTAGAACATACAGGGTTAATGGTAAGGCACTGAGGAGTGCAGTGGAACAGAGGGATCTGGGAATACAGATACAAAATTCCCTAAGAGTGTCGTCACAGGTAGATAGGGTTGTAAAGAGAGGTTTTGGTACATTGGCCTTTATTAATCGAAGTATTGAGTATAAGAGCTGGAATGTTATGATGAGGTTGTATAAGGCATTGGTGAGGCCGAATCTGGAGTATTGTGTTCAGTTTTGGTCACCAAATTACGGGAAGGATATAAATAAGGTTGAAAGAGTGCAGAGAAGGTTTACAAGGATGTTGCCGGGACTTGAGAAACTCAGTTACAGAGAAAGGTTGAATAGGTTAGGACTTTATTCCCTGGAGCGTAGAAGAATGAGGGGAGATTTGATAGAGGTATATAAAAATATGATGGGTATAGATAGAGTGAATGCAAGCAGGCTTTTTCCACTGAGGCAAGGGGAGAAAAAAAACCAGAGGACATGGGTTAAGGGTGAGGGGGGAAAAGTTTAAAGGGAACATTGGTGGGGGGGCTTCTTCACACAGAGACACAGAGAGTGGTGGGAGTATGGAATGAGCTGCCAGATGAGGTGGTAAATGTGGGTTCTTTTTTAACATTTAAGAATAAATTGGACAGATACATGGATGGGAGGTGTATGGAGGGATATGGTCCGTGTGCAGGTCAGTGGGACTAGGCAGAAACTGGTTCGGCACAGCCAAGAAGGGCCAAAAGGCCTGTTTCTGTGCTGTAGTGTCTATGGTTCTATGGTTTCTACGGTTCGATTTGAAAAATTAAATGGTAGTTTATCAGCCAACTCCCCATACTGTGTGGTGCATTTAATAGACTACAGTGCCTTCTCACTTTTTAGACAAGAATGAATTACAAGCAGACGTTATTTTCAGATTTAATTATTCACAAGTTTTTGAGTCACTTTCATCTTCTCAAAAGAACTATTATCATTGATGCTGTCAGCAGCCCTTGACCTGAAGGTGATTAAAATAATGACTTGGTTCAAAAGAATTTTGAGATGTTCCTGTGAGTAAATTTGATAATAAAAATGAGTTCATTCAAGTAAGGAAAGTGTTTTCTATACCATAGGGTACTGTTTTGGGTTTTAAGTGACATTTTTCTTTTCTGCAGTTACACCTTTGTCTTTCAGTATGGATCAGTGATTTTGTTAAACTTCCAGGAGGACTGCACATCCCTCAGTCTCTGGAGCAAGGTAACAACAAAATACTGAAAAGGTGGTGGTTCTCTGCATCAGAATGGTTCTGTCACAAAACTCTAGAATCATATGTGTTAGTCTTTGAATCATCAGCAATAGAAATAGCTTCCCACCATTTACCTGATCTACTGCATATCAGCCATGATTTAGTCTCAATGCTTTCTCCAAGGAGAACTCACACATCTACTCCAGTCTAAACCACACAAAAATCTGGAGAACTCAGCAGGTTAGTCAGCATCCGTGGAAGTGAACAAACATGAACACTTGAGATTCTGCAGATGCTGGAAGTCCACAGCAACACAGACAAAATGGTGAAGGAATTCAACAGATCAGGCAGCATCGATGGACAGGAAGAAGCAGTCAACTTTTTATTCCTTTCCACAGATGCTCTCTGACTGACCAGAGAAATAAGCAGCCAATGTCTTCATTAGGACCACCAGTTCCTCCAGTTTAACTCACAGCATTGGAAATCATTGTAACTATTCCAGTAACGTCCATTTCTGTACCCTCTTTTCAACATTTACATCTTCGCAAATTAAAGATCAGCTTTATTTATCATGAAAACATCGAAACATACTTGCTGACCCATATGGCTTTGGAATGTGGGAGGAAACCCACACATTCACAGGGAGAATGCCCAAACTCTTTGTAGATAGCGGTGAGAATTGAAGCCTGGTATTTGGCACTGTAAATCATTTTACTAACCACAGTGCTATGGGCCACCCATGCTGGTAATACCTTGCCAGTGTTTTAAAAGTGACTACCAGCACAAAGAACATAGAACAGAGAAGAGTACAGCACAGGAACAGGCCCTTCAGCCCACAATGTTAAGCCGAACCAAATAAATTAGAAAGCAAATGTCCAATTAAACTAATCTCTTCTGACTACACAATGTCCATCCTTCTATTTCCCTCACATTTATGTACCTGTCTAAATATCTCCTAAAAATCCCTCATGTCCCTGCCTCTACCACTACCCCAGGTAACACATTCCCAGCCTCCACCAGTCTCTGAATAAAACACTTGCCCCTCACATCTCCTTTGAAATTATCCCCTCTCACTTTACATGCATGCCCTCTGGCATTAGACATTTCAACCCTGGGAGAAAGATACTGTCCGTCTACTCTATCAATACCTCTCATAATCTTATAAACCTCGATCAGATCTCCCCTCAGCGTTCACCACTCCAGAGGAAACTATAAGTAATAAATTCATGGACAGCAGGGGTTTAGAGAGCTATACCCTAAAATGTGTGGGCACGTGGCCAAGTGTTTAAGGCATTGGACTAGCTACCTGAAGGTCGTGTGTTCGAGCCACAGCCGAGGGAACTTGTTGTGTCCTTGAGCAAGGCACTTAATCACACATTGCTCTGCGACGACACTGGTACCAAGCTGTATGGGTCCTAATGCCCTTCCCTTGGACAACATTGGTGTCGTGGAGAGGGGGCGACTTGCAGCATGGGCAACTGCCTGTCTTCCATACAACCTTGTCCAGGCCTGCATCCTGGAGAGTGAAGACCTTCCAGGTGCAGATCCATGGTCTCACAAGATGCCTTTACTTTACTTTACTTTTACTTTACCCTAAACATGGCTAAATGAGATTGGCTTCGTGGGCACCATAGTCAGCATAAATGAGTTGGACAGAAAGGCCTCTCTCTATGCTCTATAATACCATACAATATAGGAGCATAAATAGGCCACTCGGACCATCTAGTCTGCTCTTCCATTCGATCATGGGCTGATCCAATTCTTCCAGTCATCCCCACTCCCCTGCTTTCACTCCATACCATTTGATGCCCTGGCTAATCAAGAACCTATCTATCTCTGCTTTAAGTGCACTCAAAGACTTGGTCTCCACAGTTGCTCGTGGCAACAAAGTACACAGATTTACCACTCTCTGACAAAAGTAATTTCTCCGCATCTCTGTTCTAAGTGGACATCCTTCAATCCTGAATTCATACCCTATTGTCCTAGACTACCCTACCACTTTGCCATATCTAATCTTTTCAGGCCTTTTAACATTCGGAATGTTTCTATGAGATCCCCCTTCATTCTCTTGAGCTCCAGGGAATACAGCCCAAGAGCTGCCAGACATTCCTCATACGGCAACTTGATATTCTAAGTGGTAGTCAATGTGTGGTAACAGTATACATGCAGACAGAGAACATTGAAATTACTCTCTCTGATTCCCTTAGTGTTTACATTGAGATAGGCAACAGGTAGATACAAAAATTGTTCTTCAAAGCAAAATCATGCAGATAGCGTGAGACTGAAATAAAACCAGAAGTTCAAGGAAACACTCAGCAAGTTAGCTGGCACCTCAACTGAGAGAAAAAAAAATTCTGGCTGATCTGATAGTCTTGCTAGAACTAGGAAAATTATGAGTTAAGCAGATTTTTTTTTATGCTTTTGTTTAGAGGTAAAATATGGTTCAAGGCTCTTCCAGCCTATGTGTCCAAACCACCCACTTACACACATGTGACCAATTATCACATTAACCCATACATCTTTGGAATCTGGAAGGAAACTGAGTGTCAGGAGGAACACATGCAGTTACATGTTTTTAAGATAGATAGGATGCCCACTGGGGGATGTAGTGTTGTTGGACAGGATGGAAAAGATTACCGGTGATAGGATGGAAGGGAATACCTGCGACAGAATGGAATGGAATACCTGCAACAGGATGGAATGGAACACCTGTGATAGGATGGAAGGGAATGCCTGTGTTAGGATGGAATGGAACACCTGTGATAGGATGAAAGGGAATACCTGTGATAGGTTGGAATGGAATACCTGTGATAGGATGAAATGGAATACCTCTGATAGGATGAAAGGGAATAACTGTGATAGGTTGGAATGGAATACCTGTGATAGGATGAAAGGGAATACCTCTGATAGGATGGAATGGAACAACTGTGATTGGATGGAATGGAACACCTGTGATAGGATGGAAGTAAGAAGGCATTTGACGTTGAGAAGGATGTTTGTGCTACGGGAAAAGAGATCATAATTGGAAAGACGAAGAAACCAAATTTCATTGTGGAGATGGTATCAATAGGGGATCTAGAATCAATACCAGAAATTTCCAAAGGAAATTGTTATGAAGACGTTTCAATCTGAATGGAAAATGCTGGAAATGCTGATTATCTGAAATTATTGAATGGAACATTAAGCCTGTAAGACATGTTGTCAATGTTAAGGACTTCAATTTGCATAACGAAATCATACAGCCATCTGTTTCAGGTTAAACCTCTGGTGAATCAATTTTGCCTGATTCAATGCTTGCATGGGGGGCACATCCAAGGTCGACCAAGTGCATTCCAATTCTTAACCCATTTTGTCAAATACATCAAAATTTTCACCTTCATTCTTTTACTAGAGTAACGGCAATGATCGGGAACATGCCACTGGCTAAATTTCGTCTCCCTTTTCAGGAAAGTTCTCTCTGTGTTCCGTTATAAGGTCTGTCTACAGTTCTGGATGAAATCAAGTCACTTTAAGAGAACATAGAGGAGTACGGCATAGTATAAGGCCTTTCAGCGCACAATGTTGCTGATCCTTTAACATAATCCAAGATCAATCTAACTTTTCCCTCCTACAAAGCTCTCCATTATTCTTTCCTCCATGTGCCTGTCTAAGAACGTTTAAATATTTTTATTTTATTTTACTTAGAGATATAGCACAGAACAGACCCTTCTGGTCCCGTGACCCACCTGTTTATCATTAGCCTAATCACACTTGGCACATGGCCAAGTGGTCAAGGCATTCGACTAGCGATCTGAAGGTTGTGAGTTCGAGCCCCAGCCGAGGCAGCGTGTTGTGTCCTTGAGCAAGGCACTTAACCACACAGTGCTCTGCGATGACACTGGTGTCAAGCTGTATCTTGCCCTTGCCCTTCCCGTGGACAACATCAGTGTCACGGAGAGGGGCGACTTGCAGCATGGGCAACTGCCGGTCTTCCATACAACCTTGCCCAGGCCTGCGCCCTGGAGAGTGAAGACTCTCCAGGTACAGATCCATGGTCTCACAAGACTAATGGATGCCTTAAATCACACAACATGTTACAATGACGAATTAACCCATTACCATCTTTGTTCCATGGGAGGTAACCAGAACGTCTGAAGGTAGGGCTGAGGAAGCAATGCAGTTGCAGCAGGACTTAAACAAATTGGAAGAATGGGTAAAATAGCGGCACATGGAATACAGTGTTGGGAAATGTATGATAACGTATTTTGGTAAAAGAAACAACAGTGTGGACTATTATCTAAATGGGGAGAAAGCTCAAACAACAAAGGTGCAGAGGAACTTAGGAGTCCTCGTGCAAGACTCTCCTGAAGTTAATTTACAGGTTGAGTCTCTGGTAGAAGGCAAATGCAATGTTGGCATTTATATCCCGGGGAATAGAATATAAAAGCAAGGAGATAATGCAGAGCATTCGTAAGACATTAGTCAGGCCGCACTCTGAGTATTGTTAACAGTTTTGGGCCCCATATTTCAGAGAGAGTCAAGAAAGATGTAATAATAAGTGTTGTCGTGGTGGGAGATTTTAATTTCCCAAACATCGATTGGCATCTCCCTAGGGCAAGGTGTTTAGATGGGGTGGAGTTTGTTAGATGTGTTCAGGAAGGTTTCCTGACACACTATGTAGATAAGCCTACAAGAGGAGAGGCTGTACTTAATTTGGTATTGGAAAATGAACCTGTTCAGGTGTCAGGTCTGTCAGTGGGAGAGCATTTTGAGGATAGTGATCACAATTCTATTTCCTTTATCATAGCATTGGAGAGAGAGCAACAGACAAGTTAGGAAAGCGTTTAATTGGAGTCAGGGGAAATAAGAAGCTATCAGGCAGGAACTTGGAAGCATAAATTGGGAACAGATGTTCTCAGGGAAATGTACAGCAGAAATGTGGCAAATGTTCAGGGGATATTTACATGGCGTTCTGCATAGGTATGTTCCAATGAGTCAGGGAAAGGATGGTAGGGTACAGGAACTGTGATGTACAAAGGCTGTTGAAAATCCAGTCAAGAAGAAAGCTTACCAAAGGTTCAAAAAACTAGGTAACGATAGAAATCTAAAAGTTTATAAGGCCAGCAGGAAGAAGTTTAAGAATGAAATTAGGAGAGCCAGAAGGGGCATGAGCAGGATTAAAGAAAACCCCAATGCATTCTACAAGTATATGAGGAGCAAGAGGACAAGACATGAGAGAACAGGACCAATCAAGTGTGACAGTGGAAAAGTGTGTATGGAACTGAAGGAGATAGCAGAGGTACTTAATGAATACTTTGCTTCAGTATTCACAATGGAAAAATGGTCTTGGCAACTGTAGGGATGACTTACAGTGGATTGAAAAGCTGGAGCATATGGACATTAAGAAAGAGAATGTGCTGGAGCTTTTGGAAAGCATCAAGTTGAATAAGTCTCCAGGACTGGACAAGATGTACCAGGCTACTGTGGGAGGAAAGGGAGCAGATTTCTGAGCCTCTGGCAATGATCTTTGCATCATCAATGGAGACAGGAGAGGTTCTGAAGATTGGAAGGTTGCAGATGTTTTCCTTTGTTCAAGAATGGGAGAAGAGATAGGCCAGGAAATTATAGACCATTGAGTCTTACTTCAGTGGTTGTTAAGTTGATGGAAAAGATCTTGAGAGGCAGGATTTATGAACATTTGGAGATGCATAATATGATTAGGAATAGTCAGCATGGCTTTGTGAAAGGCAGTTTGTGCCTTACGAGCCTGATTGAATTTTTTGAGGATGTGACTAACCACATTGATGAAGGAAGAGCAGTAGTTGTAGTGTATATGGATTTCAGCAAGGCATTTGATAAGGTACCCCATTCAAGGCCCTTTAAGGAGGCATGGGATCCAAGGGGACATTGTTTTGTGGATCCAGAATTGGCTTGCCCACAGAAGGCAAAGAGTGGTTGTAGACGGGTCATATTCTGCATGGAGGTCGGTGACCAGTGGTGTGCCTCAGGGATCTGTTCTGAGAATCCTTCTCTTCGTGATTTTTATAAATGACCTGGATGAGGAAGTGGAGGGATTGGTTAGTAAATTTGCAGATGACACAAAGGTTGAGGGTGTTGTGGATAGTGTGGAGGACTGTCAGAGGTTACATCGATAGGATGCAAAACTAGGCTGAGAAGTGCCAGATGGAGTTCAACCCAGACAAACGTGAGGTGGTTCATTTTGGTAGGTCAAATGCGATGGCAGAATATAGTATTAATGGTAAGACTCTTGGCAGTGTGGAGGATCAGAGGGATCTTAGGATCCCAGTCCATAGGACACTCAAAGCTGCTGCGCAGGTTGACACTGTGGTTAAGAAGGCATACAGTGCATTGGCTTTTATCAATCGTGGGACTGAGTTTAGGAGCCAAGAAGTAATGTTACAGCTATATATAGGACCCTGGTCAGACCCCATTTGGAGTACCGTGCTCATTTCTGGTCACCTTACTACAGGAAGAATGTGGAAACTATAGAAAGGGTGCAGAGGAGATTTACAAGGATGTTGCCTGGATTGGGGAGCATGCCTTACGAGAATAGGTTGAGTGAACTCAGCCTTTTCTACTTGGAGATGCTGAGGATGAGAGGTGACCTGATAGAGGTGTATAAGATGATGAGAGGCATTGATCATGTGGATAGTCAGAGGCTTTTCCCCAGGGCTGAAATGGCTACCATGAGAGGGCACAGTTTTAAGGTGCTTGGATGTAGTTAGAGGAGATATCAGGGGGAAGTTTTCACATAGAGAATGGTGAGTGTATGGAATGGGCTGTCAGCGACAGTGGTGGAGGCAGATACGATAGGGTCGTTTAAGAGACTCCTGGATAGGTACATAGAGCTTGGAAAAGTAGAGGGCTATGGGTAACCCTAGGTAATTTCTGAAGTAAGTACTTGTTCAGCACAGCATTGTGGGCAAAATGGCCTGTAGGTTTTCTGTTTCTATGTTTCTAAGAGGTTCATGAGGATGATTCTGGGAATGAAGGGATTAACATATGAGGAGCATTTGGCAGCTTCGTGTCTGTACTCACTGAAACTTAGAAGAATGCAGGGGATTTCATTGAAACCTACTGAATGTTGAAAAAACAAGATAGTGTTAATGTGGAGAGGATGTTTTCTATGGTGGGTGTATCCAGAACAGCCTCAAAATTGATGGGCAATCTTTTTGAACAGATGTAAGGAAGACTTTTTTTTTAGTCAGAAAGTACTGAATCTGTGCAATGCTCTACCAGAGACTGCGGTGGAGGCCAGGGTCCAAGTGTATATTTAAGGTGGAACTTGATCATTTACTGGTTGGTCAAGGCATGCAAGGTTGTGGTGAGAAGGCAGATGTATTGTGTTGAGTGGGATCCAGGATCAGCCATGATAGAATGGTGGAGCTGAGCGGCCTAAGTCTTCCTATATCTTATGGTCTTATAAGGGCCCTCTAATCTCATAAAACATGTTATTTTTGGTAATATCATTTGTTGGTAAGGTCAGAAATAGATATTAATTGCAAAATGTTGTCATTAGATGTGTGTGCTCAATGCCAGGAAAACATCAGTTGCGTCAACGTAAATCGCACACAGAAGAGTCCAGACTAATCTCAAGTCTGCAGT
Organism: Mobula hypostoma; assembly: GCF_963921235.1. NCBI lineage: Eukaryota > Metazoa > Chordata > Chondrichthyes > Myliobatiformes > Myliobatidae > Mobula > Mobula hypostoma. The sequence continues at coordinate 2,798,722 of NC_086098.1, forward strand.
GATTTCATCGAGAGTCTACATTGTCATCTGGAGTTTGGAATTGTGAAACAGATGCCCAAAGTAAATGGGTTAATTAAATTCATAAGATTCCACCTGTTAAAGAGACATCTTAACATACTTCAGGATATGAATGAGCCATGGTGACAGGTGTGTAAAATTAATGATGAAGTCATTCAATTAGATTCAGGAGGAAGAGGCATGTCAGTCCAATTCTATATTAGCCTGATCCTTACCTTGTGAGGCATACAGGTTATCACAGAATCCTTCACCTGCACCTGTTGACGCATGCTGGAGATTTGTTTCTATCTGTAAATTTGTGCCACACCAATCATTAGTACTTTCCTTTTCTGTCACCCTCTTCCTGGTGCCTTTCCTTCTTCCCTTTCTTCCATTGTCCACTCTCCTCTCCTCTCAGATTCCTTCTTCAGCCCTTTACCTTTCCCACCAACCTGGCTTCACCTATCTTCCTCTAGCCAGTCCTCCGTCCCCTCCCCTACTGTGAGGTAGTATACACGAGTTCATTATCCATTCAGAAATCTGTTGGCAGAGGGGAAGAAGCTGTTCCTAAAATGTTGAGTATCTTCTGGCTCCTGTACCCTATATCCAGTGGATTTCCAACATCTGCAGAATCTCTTGTGTTTATGATGTCAGCAAAGGCAGCAAAGTCTCTTCAAGATGTGCCTATCCTGAGAAGTTTAAAGCTGCTCTTTGATGGAAGTTCAGTGAGAGCCTCTCTCACCGCTCCCTGTCTTTAATCCCTGGTGCTCTTCAGCCCTTCGACATGTGCTCACTCAAGCACACACCTATCACCTGCGAGTTGTTGTCAGGAACCCTGCAGCTTGCCAGAGAGCATTGAGCTTCCAGGGGTTTTGTGCACCTGCATTTACTAGAGCTTGTGTTTTGGTTTAATCTTGACAAGTTAATTGTGGCTGGCACATGATTCCCACATTCTATGATCATTGACAGAGGTCTCCCATTCAGTGTCTCAGGGGGATCGTTGTGTCAGAGAGGATGAATTTCTCTGTTGCTCCTCCATGGTTCTGATCCTGATGTCTAATCTCTTGTTATCTTCCTGGGGATCCTGCCACTCCACCACACCCATGTCCAGTCCTTCGAGAGCGCACTATGACAGTTGTACACCTTCTTCTCCACCCACATCTGGGTTCTGCTCCCTTCCTTTCCAGTCATGAGAAGGGTCTTGGCCTGAAACTTTGACTCTATATTCCTCCCCATAGATGCTGCCTGGCCCGCTGAATTAATCAGGGATTTTGTGTTTGTTTTTCTGTCTGTGTGTCTCAGTTGCTGACGTGTTATACACTCACGCCAGAACTGGTGCAGTACCGGGGAGAGGAGGTGTTTCTTTCACATCACCTTTTAAAGCAACATTTCTAAATTCACGTTAGAGGCCATTGAACCATTCTGAATGTATTTATTATGCTTCTTGCATCGCTTAATAACTGATGTTGAAGTGGATGACTTAAAAAAAAGCGATTTGTAGACAATTAGTGTACAAATAACAGTGACTTTATAACAAGGCTAATTGCTCTTGCATGCATAAATCAAAAAAACATTTGAATTAATTGCTGAAAATATTTGGCATAAATGGTGATTACTGAGTATGTTGGAATTGTCCTGTAATCACAGGTCAACTCTGTTGTCACACATATCTATGGAGTTCCCTCGACAGACAACCAAGGCCATTCTTCTGTGATATTGCTTGATTTAACAGTATTCATTAGCTTAACATGGATTGGAGTATAATGTATATTGATAACTTTTTCTACACCTCTAAGCAAGAAGTTCTGAAAAATAATGTAATTCTTCTCTGTAGAAGACTACATGCCCTATTTTGACCATAAGATATTCGAACAGAATTAGGCCATTTGGCCCATTGAGTCTGCTCTACCATTTCATCATGGCTGATCCAATTTCCCTCTTAGCCCAAATATCTTCTGCCTTCTCTTTGTATCCTTCCATGCCCTGACCAATCAAGAATCTATCAAACTCTGCTTAATTATACATAAAGACTTGGCCTCCACAGCTGTCTGTGGCAAAGAAGTCCACAGATTCACCACTCTCTGGCTAAAGAAATTCCTCTTCATCTCCTTTGTAAAAGGACGTCCCTCTTTTCTGAGGCTGTGTCCCCCTGGTCTTAGACTCTCCCACCATAGGAAACATCCTCTCCACATCTATCCTATCGAGGCCATTTGATAGGTTTCAATGAGGTCACCCTCATTCTTCTGAATTCTAGTGAACACAGGCCCAGAGCCATCAAACATTCTTCATATGATAAGCCATTCAATCCTGGAATCATTTTTGTGAACCCGCTTCAAGCCCTCTCCAGTTTCAGCACATCCATTCCCAGATAAGGGGTCTGAAACTGCTCACAATACTCCAAGTGAGGTCTCATCAGTGCTTTATAAAGTCTCAACATTACATCCTTGCTTTTATATTCTAGTCCTCTTGAAATGAATGCTAACTTTGCACCTCAGATTTTTGTATTTTCTCTCCATTTAGAAAATAGTGAACCCTTTCATGAGCATGACCATACAGTTCCTGGCACTGTATTCTAACAGCCTTTTCATTGCCCATTCTCTGAAACTAGGTCCTTCTGTAGCCTCTTTACTTCCTCAAAACTACCTACCCCTCCACCTCTCTTCACATCATCTGGAAACTTCGCAACAAAACCATCAACTCCATCATCCAAATCACTGACATATACTGTAAAAAGAATTGGTCCCAACACAGACCCCTGTAGAACAGTACTGGTCACCACCAGCCAGCCAGAAAAGGTTTTCTTTATTCCCACTCTTTACCTACTGCCAATCAGCCACTGCTTTATCCATGCTGGAATCTTTCCTATAATACCATGGGCTCGTAGTTTGTTAAGCAGCCTCATGTGTGGCACCTTGTTAAAGGCCTTGAGAAAATCCAAGTACACAACATCAAACAGTTTCCTTTGTCTATCCTGCTTGTTATTTCTGCAAATAATTCTAACAGATTTGTCAGCCAAGATTGTCCCTTGAGGATACCATGCTGATTGTGGCCTATTTTACTACGTGCCATACCCTGAGACCCCATTCTTAATAATCGACTCCAACATCTCCCCAACCACTGAGGTTAGACTAACTGGCCTATAGTTTCTTTGCATCTGCCTCTCTCCCTTTTTTAAGAGTGGGGTGACATTTGAAATTTTCCAGTATTCTGGAACCATTCCAGAATCTAGTAATTCTTGAAAGATCATTACTAATGCCTCCACAATCTTTTTAGCCACCTCTTTCAGAACTCTGGGAGATACACCATCTGGTCCAGGTGACTTATCTGCCTTCAGACCTTTCTGTTTTCCAAGAACCTTCTTTCTACTTATGATAACTTCACACACTTCATGCCCCTTACACCTGGAACATCCACCATTCTGTTGGTGTCTTCCACAGTAAAAACTGATGCAAAATACTTATTCAGTTCATCTGCTATTTCATTGTCGTACCCCCCCCCCCCCCCCGTATTACCTCTCCAGCATCATCTTCCTCCAGTGAAGATGTATCTAAATAATCTTTTGGTATCCTCTTTAAGGAACAGCAACTTTCGAAGCCAATAGATGTGCAGAATTAGAAGAAAAGAGAAGAAAATGGAAAGAGAGGCAGCAACAACCAAAGCCTGATCTGCCATCTGGAACTACCTGTCCTGAATGCGGAAGAACTTTCAAACCCAAGATTGGACTCATAAGCCACTTGAGAGCCCATAAGTAGATCAACAGAACGAAGACCATCATCCTTGACCTCGAGGGATAGTCACAACGACGACGACGAATATTATTGTCTAGCTTACTTCTGTATTTATTAATTCTAGGGAAAAATAATTTGCAATATGGACAATTTTGTTTTCTCTGAGTGCAGAATAGTCCTCTCATTACATATCTTTGAATGGTGGCATGGTAGCACAATCTGTGTTTGATTTCAGCCACTGTTTGTAAGTAATTTGGTCAATGATGATAACCCAATTCCAATTCTTCCGCCTGTCTCCATCTGCCAGTTTCCATGCTTGTCTCCAGCTAACACTTACTTGTCTTTGTCTATCAACCTCACCCCTCGTCTTCCATGACCTGACTAGTTCAGTCCATCTTCCTAACCCCTGCTCAGTCCATCTACCAGCTCCTATCTTACTCGTCCCAATCAGGCCACCCTCCCTCTGTATTCTCAAGGCCCTGACCCAAATACTTGACAATTCCTCTGCTCTTCACAGATGCTTTCGGAACCATTGAATTCCTTCCGCAATTTAGAGTTATAGAGTCAGGGAAAAGTACAGCACAGAACAGTGCATTCGGCCCATCTAGTCCATGTTGAAACCATTTAAACTGCCTACTCCCATTGGCCTGCACCGGGACCATGGCCCTCCGTATCCCTCCCATCCACATACCTATCAAAACTTCTCTTAAATGTTGAAATCAGGCACTTGTGCTGGCAGCTCATTCCACACTCTCACCACCCTCAGAGTGAAGACATTTCCCCTCATGTTCACCTTAAATTTCTCACATTTCTCCCTTAACCCATGACCTCTGGTTGTAGTCCCACCCAACCTCAGTGGAAAAAGCCTGCTTTCGTTGCCCTATCTATACCTTTCATAATATTGTAACCTCTATCAAATCTCCACCCCATCTCCTACGTTCTGTAGAATACAGTCCTAACCTATTCCATTTTTTCTTATAACTCAGCCTCTCCACATCTGGCAACATCCTTGTAAATTTTCTCTGTAGTCTTTCATCCTTGTTTGCTTCCTTCTTGTGGGTAGGTAGCCAAATCTGCATGCACTACTCCAACATCTATGGAAAAGAGTAACCAGTCAAGATTTTGGGCCAATACCCTTCATCAGGACTGGTAAAAAAGTCAGCGTAAGAAGGTGGGGTGAGTGGAGGAAGAAGTACAAGGAGGTAGGTGATAGGTGAAGCTGGGAGAAGGGAGGGGTGAAGTAAAGAGATGGGAAGTGGATTGGTGAAAGAGATAAGGGGCTGGAGAAGGGAGAATCTGATAACAGAGGATAGAAGGAGGAGGAGCACCAGAGGGAGGTGACGGGCAGGTAAGGAGATAAGGTGAGAGAGGGAATCGGGAATGGGGAGCGGTGATGGAGGTGGGAGCATTACCGGAAGTTCAAAAATTGATGTTCAAGCCATCAGGTTGGAGGCTACCCAGACGGAAAATAAGATATTGCTCCTCCAACATGAGTGTGGCTTCATCATCAGAGAGGATGCCGTTTACTGACATCACTCCCCAACTTTTTTACTCTACATTGATAACTGCATTGGGGCTGCTTCCTGCACCCATGCTGAGCTCATCAAATTCATCAACTTTGCCTCCAGCCCACCCTGCCCTCAAGTTACCTGGTCTATTTCCAACACCTCTTTCCTCTTTCTGGATCTCTCCATCTCTATCTCTGGAGACAGTTTATCTCCTGATTCTTTTCATAAACTCACAAACTCTCACCTGAACTATACCTCTTCCCACCCTGTCACTTGTAAAAATGCTATCCCCTTCTCTCATTTCCTCCGTCCCCTCCGCATCTGCTCTCAGGATAAGGCTTTTCATTCCAGAACTAAAGAGATGTCCTCCTTCTTCAAAGAAAGAGGCTTGCCTTCCTCCACCATCAATGCTGCCCTCACCCCATCTCTTCCATTTTGCACACATCTGCTCTCACTCCTGCCTGTCCTCCCTCCACCCCACTAGAGATAGGGTTCCTCTTGGCCTCACCTATCACCCCACTAACCTCTGCGCCCAGCACATAAGTCTCTGTAACTTTCAACATTTCCAATGGGATGCCACCACCGAGCACATCTTTTCCTCCTCCATGACTCCCGCACCCCCATTTCTGCATTCTGCAGTGACTCCTCCTTTCGTGCCTCCCCACTGACTCCCTCATGATCCTTATCCTTGCAACTGCAACAAGCATCACACCTGCCCCAACACCTGCTCCCTCATTACCGATCAGGGCCCCAAACAGTCCCTCCTGGAGAGCTGACACTTCACCTGTGAGCCTACTGGTGTCATCTACAGTATCCAATGCTCCCGATGTAGCTTTTTGTATATCGGAGTGACCTGATGTAAATTGGGAGACCACTTTGCCACCAGAAAATCCGGGATCTCCCGGTGGCCACCCATTTCTATTCCACTTCCCATTCCTATTCCATTCCCTCCTCTACTATCGTGATGAGGCCACACTCAAGTTGGAGGAGCAACACCTTTTATTCAGTCTGGATGACCTCCAACCTGTGCCATGAATATCAATTTCTCAAACTTCCATTAATGGCACCCCTCTCTCCTTCACCATTCCTCATTCCCATTTCACTCTCTCATCTTAACTCCTTTCCTGCCCATCACCTCCCTCCCCCTTCACTTTCTTCCATGGTCTTCTGTCCTCTCCTATCCCACTCTCCCTTCTCCAGGCCTTTACCTCTTTCACCAATCAACTTCTCAGCTCTTTACTTCACCCGTCCCCCTCTGCTGGTTTTACCTATCACCTTTTACTGCTTCCTCCCCCGCCCCCCGTCACCTCCTTACTCTGACTTCTCATCATTTTCCAGTCCTGATGAAGGGTCTCATCTCAAAATGTTGATTGACTACTTTTTTCAATAACACTACCTGGCCTGCCGAGTTCTTCCTGCATTCATGCATTTTATTTGGATTTCCAGCATCTGCGTATCGTGACACAATACTTCAGATTAGGCCTCACCAATTTCTTAAACAGCTTCAACATAACATCTCATTTGCTGTACTCAATATATTGATTTACGAAGGCCAATGTGCCAAAAGTTTTCTTTACGATCCTGTCTACCCATGACATCACTTTCAATGAAATATGTGTCTGTATTCCTAGCTCCCTTTGTTCTACCACACTCCTCAGTGCCCTGCTATCACTGTGTAGAACCTATCCTGGATGGTCCTACCAAAGTGCAAAACCTTTCACTTGTCCGTAGTAAATTAAATCTACCATTTTTCAGCCCATTTTTCCAGCTGTTGCAGATCCCTCCATGATGGCCTTGATAGCCCTACTCACTATCCACTACACCCCCAATCTTAGTGTCATCTGCAAATCTGCTAATCGAGTTAATCATATTATCATCCAGATCATTGATATAAATGTCAAACAACAATGGACTCAACACCGATCCCTGCAGCACACCACTAGTCACAGGCCTCCAGTCAGAGAGGCAACCCTCTACTACCACTCTCTGGCTTCTCCCACAGAGCCAATGTATAATCCAGTTTATATTTGTATTTATTTTATTTTTTTTTGTATTTCCTACATCATCTTAAATGCTGAATGAATAAACCTTCTTGACCAGTCTCCCATGTGGGAGCTTGTCAAATTCCATGCAGACAACTGCCTTGCCTTTATCAACTTTCCTGGTAACTTCCTTGAAAACTGTATAAGATTGGTTCGAAATGACCTACCATGCACCAAGCTGTGCTGACTATCCTTAATCAGTCCATCTCTATGCAAATATATCTGGTCCCTTAGAATACCTTCCAATAACTTTCCCACAATTGCTGTCAGACTCACCAGCCTATAACTTCCTGGTTTCTGTTTAGAGCCTTTTTAAAACTTTGTCTATCCTCCAATCCTGCAGTTCGATGGATGAACTGGTTTTCATGAAATCATAGTCCTGTTCAAAAACATTACATGTAAAGTACATCTACTGGGTTCCTGTGCTTTATGCAAATTGCAGACTCAGTCAAACAACTTAAAGTTCAAAGTAAATTTATTATAAAGTACAGACATGTGTATTGATCTGCAATGGCAATGTAGGAACCCAAGTGCAGAGAAAAGACAGATTCTGGTGTAGAGATGGCAACCAGAGTTTGTTCATAATGATTCCAACTGAACAACGATGTCTCGGCTGAGCGAAACCGCAAGAAGTAACATTCCCAAAAGTAGGACCCTGCGAATAGCGCTAATCAGGCGTCCACTTAAATAATACAAATGACATGGAATCCCTGGGCCTATCAAAATGAATCTAAGTTAAAACAGAAAACACTAGGAAACTACAAAGAGCGGGTTGCTCAAGAAAAAAACACATGTAATGCTAAACAATTAATGACACTCGTTAGACAATAATTAATCAATTCAGGTACTCTAAAAACCTTGGAGCCCAATGGTTTCCTGCTTCCTGCACAAGCCCGAAGAGCTCATTACATTGTTACCATATACAACACTGAGATCCATTTTCTTGCAGGCATTCATAGTAGAACAGAGAAAAACAATAGAATCAAAGAAAAACTGCACAGAAACAAAAACTGACTAACAATGTGCAAAAGACGAACTGTGGAAAAATAAATTAAAACTAATAGATAGATAGACAGAGAGACAGATAGATAAATTGAAAAATGATAAATAAAATCAGTTCCCTGTTGAGTTGAATGAAGTTACTGGTCCAGAAGCCTAATGGTTGAATATTCAATCAATTTATCACTCAAAACCCAACTCAATATGCCCCAGGTAAGGAACAACTCTTTAAAATTTGAGAATAGGTGAAGAATTTACAATAAAAACTGGATCTTTCTTCCAGGTGAAGGACAGATGGCAACAGATATTACAGCAAAAATAGATAAAAAAAAGGTATCTCTAGGGTGTTGTGGCAGTGACGGCACATGCCCTATGCTATGAATGGAAATGTCGATGTGGCCAGAAGTCACAGACAGCAGAGAGTGCTGAACATGAAGAAGAGCACAGGGACAGAAAGAGCAGCGACCAGGAGATGAGAGAGAGGTCAGGGAGCAAAAATAAGATAGACAGGTGCAAGACAGGTTGGGGGGGGGGAATAAATTGTGAAGGGAAACTTCAACAATCAGTTCAGAAGCAAGAGAAAATCAGAGGCTTTGAAAATTTAAAAAAGCACAAGAAACAAATTGGAAACTTATTTCAGCAGAACAAACAAAAACTTTAGAAGTTTTTCAATTGAAAAAGAAGTTTATTGTTGCAAATTGAGGGAAAGCTTGTATTTATTTTTTATTATTATTTAGCAATACAGCATGATGCAGACTCTTCCAGTCCAACGAGCCACACCGCCCAGCAAGCTACCTAACCACAGGACAATTTACAATGACCTATGAACCTAGTAACTGCTATGTCTTTGGACTGTGGGAGGAAACCGCAGCACCCGGGGTGAATCCAGGCGGCTCATAGGGAGAATATATCAAGCCCTTGCAGGTGGTGCCAGAATGGAACTTCCAACTCTGATGCACCAAACTGTAATGAAGTTGGGATAAGCGCAAGTCTAAATCGCACAAAATCTGAGAGAGCATGGAAGAAAGTCTGCATATTTAATAGGAGAGTAAGTACTGACAAAAATATTAGAATGGAAATGCAATAATAAACTGAAATTGAACCTGCCGTCAGAAAGATTAAAATTAATGTGAAAGATACTGATGTAATGATAAATAAGATTTAAATAAAATGAACAGTGAAAAAAAATTACTAATCATGGTGAATAGTTATTTCCTGAGGGTTTTTTAAAATCATAGAGCAAACTGACAATGCACCATTCAAGATAAAATATAGATGTAAGGAAGGACTCGCAGGGGAAGTCAGTAGAGCTCAAAGCACGAGACACATTGAAGAAATTGAGGTGGAGATGTCAAAACTTTGAGGGAAAAGAAGCCAAGCATTCTGATTCCAAAACAACTCCTTAACCTTCTAAAAAAAATTACCTCTCAGAGGTCACCAAGGTAGCGCAGCAGTTAGTGCGATACTGTTACAGCTCAGGGGTCAGGGTTCAGAGTTCAATACCGGTGTCCTCTGTAAGCAAGTTTATACGTTCCTTCCCGTGTGCGTATGGGTTTCCTCTCACAGTCCAAACACTCACTGATCAGAAGATTAATTGGTCATTGTCAATCGTCCCGTGAGTTGACTGGAGTTAAATCAATGTGCTGCTGGGAGGTGCAGCTCGAAGGGCAGGAGGGCCTGTTCCACGATGTGTCGCTAAATGAATAAATAAATAAAAATAAAGCAAAAGGAAATATGATCAATCTTTAATGAAGGGTCTCGGCTTGAAACGTCGACTGTTTAGTTCCTTCTATGGATGCTGCCTGAACCAATGAGTTCCTCCAGCATGTGTTGTTCTGGATTTCCAGCATCTGTAGAATCTCTTGTGTTAATGAAATCAATTTTACTTAAATTCAAGACTGGACCAGGTTAGACAAAATTGTTGATAACTATGACACACACCACACTTGTGTAGTTAAATCTAATTTACCCACACCTTGCTATTATTAAATTTCTTTTTCAAAATATTAAATAAATTAGTTTTAATATAATTCATGGACTCATATTTCAACAAGGCTTTTGTTAATGATTTTGATATTATGTTAAATTTGAAAGGAAATGTGCACATGAAGCATGGAATGATCCACATGTTGCATGTATTCGCTTGATGGAAGACAAACTGGATTGCGTGTGTGCGTGTACTTTTGTCTGCCTTCTTCTGAGAACTGCTTGTTCTTGCAACAACACCGATGAACCATCAGCTTGCAGGACAAAGTGAACTGAGCGACACATATTTTTGTTGTCTGACTGTATGTGACTGCTATCCTATATATGCTAAGAGTGTCGATGACGATTGGTACTGAGTATTGCATCTTGGCCTGGGAGGAATACTGTTTCGTTTGGCTGTATCCACGGGTATTCATGTATGGTTGAATGACAATTAAACTTGAACAAAAATTTGTTTTTAGCACATAAGTGTTGTCGGGCTGCTTGTTCTGAAATTTCTGGCAAATCCGAGGTATAGTTAGCAAATGCCAATTCTACAAAAGTACTCACCAATCACAGATCTACAAAAGTGACTCACAGATCACAGATCTACAAAAGTGACTCACCGCTCACAGATCTACAGGTAAGTTTTTTATGCAGAGACTGATGAGTGCGTGGAATGGGCTGCTGGCGGCGGTGGTGGAGGCAGATACGATAGGGTCTTTTAAGAGACTCCTGGATGGCTACATGGAGCTTAGAAAAATAGAGGGCTATGGGTAACCCTAGGTAGTTCTAAGGTAGGGACATGTTCGACACAGCTTTGTGGGCCGAAGGGCCTGTATTATGCTGTATGTTTTCTATGTTTCTATGTTTCTAAATACAGTCGGCCCTCCTTATCCGCGAGGGTTTGGTTCCGAAACCCCTGCTGATACAAAAAAACTCGGATGCTCAAGTTCCTTATTTAACCTGTCTCAGTGCGGATGGACTTTAGGACCCGGGGCAGCATAGGACCCGCCGCCCTCAGTGTTTCTGTTCCGTTGACTTATAATACTCAATACATTGCAAATGTTATGTAAATAGTTGTTGTACTGTATTGTTTAGGGAATAATGACAAGAAAGAAAGTCTGTGCATGTTCAGGACAGACACAACCATCGTAGCTCTTCTGGGAACGCTGATGCTGCCTCAGCATCAGCCGATGCCAATTCTCCCGCGATCTTTAAGTTCTTGAGGCTGTAGCGCTTTACACAGCTAGCCAGCCATCCCTAGCACTAACACTTCCACGAATTTCAGCTTCTTTCTGCTTTATTGACCGAATGCTCGATTCGTTCTTATCGACCTTACGGCCCACTTCGGAATGCAACATGCCACTTTTCAAAAGATCTAATATTTCTAATTTCTCGGTGAGGGACAGCACTTTACGCTCCCTCTTAGCCTTTGAGGAATTGCTTTGACCACATAATTGCTTTTTAGGAGCCATTTTTTCACAGAAACAATGTAGCGAATGAACGAGACACTCAAACAATGCTCAAACAACGAGTGCTGGAGAGAGAAGTTTCAGGTTTTCCCGATTCGCGGTTGGTTGAATTCGCACATGCGGAACTCGCAGATAAGGAGGGTCGAATGTACTCAAATGGCAGAATAGTACAACCGTGGCTGGAAAGGGAAGTCAAAGCTAATGTAAAAGCAAAAGAGAGGGCATACAACAAAGCAAAACTTAGTGGGAAGACAGAGGATTGTGAAGCTTTGAAAATCCTACAGAGAGCAACTAAAAGAATCATTCGAAGGGAAAAGATGAAATATGAAAGAAAGCTAACAATCAATATCAAAGTGAATGGTAAAAGCTTCTTCAAGTACGAAAAAAATTAGAGAGATGAGAACAGATATAGGACCGCTAGAAAATGAGGCAGGAGAAATAATAATGGGGGCCAAGGAGATGGCAGATGAGCTAAATCAATATTTTGCATCAGCCTTCACTGTGGAAAACACTAGCAGTGTGCCAGATGTTGAAGGGTGTGAAGGAACAGAAGTGGGTGCAGCTACTGTTACAAGCGAGAAGGAGCTCAAAAAGCTGAAAGACCTAAAGGTAGATAAGTCAGCCGGGCCAGATGAACTTCATCCTAGGGTTTTGAAAGACGTAGTGGTAGGGATTATGGAGACATTAGTTATGATATTTCAAAAATTATTTGACTCTGGCATGGTGCCAGAGGATTGGAAAATTGCAAATGTCACTCCACTCTTTAAGAAAGGAGGGATGCAACAGTAAGGAAATTATGGACCAGTTAGTCTGACCCCAGTGGTTAGGAAGATGTTGGAGTCAATTGTTAAGGATGAGGTGAAAACGTTGTTGGTAGTATTTCAGATGGCGATGAGAGGGCGTACAGGAGCGAGATATACCAACTAGTGGAGCGGTGTCACAGCAACAATCTTACACTCAACGTCAGGAAGACGAAGGGACTGATTGTGGACTTCAGGAAGGGTTAGACGAAGGAACACATACCAATCCTCGTAGAGGGATCAGAAGTGGAGGGAGTGAGCAGTTTCAAGTTCCTGTGTGTCAAGATCTCTGAGGACCTAACCTGGTCCCAACATACTGATGCAGTTATTAAAAACGCATGACAGCATCTATACTTCATTCGGAGTTTGAAGAGATTTGGTTTGTCAACAAATACACTCAAAAACTTCTATAGATATACCGTGGAGAGCATTCGGACAGGCTGCATCACTGTCTGGTATGGCAGAGGGTGGGGTGATGGCTACTGCACGGGACCGAAAGAAGCTGCAGAGGGTCATAAATTTAGTCAGCTCCATCTTGGGTACTAGAATGTCTAGTACAGAATGAGCTTTTGAGATTATAAGAACATAAGAAATAGGAACAGGAGTCGGCCATCTGGCCCATCGAGCCTGCCCTGCCATTCAATAAGATCATGGCTGATCTGTCCGTAAACTCAGCTCCATCTACCTGCCTTTTCCCCATAACCCTTAATTCTATCTAACAGTTTCTTAAATATATTTAGTGAAGAAGCTTCAACTGCTTCCCTGGGCAGAGAATTCCACAGATTCTCCACTCTCTGGGAAAAACAATTTCTCCTCATCTCCGTCCTAAATCTTCTCCCCCGAATCTTGAGGCAATGTCCCCTAGTTCTAGTCTCACCTACCAATGGAAACAACTTTCCTACTTCTATCTTATCTACCCCTTTCAAAATTTTGTATGTTTCTATGAGATCCCCTCTCATTCTTCTGAACTCCAGAGAGTATAGTCCCAGGCGACTCAATCTCTCCTCATAGGTTAACCCCTTCATCCCTGGAATCAACCTGGTGAACCTCCTCTGCACTGCCTCCAAAGCCAGTATATCCTTCCTCAAGTATGGAGACCAGAACTGCACACAATACTCCAGGTGTGGCCTCACCAGTACCCTGTATAGTTGCAGCATGACCTCCCTGCTTTTGAATTCAATCCCTCTAACAATGAAGGCCAACATTCCGTATGCCTGCTTAATAACCTGTTGTACCTGCAAGACAACTTTTTGCGATTCATGCACTAGCACTCCCAAGTCCCTCTGCACAACAGCATGCTGCAATCTTTCAACGCTTAAATAATAATCTGCTCGTCTATTATTCCTTCCAAAGTGGGTGATCTCGCACTTACCAACATTGTGTTCCATCTGCCAGACCTTGGCCCACTCATTTAACATATCTATATCCATCTGCAGACTCTCCACATCCTCTGTACAATATGCTTTTCCACTCAGTTTAGTGTCATCAGCAAATTTTACTACGCTACACTCAGTCCCCTCTTCCAAATCATCAATGTAAATGGTAAACAGCTGCGGGCCCAGCACCGACCCCTGCGGCACCCCACTCACCACTGACTGCCAACCGGAGAAACACCCATTTATACCAACTCTCTGCCTTCTATTGGTTAACCAATCCACTATCCATGCCAATATACTTCCTCCGACTCCATGCATCCGTATCTTATTTATAAGTCTCTTGCGCGGCACCTTATCGAATGCCTTCTGGAAATCCAAGTATACAACATCCACCTGTTCCCCTCTATCCACTGCATTCATTATGTCCTCAAAGAACTCCAGTAAGTTTGTCAAACAGTACCTGCACTTTCTGAATCCATGTTGTGTCTGTCCAATGGAACCACTCCTTTCCAAATGTTTCGCTATTTTTTCCTTAATGACAGCTTCAAGCATTTTCCCGACTACAGATGTTACGCTAACTGGCCTATAGTTGCCCGTCTTTTTCCTGCATCCTTTTTTAAAAAGTGGTGTGACATTTGCTGTCTTCCTATCTGCAAGGACCTGCCCAGAGTCAAGAGAATTTTTGATAAATGATTACCAGTGCATCTACTACAAACCTCTAACAATTCCTTCAGCACCCTGGGATGCATCCCATCAGGACCAGGGGACTTATCTACCTTCAGGCCCTCCAGTTTGCTCATCACTACCTCTTTAGTGACAGGGATTTTATTCAGGTCCTCACCTCCCATTTCGTCCATAACATCCTTCTTTGGCATATTAGATGTGTCCTCCACCGTGAACACTGACACAAAATAGTTGTTCAATGCCTCTGCCAGTTTGCCTGGTGGTCACTGATGGAGCAACAGCTCTCTGCTGGTGCTCCTAACTTACTTACTTTTGTCTCCAACCTTTTGAAATACTACTTTTAGACGGGATATTATATTACTATGGCTACCAAAGCAGCTTTGGAAGCTATTCAAAAGCTTACTGAGGAGTTTCAACAGTTCAGAAAAGAAGCGTCAGCTGATTCGCAACAAATCAGCACTGAAATTAAACAAATAGGTATGAAATTAGACGATATTCAAGCAACTCTAACCGAGCTTATTAAGAAGAATAAGGAACATGAAGAGGTTATTACTATACTGTACGAGAGAATGGATGATTTGCAAAAGTTGTATGAAAAACAATCCAAGTCCAACAAAGTACTGAGACAGAAGATTATTGATTTGGAAAACAGAAGTAGGAGGAACAACTTACGAGTCTTAGGACTTAAAGAGGAAACGGAAGGAGATAATCTAAAGAATTCTTTGCAAACCTTTTGATGGAATTATTCTCTGATATTATAAAGTCTCTTCCTTTGATTGATCGTACTCACAGATCGCCTATCTATGGATTGATTTTAAAATCAAAACCAAGATCAGTCTTTATATGTTTCCGGGAATTTCAAATAAAGAACCGTTTGACTTGTGATGCCTGTGGAAAAGGTATGATTGACTACCAAGGTCAGAAGATTCTTACTGTTGAAGATTTTTTCATCAGAAGTTATGGCAGAATGTGTTAAGTTTAAAAAAGTTATGGCGGAGCTATACAGCCAAACTTCTAAGCCTTCTCTTTGTTTTCCAGCTCGATTGAGAATCACAATGGAAGATAGATCACTTAAATGGTTTTGCACGAAGGAGCAGGCACAAGAATTTTTAGACTCAAAAAAATGACTGTATACATATATTGAATAGATTAAAAATCTGCAAAATCAGAAATGTTATATATTAAAAAATGACTGTTTAATATTTTCAGTATGAATAATTGCTCGTTCTGTTTGATGAACCTGTCTAAGATTGTTTTTTTACTGTATATTATTTAGTCTTGGTTCGAACAGTAAATAACCTTGAATTCTTTGGAGCGGTTCCAACAGGCTTTCTAAGGGGATGTTTTCAGTGGGGGTAGATAGTGGTTGTTCTTTGACCGATTTTCTCTCTTTGGGAGGAGGGAGGGGGATGGGGATGGGGAGTTCTTCTCTCTTGAAGCTGATTTGGGGATCTAGTCAATTCTATTGCTTAGCTAATATATATCAAGGTTTACTATTTGAGTTTAATACACAGTTCTCTGATTACTACTTTAACCTTTTTTATAAATAGTTTTAAAATGGATCAATGTATTAATTTACTTAGTTTTAACGTGAAAGGGCTAAATCACCCCGTGAAAAGAAATAAGATTTTTGCCTATATTAAAAAACTTAAGGTACTCATTGTTTTTCTTCAAGAAACCCATGTACGTAAGTGTGACAATTCATGCCTTTTTAATCGATGGAGGGGGTCCATTTTCATTTTTCGTTTCAGGTCAAAGCCAGAGATGTTTTGATCCTTACAGATAATAAAGTTCCCTTTGTTCAACATAAAGTAATTTCTGATACTAATAGGCATTTTGTTATAGTATCAGGGAAACTAAATAACAAACTAATGGTATTTGCCAATGTGTATGCTCCGAATATAGATGACCCAGGTTTCTTTGAGTGCTTTTTTTCATTTTTGCCAGATCTAAGTCTGTACTCATTGGTGATGGGTGGAGATTTTAATTGCTGCTTAGATCCAGCTTTAGATTGTTCATCTTCTAAACTAATGATACCAAATAAATCAGCTGTGTTTATTAAATCTTTTTTAATGAAATGTGGTGTTGTTGATGCTTGGCGTTTTTTTTATCCAGTAGACAAGAAATATTCGTTTTTCTCTCATGTCCATCATACATATCCCAGGATTGATTATTTTTTTATTGATAGCTAAATGATTCCATCAGTTCGATCCTGTGAATATAAAGAGATTGCTGTCTCAGATCACGCTCCTGTGCTCCTATCTTTAAATCTCCCTGGTCTTCTTCAAACAAATAGGTTTTGGTGATTTAATTTAACTTTGTTATCTGATAAAGATTTTTTAACGTTTATGGAGAGACAAATTACTCTTTTTTTAAGAGAATATGTTGGAGGAGACTTCTAGTCTTATCAGATGGGATGCCTTTAAGGCATATATTAGAGGACAAATTATTTCTTATACTGCAAGTATTAAGAAAAAAGCTAATAAAGAGAGAAGTGATTTAGCTAATCAGCTGCAACAATTAGACCAAGAGTTTGCCTTGGCTCCAGAACCTGCCTTATATAAAAGATGTGTTGAAGCTAAAGCTAAATTTGATCTCCTTTTTACCTATCCAATGGAAACCCAACGACTAAAAGATAAAAGTCAATTTTATATTCATGGAGATAAAACAGGTAAATTATTGGCTGATCAGATTAAAACCTTTATAGCTAAATAGCAGATTAAAGAAATATGCAAAGCTAATGGTGATAGGACAACTGATTATTTAGAAATAAATGATACCTTTAGAGAATTTTATTCTAAACTCTATAGTTCTGAATCTTCTAAGGATAACACTGCAATGAACAATTTTTTAGATCAACTAAACTTTCCTACAATTTCTGCCAACAACAGAAAGTTGCTGGAACAACCTATTTCATTTGAGGAAATTGTCGAGGCTGTGCGCTCATTACATTTGAGGAAAGCTCCAGGTCCAGATGGATTTTCTGGAGAATTTTACAGGACCTTTTCCTCACTGCTTATACCTCTCTTACGTTCAGTTTTTTCGGATTCATTCAAGTCAAGTAGACTCCCTCAATCTTTTTATGAGGCTTCCATTTTGCATATCCTTAAAAAGAATCAGGATCCAAATGAATGCTCTTCTTATGGACCAATTTCTTTACTTCATGCAGTTACTAAGATCCTACCTAAAGTTTTGGCCCATAGGATTGAAAATATTTTACCATCTGTCATCTCCGATAACCAAACTGGATTTATCAAAAATCGATATTCTCACTTTAATATTCATCGGTTATTAAATGTTATTTATTCTCCTTCTGACATGGTATCGAAATATGTGGTATTCCGAGATGCTGAGAAAGTTTTTGACAGAGTTGAATGGAATTATTTATTTAAAACTTTAGAAAAATTCAACTTTGGACCCATTTATATTCAATGGATTAAATTACTTTATTTAGCTCCTTCCGCTAGAGTTATCACTAATTCTCATAATTCCAAAGCATTTAAGCTTCAACGTGGCATTAGACAAGGTTGTCCATTGTGCCCTTTGCTTTTCGATCTGGCTTTAGAACCTTTAGCCATTGCCTTTCGAGAATCTAATGATATCACCAGTATTTTAAGGAGAGACACTATTCACAAAGTCTCACTGTACGCTGATGATCTGTTGCTATTTATTTCTAATGTTGAGACTTCGTTACCCCATGTGCTTTCTTTACTCTCCTGTTTTAACCAGTTCTCAGGTTATAAATTAAACCTACATAAAAGTGAACTTTTCCCTTTGAATAATTTGATACTGACAAATTCTAACCTTCCTTTTAAAATTGTAAGAAATCAATTTACCTACTTAGGTGTAACAATTACTAAAAACTATAAGCATCTATTTAAAGAAAATTTTCTTACCCTATTGAATCACGTAAAAAGGATACTATCAAATTGGTCGCCTCTTTTGTTATCGCTGATTGGCTGAATTAACTCTATTAAAATGAATATATTACCTAAATTTATATATCTTTCTCAGGCATTGCCTGTTTTTATTCCTAAATCTTTCTTTGATTCTCTTGACATATATCTTCTTATATATGGAAGAATAAGCGTTCTAGATTAAATAAAATTCATCTTCAGAAAGATAAAAAGAATGGAGTATTAGCCTTACCAAACTTTAGATTTTATTATTGGGCAGTTAATATAAGAAGTCTTACATTTTGGTGATAGTACATTAATCATGAGGATTGCCCAATGTGGATTTTTTTAGAAGCTAACTCTGTTAATAGATCTTCTATTATTTCTCTTCTTGGATCCTCACTTCCTTTGTCTCTGAGCAAGCTAACTGATAATCGGGTAGTTAAACACACTATGAAAATTTGGATACAATTCCGAAAATATTTTGGCTTATTGAGATGTTCTCTTTCGAGTCCCATTTTCTCTAATTATTTTTTTAAACCCTCTATGATTGATGTGGCTTTTAAAGAATGGGATAGATTAGGTATTAAATGCTTTCAGGACTTGTTTGTAGAGGAAAGTCTCTTTTTGTTTGAACAACTGTTAACTAAATATAGTTTTACCCAAAATTCATTTTTTTCGATACCTACAAATAAGAGTTTTCTTATGGTCTCAAATAAGTACATTTCCTAAAGGTCCTGATAAGAATCTATTAGATGTAATTTTTAATTTGAAACCTTTTTATAATGGATCTATATCTAATATTTATAGTATGCTGTTGGGAATGAGAAGTGCTCCTTTAGATAAAATTAAAAATCTTTGGGAACAAGATTTACAGACTTTAATTTCCTTGGAAACTTGGAATCAAATTTTTAAATTGGTCAACACTTCATCGTTATGTGCCCACCACTCTCTCCTACAATTTAAAGTGGTCCATAGGGCCCATATGACCAAGGATAAGTTGTCTCATTTTTATTTAGATATATCTCCGTATTGTGATAAATGTAATAATGGAGAAGCTTCACTCATTCATATGTTTTGGACATGCCCGAGTCTTGGAAAATATTGGAAAGAAGTATTTCAACCTCTTGATACTTTTCAAAGTAAACTTTAAGCCTAATCCTTTGACCGCTTTATTTGGTATCGTTGGAGGAAAGGATATTATTTTGGAGTCACCTGACTTGCACATTTTGGCTTTTATTTCTCTTATGGCCAGAAGGACGCTGTTGCTTAAATGGAAAGATGCGGCCCCTCCTATTCACGCTCAATGTTACATGATGTGATGTCATGGAGAAGATTTGATGTTCAATCTCTGAATCTAGCCAAGACCTTTTTTGAATTATTTTCAAAACCTTTGATTTACTGTTAAAGCACAGATGATGACTAATATTTTTTTTTCCTTTTTTTCTTTACTAACCAGCTTCGGTCTTAGTAGTGGGTTAGATTTTTTAATATAATAAAATTACTATATTTCAAAGCTACAAATTAATTAATCCGTATGAATATAGGGTAAGGAGTCTTTATATGCGATTTAGTTTAATATATTGATATATTTTTTTTCTTGTACTCTATATTCTTATATGTAAAATTTATAAAAATATTGGAAAAGAAAAAAGATGCCTCAGCGATTTCCTTATCACCCAATATCAATCTCCCCTTCGTGTCTTCCAAGGGACCTACGTTGACTTTAGCCACCCTCTTCTGCTTTATATGTTTATAAAAACTTTTGCTATCTGTTTTTATGGAGTACTTGATGACACAGGACAAGGTAGGACAAAGTCAGCATGGTTTCCTTAAGCGAAAATCCTGCCTGACAAACCTGGTGGACTTCTTTGATGAGATTACACCTAGGACACACAAAGGGGATGTAGTGGATGTTGTATATTAAGATTTTCAGAAGACCTTTGACAAGGTGCCACATAGGAGCTTGCTTACCAAGTTACGGGCACATGGAATTACAGGAAAGTTGCTGGCATGGTTAGAGCATTGGCTGATTGGTAGGAGGCAGCGAGTGGGAATAAAAAGATCCTTTCCTGATTGGCTGCCAGTGATGAGTGATGTTCCGCAGGGGTCGGTGTTGGGACCACTTGTTTTTATGCTGTATATCAATGATTTAGATGATGGAGTAGATGGCTTTGTTACCAAGTTTGCAGATGATATGAAGATTGGTGGAGGGGCAGGTAG
The DNA here is from genome assembly GCF_963921235.1 of Mobula hypostoma. Lineage (NCBI taxonomy): Eukaryota > Metazoa > Chordata > Chondrichthyes > Myliobatiformes > Myliobatidae > Mobula > Mobula hypostoma. The sequence continues at coordinate 2,819,415 of NC_086098.1, forward strand.
TGTCGAGGAAACAGGTAGGATGCAGAAGGACTTAGACAGTTAGGAGAATGGGCAATAAAGTGGCAAATAAAATGCAATGTTGGAAAATGCATGGTCATACACTTTGGTAGTAGAAAGAAAAGTGCAGGCTATTTTCTAAAAGGGGAGAAAATCGAAAAATCTGAGATGCAAAGGGACTTGGGAGTCCTTGTGCAGAACAACCTAAAGGTTAACTTGCAGGTAGAGTCAGTGGTGAAGAAGGCAAATGCAATGTTATCATTCATTTCAAGGGCACTTGAATACAAGAGCAGGAATGTGGTGCTGAGACTTTATAAGGCACTGATGAGGCCTCACCTTGAGTATTGTGAAGAGTTTTGGACATCCCATCTAAGAAAAGATGTGCTGGCATTGGAGAAGTTTTAGAGGAGGTTCAGAAGGATGATTCGGGGAATGGAATGGTCACCATACAAGGAACATTTGATTCTGGGTCTGGGTCTGTACTCACTGGAATTTAGAAGGATGAGGGGGATCTCATTGAAACCTTTCAAATGTTGAAAGGCCCAGGCAGAGCAGATGTGGAAAGGATGTTTATCATGGTGGGGGAATTTAGGACAAGAGGGCACAACCTCAGGATAGAGAGGCGTCTATTTAAAACAGAGATGTGGAAAAATTTCTTTAGCCAGTGGGTGGTAAACCTGTGGAGTTTGTTACTGCAGGCATCAGTGGGGGCCAGGTCGTTGGGTGTTTTTAAGGCAAAGCTGATAGGTTGTTGATTGGACACAGCATCAAAGGTTATGGGGAGAAGGCTGGGGAAGGGGGCTGAGGAGGGGAAAAGAGGATCAGCCATGATTGAATAGTGGAACGGGACACTGATAGGATGCAAAACTGGGCTGAGAAGTGGCAGATGGAGGTCAACTCAGATAAGTGTGAGATGGTTCATTTTGGTAGGTCAGATATGATGGCAGAATATAGTATTAATGGTGAGACTCTTGGCAGTGTGGAAGATCAGAGGGATCTTGGGGTCTGAGTCCATAGGACACTCAAAGCTGCTACGCAGGTTGACTCTGTGGTTAAGAAGGCATACAGTGCATTGGCCTTCATCAATCGTGGGATTGAGTTTAAGAGCCGAGAGGTAACGTTGCAGCTTTATAGGACCCTGTTCAGACCCCACTTGGAGTACTGTGCTCAGTTTTGGTCGCCTCACTACAGGATGGATGTGGCAACCATAGGAAGGGCTCAGAGGAGATTTACAAGGATGTTGCCTGGATTGGGGAGCTTGCCTTATGCGAAAAGGTTGAGTGAATTCGGCCTTTTCTCCTTGGAGCGATGGAAGATGAGAGGTGACTTGACAGAGGCGTACAAGATAATGAGAGGCATTGATCGTGTAGATAGTCAGAGGCTTTTCCCCAGGGCTGAAATGGCTAGCCCGAGAGGCCACAGTTTTAAGGTGCTTGGAAGTAGGTACAAAGGAGATGTCAGGGGTAAGTTTTTTATTTAGAGAGTAGTGAGTGCGTGGAATAGGCTGCCAGTGGCGGTGTTGGAGGAGGAAGCGATAGTGTCTTTTACGAGACTTCTGGATGGCTACATGGAGCTTTGAAAAATAGAGTGTTATGGGTAATCCCTAGGTAGTTCTAAGGCAGGATCATTTTTGGCACAGCTTTGTGGGCCAAAGAGCCTGTATTGTGCTGTATGTTTTCTATATCGATGTAGTTATAAAGAAGGCAAGACAGCGATTATACTTCATTAGGAGTTTGAAGAGATTTGGCATGTCAACAAATACACTCAAAAACTTCTATAGTTGTACCATGGAGAGCATTCGGACAGGCTGCATCACTGTCTGGTGTGGAGGGGCTACTACACAGGACCGAAAGAAGCTGCAGAATGTTGTAAATCTAGTCAGCTCCATCTTGGGTACTAGCCTACAAAGTACCCAGGACGTCTTCAGGGAGCAGTGTCTCAGAATGGCAGCATCCATTATTAAGGACCTCCAGCACTCAGAGCATGGCCTTTTCTCACTGTTACCATCAGGTAGGCGGTACAGAAGTTTGAAGGCACACACTCAGTGATTCAGGAACAGCTTCTTCCCCTCTGCCATCCGATTCCTAGATGGACATTGAATACTTGGACACTATCTCACCTTTTTTAATATACAGTATTTCTGTTTTTTGCACAATTTTAATCTATTAAATATACATATACTGTAATTGATTTACTTGTTTTTTTTAATTTTATTTATTATTTTTTTCTCCTCCAGATTATGCATTGCATTGACCTGCTGCTACTAAGTTAATAAATTTCACGTCACATGCCAGTGATAATAAACCTGATTCTGATTCTGATTTAAGATATTGAAAGATTTAGATAGAGTGGATGTAGAGAGGATGTTTCCTACAGTGGGGTTGTCAAGGACCAGAGGGGCACAGCTTCAGAATATGAGGATGTCCCTTTAGAATAGAGATGAGAAGGAATTTCTTTAGCCAGGGTTGGTGAATCTGTGGAATTCATTGCCACAGAGGGCAGTGGAGGCCATGTCATTGGGTATATTTAAAGTAGAAGTTGATAGGTTCTTAATTAATAAGGGCATCAAAGGTTATGAGGAGAAGGCAGAAGGATGGGGTTGAGAGGGATAATAAATCAGCCATGATGGAATGATGGAGCAGACTCACTGGGCCCAATGGCCTAATTCTGCTCCTATATCTTTGATCAAAAGAAAGTGAGTTGACTACTGGTAAAATGTATCAAGAAATCGGCTCTGAGAGAAGAGGATTAACAATTTAAAAGTTTCCTTCAGGAAGTAAGGAGAGGGATTAAGAGTGTTTTTTTCAGATGTTGAACAGAAAATTATTCACTACAAGTATGGACTGTGCCAGAGATCAACAGAGTTTTTAACTCATCAGTAAGCACAAGCTGAGCTGAGCCACGGATCACAAGAGTCAGACATTAGCACAATCTAGCCTGTTGACAAATTGGGCCTGTGCCTAGTAAAAATTGTTAGGCTGTTTGGACATGCAAGCAAAGAACCTAATGCCTGTTGAAGTTCTCTACGCAATAATTCTGAGAATGTAAAACAGAGAATGGCTATTTGTCTCTCAGGAACAAATATTTAAAAGGTAATAGTCAATTTATTATCAAAAAATACATGTTACCCTGATATTCATTTTTGCAGGCATTCATACAAAAATATATGAAAAAATATATAAAACAAAGACTGATAAACAACCAATGTGCAAAAGAAAACAAATTGTGCAAATTTTTAAGAAGTAATTCTAAGAACATGAATTGTAAAGAATCCTTTAAAGTGAATCTGTCAGTTGTAGAATCAGTCCAGTGTGGAGGTGAAACCATAGAAACTACAGCACAGAAACAGGCCTTTTGGCCCTTCTTGGCTGTACTGAACCATTTTCTGCCTAGTCCCACTGACCGGCACACGGACCATATCCCTCCATACACCTCCCATCCATGTATCTGTCCAATTTATTCTTAAATGTTAAAAAAGAACCCGCATTTACCACCTCGTCTGGCAGCTCATTCCATACTCCCACCACTCTCTGTGTGAAGAAGCCCCCCCTAATGTTCCCTTTAAACTTTTCCCCCCTCACCCTTAACCCATGTCCTCTGGTTTTTTTCTCCCCTTGCCTCAGTGGAAAAAGCCTGCTTGCATTCACTGAGTGAAGTTATCTGAGCTGGTTCAGGAGCCTGATGGTTGAATGGTAATAACTGTTCCTGACCTAAGGCCCCTCACTCCCCAATACTCCTGCAACATATTCTCTCTCTAACAGGACCCTCAACTCCCCCTTGAGTCTTTTTGTCATTAAATTCCTTTAATTATAATTGACAGTGTATAAATGATCGAACAGCACATTGGGATGTGAGACGAAACTGGAGCACCAGGAGGAAGCCCATATAATTAACAGGGGATAGGCAAGCTCCACACAGAATAAATCAGGTAGCAGAAGGGAAGAAGATGTTCCTGAAGCACTGAGTGTGTGTCTTCAGGCTCCTGTACCTCTCCCATGATGGTAGCAATGAGAGGAGGACATGTCCTGGGTGATGGATGTCCTTAATGATTGATGCTGCCTTTTGATGGCAGGGAGGTTAGTGCTCGTGATGGGGCTGACTGAGTCTGCAACTTTCTGTAGCTGTTCCCAACCTTGTGTAGTGGGTCCTCCACACCAGACAGTGATGCAGCCAGTCAGAACGCTCTCCATGATACATCTGTGCTAAACTGAGTGTCCCTGGTGACATACCGAGTTTCCTCAAACTCCAAATGAAATATAGCCAGTGACATGCCTTACTTGCAATTGCATCATTGTGTTGTAGTTGATGAAAGTTGGCAATGAAAATACATGCTATTGACTGTACCAAAATCAAGCATACTGATAGAGCTGAAAAGTGATATGCCTTGGAAGCCACATTAAAGTATATATCTTGTCATAAATTTCTTCTCTGGTTTCCAATAGAGATAAAATACACTCAGAGATCACTTTATTAGGTATCTCCTGTCCCAACTAAAGTGGCCACTAGTGTATTTTTGTGATCTTCTGCTGCTGTAGCCCATCCACTTCAAGGTGCAACATGTTATGCATTCAGAGATGCTTTTCTGTACACCACTGTTGTACCGTGTGGTTGTTTGAGTTACTGTCACCTCCCTGTCAACTTGAACCAGTCTGGCCATTCTCCTCTGACCTTCTTCATTAACAAGGCATTTTCACCCACAGAACTGCTGGTCACGTTTTTCTCATCTGTTTCTGTAAGCTCCAGAGTCTGTTGTGTGTGAAAATCCCAGGAGATCAGCAGTTTCTGATATACTCAAACCTCCCCATCTGGCACCAACAATCATGCCACAGTCAAAGTCACTGCTACATGCTCAAGGAGATGTGTTTTTTTTTGTGAGAATGATGTAATGGTCTCTTGGAGGTCATCTGATGTGATTTTCCCATCGATGTGATTTCACGTGATGACATGTGCACCATGGCTATATAAGCGTCGACCCAGTAGGTTTTTAGTTTGTAGATTTCCAGGTAGAACGTGCTGTATCTCCGTTTCTGTTGCGTGTTTGTTTTTGTGACGCAGTTTCATTTTTAAAATGGTTTTGCGTTTTATTGCAAGATACCATATTATTGGACTGGAAATTTTTGGCTAGATGTGTTGATTTACCCAATTCCAACAGTAGAAGGAAGAGTGAAGAATTTATCAAAGTATAGGACCAAAGGATCAAGAGACGTCAACATCGTTTGGCAGTTTAATGAAGGATCAACCTTATTGAGGCTTCATTGGGGCAGTAGCTACCTGCATCAGAGATAACTCTTGGCAAAAAGAGCAAGGAGTTCATGCAATGATTTGCTCTCTCTCTAAAAGAATTTAAGGTCAGTTGTTTTAAACTGTTTATTCACTGCATTGTGAATCCTTTGGACAGAACCAGCAGGAAAGTCGCGTCTATGAAGAAATCCTTCCCCAGAGAAGTCTCTCCCAATTGAACGTATAAATCTGTTGGACTTTCGAATTTACCATTTTAAGAACTATATCTGACTTTATCACTTTAAGAACTGTTTTCGCATTTAACTCTTTAAGAAACCAGTGCCAAGTGACGATTTGTTTGAACGGTTGCATACCAGTTAACTTCCGGTTAAAGTTTTTGTTTGTTTTTTTTCCTTACCGTTTATCCGTGTTTAATAAATGTTTGGTTGTTTTTATATACCCTGTCTCGATTGATATTCATTGTTGCCGTTTACGTAACAGTCACTTAGATCACATTTCTTTCCCATTCTGATGTTTGATATAAATAATAACTGACTCTCTTGACTATGTCGGCATATTTTTATGCATTGAGTTACTGCCACATGATTGGCTGATTAGATATTTGCATTAATGATCAGGTGTACTAATGCCGTAGCATTAGTGCTTTAAATGTTACACAGATAAGCCATTAGATGGAGAAATATTGCAGATACCAGATTCTTGGAACCGCGATATGACAAAAATGTCCATTTGATTTAACTTTGACAGCCAGTGGCCAATCACAATTAAATAATGGAGGGGGCAGTACCCCAGATTTGTCTCCACTTCCTGCATCAAGGAATATGGAGAGGAGAGCAGAGAATAAAAACTGACTGTAAAAGCTTTTATAGATATGTGAAAAGAAAAGGACTGGTTAAGACAAATGTAGGTCCCTTACAGTCAGGAACAGGTGAATTGATCATGGGGAAAAAGACATGACAGACCAATTGATTAACTACTTTAGTTCTGCCTTCACTAAGGAGGACATAAATAATCTTCCGGAAATAGTAGGGGACAGAGGGTCCAGTGAGATGGAGGAACTGAGTGAAATACATGTTAGTAGGGAAGTGGTGTTAGGTAAATTGAAGGGATTGAAGGCAGATAAATCCCCTGGGCCAGATGGTCTGCATCCCAGAGTGCTTAAGGAAGTAACACAAGAAATAGTGGATGCATTAGTGATAATTTTTCAAAACTCTTTAGATTCCGGACTAGTTCCTGAGGATTGGAGGGTGGCTAATGTAACCCCACTTTTTAAAAAAGGAGGGAGAGAGAAACCAGGGAATTATAGACCAGTTAGCCTAACATCGGTGGTGGGGAAACTGCTAGAGTCAGTTATCAAAGATGTGATAACAGCACATTTGGAAAGCGGTGAAATCATCAGACGAAGTCAGCATGAATTTATGAAAGGAAAATCATGTCTGACGAATCTCATAGAATTTTTTGAGGATGTAACTAGTAGAGTGGATAGGGGAGAACCAGTGTATGTGGTATATTTGGATTTTCAAAAGGCTTTTGACAAGGTCCCACACAGGAGATTAGTGTGCAAACTTAAAGCACACGGTATTGGGGGTAAGGTATTGGTGTGGGTGGAGAATTGGTTAGCAGACAGGAAGCAAAGATTGGGAATAAACGGGACTTTTCAGAATGGCAGGCAGTGACTAGTGGGGTACCGCAAGGCTCAGTGCTGGGACCCCAGTTGTTTATAATATATATTAATGACTTAGATGAGGGAATTAAATGCAGCATCTCCAAGTTTGTGGATGACACGAAGCTGGGCGGCAGTGTTAGCAGTGAGGAGGATGCTAAGAGGATGCAGGGTGACTTGGATAGGTTGGGTGAGTGGGCAAATTCATGGCAGATGCAATTTAATGTGGATAAATGTGAGGTTATCCACTTTGGTGGCAAGAACAGGAAAACAGATTATTATCTGAATGGTGGCTGATTAGGAGAAGGGGAGGTGCAACGAGACCTGGGTGTCATTGTACACCAGTCATTGAAAGTGGGCATGCAGGTACAGCAGGCGGTGAAAAAGGCGAATGGTATGCTGGCATTCATAGCAAGAGGATTCGAGTACAGGAGCAGGGAGGTACTACTGCAGTTGTACAAGGCTTTGGTGAGACCACACCTGGAGTATTGTGTGCAGTTTTGGTCCCCTAATCTGAGGAAAGACATCCTTGCCATAGAGGGAGTGCAAAGAAGGTTCACCAGATTGATCCCTGGGATGGCAGGACTTTCATATGATGAAAGACTGGATCGACTAGGATTATACTCTCTGGAATTTAGAAGATTAAGGGGGGATCTTATTGAAACATATAAAATTCTAAAAGAATTGGACAGGCTAGATGTGGGAAGATTGTTGCCGATGTTGGGGAAGTCCAGAACGGGGGGGTGTCACAGTTTGAGGACAAAGGGGAAGCCTTTTAGGACCGAGATGAGGAAAAACTTCTTCACACAGAGAGTGGTGAATCTGTGGAATTCTCTGCCACAGGAAACAGTTGAGGCCAGTTCATTGGCTGTATTTAAGAGGGAGTTAGAAAAGGCCCTTGTGGCTAAAGGGATCAGAGGGTATGGAGAGAAGGCAGGTATAGTGTTCTGAGTTGGATGATCAGCCATGATCGTACTGAATGGCGGTGCAGGCTCGAAGGGCCAAATGGCCTACTCCTGCACCTATTTTCTATGTTTCTATGTTTCTATATGGAGAAATACCAAGCCATCTAACTCACTTAAGTTAGAAAATAAAGATGATGTGCTGGCTGCCTTCAAAAGAGTGAATCTGAGGAAAGCATCTGGTCCAGACAGGGCACCTTGCCGAGTACTGAAGATTTGTACTGATCAACTGGCTGGGGTATTCAAAGATATCTTCAACGTCTTGCTTCAGCAGTGTGTTGTGCCCACATGCTTCAAGTTGGCTTCAATCGTATCGGTGCCCAAGAAGAACATGGTAACCTGTCTAAATGACTATCGCCCAGTGGCACCTACATCTATAGTAATTATGTATCTTGAGAGGCTAGTGTTGAAGCGTATCAGCTCCTGTCTGAACGGTGACTTGGATCTGCTCTAATTCTCTTATCAAAGCAACAGATCCACAGCAGATGCTATCTCATTGACTCTTCACACAACCCTGGAACATCTGGACAGCAAAAGTGCATACATCAGGATGCTCTTTATTTATTACAGCTCAGCGTTTAACACCATCATCCCCTCAAAACTAATCAGTAAACTCCAAGATCTGGGCCTCAATACCCCCTTGTGCAATTGGATCCTGGATTTCCTCACTTGTAGACCCCAGTCAATTTGAATTGGCAAAAACATCTCCTCCATAATCTCCATCAGCACAGGGGAACTGCGGGGCTGTGTGCTTAGCTCCCTGCTCTACTTGTTTTACACACTATGACTGTGCGGTCAAGCACAGCTCCAACACCATAAATGAGTTTGCTGATGACACCACTGTTGTGGGCTGTATCACAGGGTGATGAATCAACATACAGGAGGGAGACTGATAACTTGGCGGAGTGGGGTGATAACAACAACCTCTCACACAATGTCAATAAGACCAAGGAACTGAGTGTAGACTTCGGGAAAGGGTAATCAGAAGTTGATGAGCCAGTATTTATTGGAGGATCAGAGCTACAGAGGGTCAGTAACTTTCAATTCCTGGGTTTCATTATCTCAGAGGACCTGTCCTAGACCCATCATATAAATGAATTGAATTGAAAATTTAATTGACTTTATTTCTTACATCCTTCACATACGTGAGGAGTAAAAATCTTTATGTTACCTCTCCGTCTAAATGTGCAATGTGCAATCATAGTAATTTATAATAATTTATAATAAATAGAACAGTCAATGTAACATAGAAATACACTCAAATCAGTGTGAGTTAATCAGTCTGATGGCCTGGTGGAAGAAGCTGTCCCGGAGCCTTTTGGTCCTGATTTCTATGCCGCAGTACCATCTCCCAGATGGTAGCAGCTGGATCAGTTTGTGGTTGGGGTGACTCAGGTCCCCAATAATCCTTTGGGACCTTTTTACACACCTGTCTTTGTAGAAGTCCTGAATCATGGGAAGTTCACAACTACAGATGCGCTGGGCTGTCCGCACCACTCTCTGCAGAGTCCTGCAATTAAGAGAGGTATAGTTCCCATACCAGGCAGTGATACAGCCAGTCAGGATGCTCTCAATTGTGCTCCTGTAGAAAGTTCTTAGGATCTGGGGGTCCATACCAAACTTCCTCAATTGTCTGAGGTGGAAGAGGCACTGCTGTGCCTTTTTCACCACACAGCTGGTGTGTACAGACCACGTGAGGTCCTCAGTGATGTGGATGCTGAGGAACTTAAAGCTGTTTACCCTCTCAACCCCAGATCCATTGATGTCAATATGGGTTAGCCTGTCTCTATTCCTCCTGTAGTCCACAACCGGCTCCTTTGTTTTTGCAACATTGAGGGAGAAGTTGTTTTCATGACACTACAGTGTCAGAGAGATATAAATATTATTGCGAGGAAAGCACGATGGCGCCTCTACTTACTCAGGAGTCTGCGGAGGTTTGGCATGTCATTGAAAACCTTGGCAAACTCATGTAGATGTGTGGTGGAAAGCCTGCTGACTGGCTGCATTACGGCCTATTAAGCAGAAAATCCGACAATAGGTAGTGGATTTGGCTCAGTACGTCATGGGTAAAACCCTCCTAACCATTGAGCATACCTACATGAAATGTTGCCGTAGAAAAGCAGCATCCATCATCAAAGATCCACACCAACCAGGCCATGCTCTTTTCTCACTGCTGCCATCGGAGAGAAGGTACAAGAGCCTCAGGACTTGCTTGCATTACCTGGTTCAAGAACAATTACTACCCCTCAACCATCAGGCTCTTGAACAAAAGGGGATAGCTACACTCATTTAAGGACTCAGTTATATTGTTATTTCATGCTTGTTATTTATGGCTACTTATTTATATCTGCATTTGCACAGTTTCTTTACAGTTTACAGTCACCGTTCTATAGATTTACTTGGCATGCCTACAGAAAATGAACCTCAGGGTGGCATATATGTACTCTGATAATAAATTTTACTTTGAACTTTAGTAAAGATAAAGATTAGCCTTATTTGTCACATATACATTGAAACATCAAAAGATACCTTGAAATGTGTCATTTACATCAAATTAAATCATCGAGGATTACGCTGGACAAGTGGCAAGTATTGTGCTGGGCAGCCCACAAGAATCACCATGATTCTGGCACCAATGTAGCATGCGCCCAACCCAATAACCGTGTCCTATCTGTCTTTGGAATGGGGGCTGAACCAGTGCTCCCAAAGGAAACCCAGGTGGTCATGGGGAGCAGCCGGAGCCAAAACCCCGTTTTCAGTTGACACAGTGAATTGTCACACTAGCCACTGCATTGCCATACCAAACTAATTGGTTTTCTTGGAGATTTACCCCCCTCCCCCCAAATAGCCTACATGACTTTCATTTTAGCATTGGTCATTAGCTTTTCAAAATTTATATTTATATTAAAAAATTTATTGAGTACATAATAAGTATCATCCTTGGGGTTTCTTCCCTTCTGGAAAATAAATCAATTAGCACTTGAGTGTGAGCCATGAACATAATGCTACACTCTTGAAAAGCAATTTCATATTCAGAAAATATAGATCAAATGATCTCTTTGCTCCTCGATTGATTTTAGTCGGCAGAAGCGGGTAGAATAAATTCCCACCTCATGTTGTGCTTTAATTCAATGAAAACTAAACTTCTTTTCAAGATGCGGTGTGCAACAGAGTGAATACCAATGTGCAGATATAGAACTCGGGTGGGTATTTACCTTCAGTTTTATGTGAAACATGTGCAAAATGGCAGTGCATGTACAAGTATGATTGAATAACCACTAAACTTGACCTTGAATTTGAATTTGACATATGTTCTCAGCACATGACATTAGCTAGATCATCACAGTCCAATATGAATATTAAATGAGCCTTGCACGAGGGTTGTCACTGCAGCCTGTCAGCTCTCCACGTGATGCACGTGTGTACAACCATCCTTCCAGACATGGCGAATAGCTTGAATCACCACAATAGTGTGATTGCACAAAATTCTAAACTAACGAAACTGCAAAAAGCCAAAACAATGATTGACCTGAAGCCTAATTTCATGGCCAATAGCTCTGATCTCAGCAAATCTGTCAATTTCATATTTATTGTCATCTGACTGTACAGCTATACAACCAAATGAAACAATGCACCTCGAGACCATGATGCATGCACAAAACATATATCACGCACTGCACATAAAACAAAATACAACCC